>NC_058117.1:330000-650000 GCF_914725855.1 Thunnus albacares | reverse complement strand
GAAAGATGCCCCTGCTATGTTTCAAAGACTTATGGAGCTGGTTTTGGGAGATCTTCTGGGAAAGATTCGCATGGTCTACTTGGATAATATCATCATACATTAATCTTCACTTGAGCAGAATTACTACGATCTGGAAGCTGTTTTGGACAAGCTGTGGAAGACGGGCCTGACCATCAATATGAAGAAATGACAATTCTTCAGAACTTCTTTCAAGTTCCTTGGCCATGTGGTTTCCGTTGCTGGTGTACAAGTGGATGAGGAAAAGAGTCAAGCTGTGCAGGCATTTCCTACACTAAGGAATATCAAAGAACTACAGAGATTACTGGGAATGGCTGGCTGGCACCCCATAATATAAAAATAAAATAATAGTTACACACAAAAGCCATCACAATACCCTAGCAATCACTATGAGTACAGCTGACCTCATTATACTGTATATGCAGTGTATGTTTTGCTTTACTTTTCATTTTGTTGTTTTTAATAGCTTTTGTCATACAAATTTGGATCAAGGTAAAACTAAAAAGTTAAAATTCTCACTCCAATTTTATTTCAATCTTACAGCCATAATGAAAACCCCAGTGTTTAGACTTAAATATTTTAAATTCTTAATTGTAAAACATTTTATGTTCTTAATACTGAAGGTACAGGAAAAAATCTTACTCCAACTAAATACAAAAACCCTTCATGTACTTGCATGTATATATATATAAAATGTATTGCATTTCTATGCAATACACTGATTAACCACACCACACATAACATAGAGGGGTGGGGGGAGGCATAACTGCAGTACCACATAAGTAAACATATTGTAATATTTAGTTGTTTTTAGTGTTTATCTGTATTGGTGATTATGGGGTCTACTTCACATGTAAGGCAAACTAAGTTTCAAAATCATCTCAGATACAGACAAAACAAAAGAAGAAGAAGAAAGAATGAAAAAAACATGATGGAAAAGACAATACCACTTGGGGTATTATTATTATTACTGAGAACTTAATAATGTCATCATCAAGTTTCATGGAAGCGACATGAGGGTACCACAGTGAGGGTAACAATATGACTTTGTTACTGTCCTTTTTAAAGGTACTCCTCCTTTTGTGATTCAGTTCAATTCAAAATACTTTATTTGTCCAAGAGGAATTTGAGGCAAGTGAGTTTACAGACAAGCATACATACATAAAAACAATCTGAAAAATATAAATAAAATATGACAATGTTTGAAAGAGTTGAAACACACAAGGATTAATGGCAGTGAGCTGGCCAAAAATATCTAACACCACAAAGGCACATATTACGTCAGAAGTGTCAAAAGTGCAAGTGCATTTATCCATCTATACACGAGGTAAACTGACCATTTCTTGTACTGTGTCTGTTCACAAGTCTAATGGCTTCTGGAATAAAACCACACTTCCTTCTGTTTGTTTTACATACAGGTAATCTAAAATGCACTCCTGATGGCATTAGATTAACGAAGTCATAGGAAGATGTGTACCCCACACACACGGGGTCATTGATAATCTTATATGCCTTTTTGAGGACTTGTTCAGAATTAAGCTGTACTAGGGATCTTTGTGTTTAGCCAATAATTAATAGGCTTATTGATTGTAGGCTTTTGTCCTTCCACAAAAAAGAGGGGAACACCACAATCATATTATCTAACCAAGACTATGCAATATACAGAGGAGAAGAAGAAAATAGAAAAGTTATTCTGGCCCCATAAGGAGATAAGCAGGGCAGACCACCTCCTTAGGTCTTCTGTTATAGAATTTAGTAGAGACAGAGAATTCAAATCACACCCAAATATTTCATTCTCTCTGGATTCCAGATAAAAGGAAATGGACAAAGGTCAGTACTGTATGTACAACAATTTAATGGTATGGCTTCACTTTTGGGCCAATTTATTTTATAGCCTGAGAAACTGCTAAATGATTTAATCATTTCTAAGACTTTTGGTACAGAGTGTGATGGGGTGTTTGAAATTGTGATCACCTTTAATATCCTTGTCTCTCGAATGGCGTATTCTAACAACTCTAAGGCTAAAATAAACTACAGTGGACATGAGGGACAATCTTGTCTTGTAGAACAATACATTTGAAAGGGAGTTGAGATCAGGCTGTTGCTTTTAATTTATGAAACACATTTATGATAACATGCTCTAATCCTTTATAAGCACCCTGGAACAAAACCATATCTGGAAAGTGGGTAAAACAAATATGGTCTGGTACAACAGTTACAGGTTTTATCCAGTGTGGTGTGTCATAGTGGAGGCCACAGAGTGCTAAGGAGCATTATACCAATTTAATCAGACCTGTTGGTGTGACATTGCCCTCTGTGCACATACTGTATGTGCTACTCACTCACCCTTTCTCTTCTGACTGGGAGTCCACCCTCACTGCACAGACAGTTTCACTGTCATTCATAAAAGCTTTATTTCATACAGAAACATGTTGTTGGTGCTGTCAGGTGGAATTGTGCAGTCAATCCCTGGCATCTTATTATCACCTCTATACATCACACAAGTTGAAAGCTTGAAAGCTCTGAATGGTCAGGGTACAACATGTTGTCTGCCATTAGTCTGCAATTTATGAATCTGTGATCTCCTAATCTGACACAGTGACCATCTCAGAAGACTTAATATCCTGTAGTCTGACCCTGGCATTAACCCTAAAAATCCTCTACAGTAAGTATATGACCGTGTATTTGGTGCTAACTTTCAGCACTTTTTGATACTGTTACTTTGTCATATGAAGAATTTTAGGTGGCACATTCAAATCCATGAAATACAGGTGGGTTTATGTATTTATGTAGGTAAATTGTTCCTCGCTTTTTTTAAGTACCAGCTTTATCTTATCTCTTCTCCCTTACCCTCTGCCCTTTTTTCTTTTATATCCTTACCTTCTCTCATTCTGTCCGGTTCCTCCAGGTTTCAAGTTACTGTTGGAGGTGTTCAGTGTGATCCATGGTCCTCAGGAGGAGTGTGTGCGGGCTCTGAGGAGTGGTCACCTGTTGGGGATTTCTCCAGGAGGAGTGCGGGAGGCTCTGTTCAGTGATGAGACCTACCCTCTCCTCTGGGGCAAACGCAAAGGCTTCGCACAGGTTGCCATTGACTCTCAAGTGGTGCGTTGTCGTTCCTGAAATCTACTGTCACTGTTTGTCAGTACTTTGTTAAAGTTTCGTCCCGGAGTGCATGTCACTGGAGGTTACATTCATATCATACATTTCATTTCCTGTTACATTACATCATAGTGTTTGCCAGTATAGTTGCAGATACTATACTTATATACTTTGCCTTTTCCTGGTGGATTACTTTGTTAAGTTAACGCCAAATTCGACTGTTAACTTCGCGATCGTCACGATAAAAGATGAAAACAGATGCTAACTTTCCAGAGTTGTTAAATCCTGTCTGAGAATTACAAACCACTCTGCAGAGTTTTGGCATCTGATAAGCCTTTATATTCATTAATCTGTAGCTCCAATTCAACTTTCTGGATTGTATTTCATTGTCTCACTGGTACCTTAAAGGATAGGTTCAAACATTTTCAAAATAACACTCCACCAGATGACCAGATGAACACTGAAAGAGGTTTTCCTCACTGTAATCATTCTTCCTGTTCATACTGACCATTAGCAGCTCCCTTCATAATGTACTTACAATGTAAGTGATAGGGGCCAAAATCCACAGTCAGCGCAAAAATGTATTTAAAAGTTTATCAAAAGCTAATATGGAGCTTAAGCCATCCAAATGAATCAAATCAAGTAGATATCTTTCAACATTACACTCTTTTTAGTGCCAAAGTCCCTTTTTTTGTTACTATACTTCCACCACAGCTCAACGGGGAAACAATGTGAACTGTAAATGTGGCAGATATCCCCTTGATATGACTAACTCAGACTGCTCAAGCCTCATATAAGTTTCAGATAAACAAAATGACTGTGTGGACACACTGTGGATTTTTGCCTCCATCACTTACATTGAAAGCACATTTGAAGGGGATCTTTTAATAGCCAGTATGAACAGGAGCAATGATTACTGCAAGGAAAACTTCTTTCACTGTTCATATGGACACCTGATTGTTGTTTTAAGACACACTTGAAAAATTATGAGCCTGTCCTTCAAACAACACGTCCCCACCAACACTTGCACTGTTTTAACACAGGGTGTATTTCAGTCTGAATGCAGACTTTCCTTGACCTTTACAACAGGTATCTGAAGGCTTTTTTTCAGATCTATTGAGTTACTGATTAATGTGATCATCAATGTCAGCTCAGTGAATGAAAGGCAGAATGTGTCATAGTGAAATAAATAAAGGTAAATGATGGACTGGAGTTTCTAATCCTAACAAATCAAATGCTGCATCAACTGCATACAGCAGTTGTGTCTTTTCACATCAGTGTTGCTAGACTCACCACTGTCCTAAAGCATTAAAAACCTGCTGCAGCACTGCTCCTCATTGTCAGTCCATATCCCCCATTTTGCTAAACTTTATATTATTGTGTGTGAAATTCCTATTATTTATTGTTTGTATTCCATAGCACAGGACACACCCTACATGCATTAACATTTTTATTTTTATCTTTTTTATTACTTCAATTAAAGTGAAAATTGTCTATATGGAATACTATTTTTTAATTTCTATGAACTGTTTGGACAGTCAGTCCAGTCCAGGAGCACTACAGTAGCAGACAAGTAGCCAACTTTTTTAGTTATAATTTGCATAGGGACACATGTAATTCTGCTGTGTAGAAAGACTCCCTCTCTAATCTTCTCAATCTCTCCTATCTGCTCTCTGTCTTTCAGCCAGTAATTCCAATGTTTACTCAAAATGTCCGGGAAGGCTTCAGATCTCTGGGAACACTCAGTAAGTGTAGAGAAAAGTAAAAATCACCAATATAACATCACCCACCCCCACCCCCCACCGCCCTCTCTCTCTCTCTCTCTCTCTCTCTCTCTCTCTCTCTCTCTCTCTCTCTCTCTCCATCCCCCTCTCTATTTAATTCAATTCAATTCAGTAAGCTTTATAGGCATTAATGTCAGATGAACAATATTGCCAGAGCATCAAGGATAATACACTTCATTAACTAAAATAAAATCAATTAATAAATAAAAAAGAAAAGAGAAAATGACAGGAAACATTAAATATGTGTTTTGTGTGTGTGGGGGTGGGTGTATGCGTACTTCTTTGTATGTGTTTATGAAAGATTGTTAGATGACTGAAGATTTGGCCCATCTAACTTTACAATTACTCCTTAGACCACTGTGTGTGTGTGTGTGTGTGTGTGTGTGTGTGTGTGTGTGTGTGTGTGTGTGTGTGTGTGTCTATGCGTACCTCTACTGTATAGTTACATTCACTTTGAATAATCACATTTACAGATGAATAATATTGCTAAAATGTCAAAGATAATACAGTTCAATAATGAAATGAAAAATACAATTCATCAGATAATATTAAAAAACAAAGAACAAGAAAACATGTTTTGTCAGTGTGTGTCACTCTACTATATTGATTTGATTTATTGAACAGGACAGTGTGTAGTATTAAGCATAAATGATGCACTGCACCAGAGTTAGCTTGAAGCTAAATTGCATCTGTAGTCCATTACAATCAAAACATACAACAGCACAACAACAAACAGTTGTTGGGCGGCTGTGGCTCAGCAGGTAGAGCGGGTCGTCCATTAATCGGAAGATCGGCGGATTGATTCCCAGCTCCTCCAGTCCACATGCCGATGTGTCCTAGGGCAAGATACTTAACCCCAAATTGCTCCTGATGGCGGCGCCATCAATGTATGAATCTATGTGAATGGTTAGTTTCCTCTGATGGGCAGGTTGGGACCTTGCATGGTAGCCCCTGTACCCATTCAGCGTATGAATGTTTGTGAATGGGTGAATGTGATTCGTAGTGTAAAAGCGCTTTAAGTGGTCAGAAGACTAGAAAGGCGCTATACAAGTACAGTCCATTTATCATTTACCATTTTACAAACCCAAAAAAAATCAAAAACAAAAAAACAAACAAAAAAAAACCCCACAAAGAGAACAAACACACCATACAAAATACAAAGCTACACATAACAGCACATCACATACACCCACAATGTCAATTAAAAATTAATAATGTAAACTACGCTCAGTGGTCACATAGCTGATTCGTCTTTAGTTGATTTTTTAATTTGGCCTTGAATGTATTGATGGAACTACAGTTCTTCATATAATCAGGTAGGGCATTCCACTAAGTGGTGGCTTTCACACAGAAAGCTGACTGCCCAAATGCAGTGCGACAAAATGGTATGGTACAATCTTGTATAGAGGATATTCTGGAGGATCTAATAGAACTTACTGAGCGAGTGTACACAAAGTCACATAGTGGAGGAGAGGCCAAACCATTTAAAATTTTATAAACTAGGCACAAATTTGGGAATAATCTAAAATTTTAAAAGCTAAGTAAATTGTATTTCTCCAGTACCCTACAGTGATGGAAATGCATTGGCTTTTTGTCCAGAGTTTTTAGAGTTTGTTTGTATAAGGACTCAAGAGGTTTTATGGCTGTACCTCCAGCCTGCCCCCAACATGTGATGCAATAATACATATGGGAAAGAATCAAGCATGCATAAATATCTTGGCTGCGTCCAAAGAGAGACAGTTTCTTATGTGTCTAAAATTTGCTAAGTTGTACTTCATGGTTTTAACCGTTTTTTTAAACATGTTTCTTTAAGTTCAAATTTGGATCCAGTGTCACACCAAGATATTTAAAATCAGTAACTATGTCAATTTTTTCACCTTTGATGAGAATATCAGCGTTAGGAGGTTGTACCATAGTCTTAGAGAAAAACATACCCTTTGTCTTGTTTACATTTAGACTCAGACATGATTGATTAAGCCAATATGTGATCCTTTCCATTGCAATCATTAGCTTTGCAGCAGCTAACTCAGCTGTTTTTGCTTGTGTGTACACAACGATGTAATCTTCATATATTTGTAGCTCTGCATCATGACACTGTTGAGGGAGATCATTAATATATGGGCTAAATAATAGGGGACCTAACACTGACCCTTGTGGAACACCCATTGTGCACTTCATGTGACTGGACAGTGTGTCATTCATTTTAACACATTGTCTCCTATTAGATAAATATGAAGACATCCTTGCCAGTGCTCTAGATGAGAAGTTAAATTTAGAGAGTTTAGATATTAAAACATCATGATTGAGTGTGTGGAATGCTTTACGCAGATCTAAAAATACAGCACCAACTACTCGATTACTCGATTACTACCCGATTGAATTTGCTCTATCAAGTGCAAGGTAGCAGTTTCGGTGGAATGATTTACTCTAAAGCCAAATTGCATACAATGTAGACCAAAATTGCTTGTATTAAGAAATGTTGTCAGTTGTTTAATGACAACTTTTTCAGCAACCTTTGAGAGTACTGGAAGTACACTTATTGGTCTGTAGTTACTGGAAGTATATATTAGTATATTATTAGTTCATTATAGTCACATGTACTGTATAGTGCTTCCACTGGCAGGACTATGTAAGGTCACAATGTTGCCAAAGCTTAAAAACACTGTTAAATTAAGGAAATACAATGATAATATGACATTTACAATAGTAAATCAGTGATGTTTTAATGAGTCCCTCAGTTTGTGACATGCAGTCACATATTGCGCAGCTAAGTTTGCTGCATGTTTTTGAATTGCATGTTCTAATAGAATCTGTTGCTTTTTTACTGTTATCTAGCTTTGTAAAGTTTGGAATTAATTCTTAAAGTATTATTATATTTGTATATATTATTATATATGTCACATTTTAAGAGGAAGTGCATCTCTGTCTTTACCTCACCTGTCGTGCAGTGACCACATACTCTTTTCTCTGCAGCCATGACTTGTGTCGTCCTGTCTCTATGGCTGACTGTGGTAACTCAGTCTGTGTTTGGTCAGGATCTGTCTCTACTTTGTATCCCTGACTTTGAAAAGATACTCTGCCAATTTATATTCATGGTTTCGGGTCAGGTAGCAGTTGAGTTTGTTTTGAGTTTTGGTTTGATTGGTCCATTGTTTCAGATAGTCATCTTTTGTTAGTTTAATAATTTGGTTGACTCTGATTGGTGGTTGTAAAGCAGTGCTGGTCTGAGGTGGAGCAGTATTGGGTATTTTTTGATCAGTAAGTCTCAGGACCAGCTGACAGAAGGGACTGTTTTGGGGGTTCAGTTCCTGGGTTAAAATTAAAGTGTTCTTTTTTTAATGTTAATAATCAATGGGTACTTCTGCCCTGCATGCATTAGTTGGTGTTTTTCTTTGGATGTTTGATATGAACCTACAGATTTCTGCATGCAGAGTCTCTATGGGGTGCTTGTCCCATCTAGTGTACTCCTAAACTCTGAGTGGACCCCAAACTTCACTACCATAAAAGGCGATTGGTTGGATTATACTATCAAATATTTTTGTCCAACTTCTAATTGGCATGTTTATGTTATAAAATTTTCTTCTAATTGCATGAAATGCTTTACATGCTTTTTGTTTCAGTGAATTGCCAGACTAAAGTAACCTGAGGCACTGATTCTGAGCCCCAGGTAAATCATAGAATAGGCTCTGATCTAGATGGGTGTTAGTTTGAACTGATATTTGATTTTCTGAGATTTGGCCTTCTTTTGGATGATTTTAGAATTGTTAAAGTTCACTGTCAGGGCTCAGGTCTGACAGCACTGCTCCAGGAGGTCCAGGTGCTGCTGTAGCCCTTGAGCGGGAATTTAACTTCTTTATTGATAAGGGTTAGGCCAGGGGTTCCAGACTGCTCCAACAGTACTGCCAAGTCACTCATGTAGGTGTTAAGTAGAGTTGGAGACAAGCTGTTGCTCTGAAAGACGCCTCTCCCTTGAGTGAAGAGATCTGTAGTTTTGAAGTCAATTTTTACTCCACACTTATTACTGACATACATTGACTTAAATGTTTACCCCTCACACCAATTTTGAATCTTATAATATAATCCCTCTTCCCAATTAGAATCAGAAACCTTTTTTTAAGTCAATGAAACATGCAGAAATTTTATCCTTAGTTTTTGGTGTACGTGATGATTAATTAGAGTGTGTATAGTGTAAACATGGTCAGTAGTGTGGTGATTTTGTAAAAAGCCAATTTGCCCTTTACTCAGGACATTGTGTTCCGTAAGGAAGGCCAGCATCCGGGCATTGATAATGCTGCAAAAACACTTTCCCAGATTACTGCTCTCACAGATGCCTTGGTAGTTGTTAGGGTCAAATTTATCTCCACTCTTATGTATTGGGGAAATAAGCCCCCAGCTCCAGATCTCAGGAAAGCAACCTGATTGAAGAACAAGATTGAACAACTGAAGCAGGACCTGTTTCAGCTCAGGGTTGCTGTGTTTCAACATCTCTGTCCTGATGCCACTGGCTCCACATGCTTTCCAAGACTAGTTTTGTATGCTGTTTTCTAATTCTTTCATTGTAATTAGGTAATCAGGGGGGTTCTGATTATTTTTGATTGTTGATTCAAGGATTGTCAATTTTTCCCTAATTTGTTTCTGTTCATGATTGTTAGGTGAAATTTGCTAATGTAGTTTTTCAAAATGTTCTTTCCAAATGTTACCATTTTGTAGGGCCAAGTTGTCTTTTTTGTTGTTCAAGTTGTTCCATCTCTCCCAGAACTGATTTTGATCAATGGACTCCTCAATTTCTATTAGTTTCTGTTCATGATATTGTTTTTTCTTGTTTTATTATCTGTATTCTCTCAGTGTTTCAACATAATTTTGTGGCAGGTCTGTGTTTTGTGGCTGATGGTGTTTTAGGTTGGACTGCTGTCTTAATTAAAGCTGCAAGCAGCATTGAACGGGCCTTCGCAGCCTTGCGCACGTCAGGGCACGGTGCAGTCCTAGGGCTTCTGTCACAGGCATGTAGATGTCTCCAGACCTGGGCTGACAGGTCTGACTTTACAAACATGTGAAGTTCAGTGCAGACTGGAGCATGTACAATAAAGTTATAGCAATTTCCTCTGTCATGGCGAAACATCAAATCTCAACGGTGTGAGGATGACAATTTTCTGCAGGGTGAGACATGTCTGTCGTGCTCACCCCTGTGTCATCAAAATTATGCAAGTTTTGGGCCCATTCACTTTAATTTCAATAAATAAATTTTTAACTTTAAAACTTTTTATGAGTTTGTGTGTAAAAGAAATTCACTTCCTAATTTTCATCGTCTATTTTTAGAAAAGGAAAGACTTTTAACCCACATGACTTGGTCAAAGTTTGATTGAAATGTGTACTGTCAGGTGTGGAGAGACAATAAGTAACTGCAGCTGGACACAGAAAAATACTTATATTTTTGAATGGAGACTGTGAGCGAACCCACACCTTTTTGAACATTTAATGCTTCCACATAGTTTTAGATACAAACTTCATTTGAACTTTAAATGAGTCACAAGACTTTGACCTACAAATCTTGAATTTACATGTGTTTTCTATCCTTCACTGTTCAGGGCGTGGCACAGTCCAAAGGCCTTGTGTAACAAGCATGTAGATGTTGTCAGACCTGGGCTGAAATGTGTACTGTCAGGTGTGTAGAGACAATAAGTAACTGCAGCACTTTATCACTAAACTGTCACTCTCAATCTATTTTTTACCCTTCCCTCTACAGTTGATATACAGCGACATGATGTTTATTTAATGCGTGTTTTCTAGCACCATATAATGGACACAGGAAATGATATTTAACTCCTTCATGCCATGTTAGATAACAGACAACTAAAGTTACACGTCTTTGTCCAGCAAGTACTCGTGGCACTGTACATTTAAATGTAGGACAGACATGAAGTGCAATCAGGCAGATTCCCAGAGCCATGGAGACAAGCTTTGTGATTCATCAGCTTCCAGAAAGTCCAAGAAAATGCCATTTTATTGACGTGCTACTGGTGGCTCGATTACTGGGCGTTGTGATGGCCTGATGACGTGTCATCACGCAAGCTTACAAAAACAGCCTGCTTGAGCTTGGCTCTTCCTACTTGGACACACCGACATCGAGGGAAGATGTGTTTTCATCTCTGTTACCTTTGAGACTTGATGTTTCACCATGACAGAGGAAGTTGCTATAACTTTATTGTACATATTCCAGTCTGCACCAAACTTTACATGTTTGATAAGAGTCCTGGCCTGAACACGTCCACATGACAATATTCCATCAGTGATGCATACTGGCTGAATAGCGCCCCCTACGAAATTGCAGCAAAGCAGTCCCAGCAGCAGGCAAAATAGTAGACAAATCTCCTTCTTGCGTTGTCTGAAAACAGCCGGGGTCTGAAGACATCTACATGCTCGTGACAGAAGACCTTTGATTGCGTCGTGGCCCAACGTGCATGGAGGCGCGAGGGCCCGTTCATCACTGCTTACATCTTTAATTATCTTGCCACTTCAGACCTGAATTTGACCCCCTAAACATGTTCAAAAACTCACCAAATTTGGCACACACATCAGGTCTGGTGAAAAATTTGATAAAATGTAAAAATTATCCCCCTAAGTGCCAAAATGTGCTCGATAGTGCCACCTATGTATCTAAAATGGCTGCCACGGCCTGTAGGAATGTCGTAGAGAGATCGAACCAAAACTCAATTATTCGTCTCAACTAGACCTACAAATCATACGCGACAACCCTGACCTAAATCCAACAGGAAGTCCGCAATATGCCCATCAAAGTACGACTTTGCGCCAATTTTGGACCCCCAAGAAACGCTATCTCCTCCTAGGGCGTTAATGGTATCGGCTTCAAACTTGAATACATGTCTTATGACACTGTGCTGAACAAACGTAATAAAAACTTTGTAATAACTTGAACGGTTTAGATATTGTAAGCCCTGAAAGTTGTAGTGCCACATCATACCTTACCTTACAATGTAAAGCAATGGGGAGGCAATCTATAGGCATGGGAGGGAGAGAGAGAGAGAATGGGAGCTCATTGAGTGAGAGTGACAGTTTAGTGATGAAGTGCTGCAGAAAAATAAAATCAAAACTAAAATTTGTAGCTCTGTACTGCAGTTTTTCCTTTATTAGGGCCCAAGCACCTAGTGGTTCGCTCACACTCTCCATTCAAATATGAGTATTTTTCTGTGTCCAGCTGCAGTTACTTATTGTCTCTGCACACCTGACAGTACACATGTCAATCAAACTTTCAAAATAAAAGCACACCACACCACACCAGAAATATCCCTCTTTTTTAAAAAGCAAAATGATCTGATCCCGACGGGCCAGAGTGTAGGGTCCCGACCAACACTGCTTGCAGCTTTAATTTATTTTTGTAACAGCCATGTTTAATTGGTTTGATTGAAACTGTAAAGAGCGGAATGTGTTAATCAGACCAGTGATTTCAGATGAAGTCATTATATCTTTAAATCTAACTTCACCATCAGGATTCCATTTTTATTGATTTTTTATTTTATGTAATTTACAGGGCCCAGGTTATGTTATTTTCTTGTAAAGTTGTGAAGGTGGTCTTATATATAAACTTACCTGGCAGTTCTCTGATAGTGGGGTCTGTGGTCTGACAGTGACTGCGTTGGTGAGGGAGAGGTTTATGTCAGTGATGGCGTAGTCAACTACACTAGTCCCAAGAGCTGAACAATATGTGAACCTCCCCAAAGAGTCCCCTTTCATCCTGCCATTAAGCATATACAGACCTATGGAGCGACAGAGATGCACTAGTTCTTTCCCCATTTTGTTCACAATGTGGTCTTGATTGTGTCTGTGGCTGGTGGTGGGGCTGAGGTGTAGAGAGGGCTGTCCAAAGATGTGGCTGTTACCAGCAGGATCCACTATGTCAGGCTCACATCCTGTTCTGGCATTTAAATCTCCCACTAACAGGACATTGCCCTGGGCCTGGTAGTGTCCAATCTCTTTATGGAGATTTTCAAAAATTTTTAAACATAAAAGGGGGGGGGGGCGTAGGCCGCACAGGCTGCTGCAGCCCTCTTTATACCACACAATAACCCCACCTGAATCTCTCCTGTCATATGTGTTTCTGTTTGAGAGATGAGTAATATCTCTCTATAGTCTGAGGGACAGTGGGTGCCTGTGTCGTCTTGACACCATGTTTCTAATAATATGACAATATTTTGACTTCTAATGCTAGACATGAATTCTGGGTCTGTTCTCTTCAGTCCAAAAGCTGAATAGTACAGACCCTGAATTCATCTCTAGCAGTAGGTTCACATTTAAATTCAATTCAGTGGTGATTCAATACAGAAACAACAGAATAAAATCGAGAACTATTCATGGGTTAGGGTCAGATAAACCATGAAAAAAAAGAAGGCAACAGCCTGTTTTTGTTTTTTTTTCCAACCAAGAATCTTAAAGATGACTTGTAGCAATTGCTTCACTTTTCCGATGTCTGAGTGGTTGGCCACTATCTGTGCATAGGTAGGCTGCATCCCAGGGAGTGGCATGGCTTGAACCATGTCAGCCTGTGCTTCCACATGGTATGCTGCTCCAGATATGTGCTCTTGAGTTCTGGTACCACTCCCTGCCTGATTTATAGTGGGCGGGGTTCTGCCAGTTTAAGCTCCTCTTAGCTGGACTCTGGTTTCCTGATCTCCAGTTGGTTGGGCTCTGGTAGGCTGGGCTCCAGCAGGCCGAATTCTGGTAGGCTCGGCTACAGCAGGCTGAAATCTGGGATGCTGGGCTCCAGTAGGCCGAATTCTGGCAGGCTGGGCTCTAGCAGGCAGAAATTCTTATAGGCCTGGCTCTGGTCAGGTAGGCTCTGGTAGACTGGGCTGATAACCGTCTCCTCTCTCTTTGGTCAGTGTGGTGTGTGCTGGTGTCCATGGATGAGCTGTGGTGGGGTGTGGGTCTGAAGGATCTCCGTTGCCCGTTGTCCTTCTGAGGTCCTCAGCAAACATCCAGACAGGATCCCAGTCTAAGTGGATGGGGTCATACAGGTGTTCATATGTCAGAGTGGCCATGACAGAGGAGTTGGAGGGCTTTGTCAGTTTGAGGACACCAAAACTTCCCCACACTGTGATGAGGGAACAGCTTTTTGCATTCCAGGAATTTGCCATTGGAGTCAATAAGGATTGCAGTTTTAAGGTGCTGGTGACAGAGTGGTCCCTGTTCCTCTGTGATTGGCTCAACTTTGGCTGAGTAAGAGGCTGTGTCTAAGGCTGGAGGTGCAGTGCTGTGTTGTGTAGGGCTGGTTCATCTGGTCTGTGGTGCTGCCTGTTTGCTGGGGCCAGTCTGTGGAGGGCTGCCCTGTGTTCTCTCTCACGCTCTCTCTCTGTGAGGTTTAAATTTATCAATATTTCCCCATATGTTGATATTTATTTCCACCTTTTTTATTTAAAAAAACAAACCTAAATTTTATCTGTATTAAGTCATTCTTTATTTCACATTGAATATAACTAAAACTTTGCTTTTGATTTACAACTTAACATATTATTTAATACAATAAAAAATGAAAATGGCATGGCCAAAAATATTGGTACCCTTAACTTAATATTTTGTAGCACAGTCTTTGGAGGCAACAACTGCAGTCAAGTGCTTTCTGTAACTCTGAATAAGGTTTTTACACTTCTCCACTGGTAGTTCAGCCCACTCTTCAAACTGCTCCAGTTCTCGCAGGTTTGATGGGGTCTTCCAACTGCAAGTTTCAGTTCTTTCCACTGATGTCCAATGGGATTCAGATCAGGACTCATAGCAGGCCACTTCAGAACGGTCCAACGTTTTCTTCTCATCCAGTCTTGGGTGCTTTTTAATGTATGTTTGGAGTTGTTATCATGCTGGACCTGTGACTAAGACACAGCAGAAGACAGCTTGTCTTCTGATTTCAGGCACCCAGTGCCTGAGGCAACCCCAAAACATCACTGAGCTTCCTCCTTGTTTCACAGTAGGCATGGTGTTCTTTTCTATGAAGGCTTCATTTTTTCTTCTGTAAACATAGGGTTGGTGTGATTTACAAAAAAAGCTCTAATTTTGTTTCATCTGTCCAAAGCGTGATCTCCCAGAAGGACTGTGGCTTGTTAACATGCATTTTGGCAAAGTCCAGTCTGACTTTTTTGTCTCCCTCTTACAAGTGGCGTCTTCCTGTTTCTTCTATCATGGAGCCCATTTTCATTCAGACAGTGATGGATGGTGCGAAACTATTGTACCTTGAACTTGAAGGTCAGCTTGGATCTGTATTGAAGTATCTGTATTTTCCTCTTGCAACCCCGTCGAGAGATATTGGCTATAGTTCCATGGGCCTTAAACTTCTCATTAATATTGGCGACAGTGGTCACAGGAACATCAAGCTCTTTGGAGATGGTCTTGTAACCTTTACGTTGACCATTCTTGGCTATTACCTTTTGGCTAATGTCTTCAGACCACTCTCTAGTTTTCCTTTTGTTTTCCATGTTCAATGTGATGCACACAGTGGCACAAAACAGCAGAGTGAGTAATTTTCTCCTTTTAAACTGGCTGCATGAGTGAGATGGAAAAGATTGAAAACTCCTGTGATACTAATTAAAACAAAATAGTCTGCTTAGAGTATCACTACAAATCAATTGTTTCTTACAACTTCTAAAGGGAACCAATAATTTTGTCCAGGCTATTTTAGAATGTCTTTGCAGAATAAGCATGAATTCAGTTATTTTCACAACTTTTTTGTTTTGTTCCACAGCAAACCAAACAGACATGCACTGATAATAAAATATCTTTTAATTTCAACACTGTTCAGGGCAAATGGTGTATTATTTTAATAAAATGCAGGGGTACCAATAATTTCGGCCATGTCTGTATGGAACAGAGGAAACATAAATCAGGCCTTGGTTACACACACACACACACACTGGCTAGTAGGATCAATTCATTGTTGGTTTGCATCTGCACTTGGAGCTTGTTGACAAAAAGAGAAATATAAAATATCACTGGCGTTATCCTCAGGATAGGGTGGTAGCAGGGAGAGAGTGCTGATTTGACCCAGGTGTATATGAATCTGATGGTAACCTCTTCTTTTGTCATTGTCTTATCTGAATCCTTTTTCTCTATGTAACATGCTCCTTCTTTCTATCCAGGATTTTTCCGCTGGGTGTATGAAAGATTTCGTCTCCCTGCAGCCCCTGTTTATGGTGGATTCCCTGTGAAGTTTCGGACCTTCCTTGGTGATCCCATCCCATATGACCCTAACATAAACGCTACAGAGCTGGCAGAGAAAGTAAGTGAGCTGAAGCTGCACTGGGAACTACAATTCTTTCTTTCTCTTTTATTTCCACCTTAAAGAAGGAAGGAAGGAAGCCAAAGCTGATTAATATTACTTAAATAACATCCAGTGCAGCACCACAGCTGTATAAAGAAGTGGAGGAGGTGTGGAGACAGGGTCAAAAGTAATGAATGTGATAACCAACAATATAAATATCAAAGAATGAATTAATATTTGTAGGCACCTCAATACTAAACACGACTGCTAGCCTGCAGCTAACAATCTGCCTAACTGCCTACTGCCAGAATTTGAACTAAAATTTCAAATTCTGCTAAACTATAAATCACCACTCTGCTTGCTACTAAATTTGAGGGGAGTCCTGCAGGATGTTGCAATAATGTAAGCTGTTTCACAAAACACCAATAATTCACACATAGTGCTAACTAGTTGCTAACTAAGTTTATATCATTTGCTTTGCAGGTGCAGCAGGCAGTCCAGTCTCTGATAGACAAACACCAGCAGATCCCAGGGAACATTCTGAGAGCCTTATTGGAGAGATTCCACACCAAATACAAGTGTGATTAACAGCAGCTATACAACAACAGAGACAAACTGTCCAGTGTGTGACCAAAACAGCATGTGACATTGGCTCAGATGACTGCAGGGTGCACAGGTTTGGTGGCCTAATGTGTTGGGATATTTGCACAGCTCTCTTCACTGCCCCCAAACACCACAGACTGCAGCTGAGTTTCCTTTTACATACATGTTCTTCGTGTCACATGTTTCTGATGTATTCATGTGTACATTGACTTTCCTCTTCTTCTGCTCATTCCCAAGATGAATCTGTTTAAAGCCAGACTTCCTCACGTTGGGATATTGGACTTGACATATATCATACCTCAAAATTACGTAAAGTTGCTTTCTTTTGTTATGATATTTTTGTCTTGATTAGTTACATCATGAGCAGTTAAAGATGGGCCTCTGGACTGAACAGTGAGCTGACTGGTTGGTGGTTAAACTTCTGGTTAGATGTATTTGGTCATTGTATCTGTTTAAATTTACATACATGGGATTCAGGCAATTTATTTATTAAAGAATGTGATATAAGTACATTTAGGACAGCAAGAGATTCATAACATGGGTCAGTCAATACATTAAGTAAGTTGTTCAGGCCTATGAATTGCAGTTACGATGCAGACACTTGCTGGTAGTGCTAGAACAGCACTTTATGTTTGCACAATTTCAGTTTCACTTGATTTAGAGCAAACAATGGAAATGCATTGTTTGCAATACACACTAATTTCTATCTGTGGGGCCCAGGGATCAGGCTTACATGAGGGTTTTAACAGGAAGACCAGACAGAGCTCAACCAGTGCTTAAGGCTGGCCCACAATCAAAGGCTTTTTGGTTTTGTGAGATTTAAGTTCGAGTTTCATGGGTGAATCCGTATCATAGTTGTTCCAGGAACATGCACTGACCTAAAGGAGTATGACGACAAACTGTAGACGAGGTTACCTTGTGTCCCACATCTACAATAGAAAACAACATTCTCAAATATCATAGAGATCATACAGTGTTATGATTGCATAAATTCCAGTGGTTTTTCCCTATTCCTCTTCTTCTACATGTCAGCATGCAGTTAATGGTAAAGCTTTATTTTACAGGTCTTTCACTGAACCTTTAATTTCTCCTTGCATGTATTGTAAACTCCACTGACCTACACTCTTCCATGTAACTACTACATTATTTCCTAAACCCTCAAATGATCGGGTATTTACCAACTAATAATTAGTCATTTAATAGCTACATACCAGCTAATTGATGTTCCCAGAAATTGAGGGACCCTTAAAATAAAGCAATACTTAAGTAACCTGTAAAAATATGGATGAGTTTTTCTACAGTTTGGCCCTCAGCAGAGGCTGGACAAAATGACCAGAACACATGACAGTGAAATTCAATTTAGTATAACAAAATAACGCCACAGAAGTGTTGATTCATCTCTTGGTAATTTGTGAAGGTGTAGTTTATATTGTATCAAATTATATTATATTGTAGGGTGTTTCTATTATATTTTCCATGGTTGCACAAATATCTGTTGTTTCCAATGTAATTGAGCTTCAAAGTGAACCAAATCACAGGTACGTGGATGATGACTCAAGGCACGATTCTTTCTACAAAGAAGATACGTGGGAATGCTTTAAATTAGTTTTATTGTCAGTGAGCCGTCCATTACAGAGAGATTATTTCTGAAATGACAAGGTATACCCTAAATCCAAGAGTTAATCCAGACTCTACTGTCTGGAAGGACTTTTAAGGGTTTGCAGTGTCTGAACATCTCATGTTTCTTGCTCCCAATTAGCAAACCTTTAATATTTAGGATATGTGTTGTTACTGTTGCCAGCAGTGGCTCAGCAGGAATTGTAACCAGCTTTTTCTGAACTAACTAGTTCATTAACAGAAACTTAACTGACAACAACTGAAGTTACTGTCAGGACTTCCTGCTTTTTTTCTGTTTCATATCATTGTAAACTCTATGTATTATTGGACGTTGGTCAGACAAAACAAAACATTTGAAATATCTGGTTTTACCACTCTGGGAACTTGTGATGTGCATTTTACCCTATTTTTGCATTTTTTTTTTTACAGATTAAACAATTAATTGACTAACTGAAAGAAAACATCAGTAAACTCATCTGTATGTGTAAAATTGATTGCCATTTTTAAATAGCCTCCACTAAAATCTTCATTAGAAGCATGTTACTATTAATAAGCAAACGCACGTCACTGCATATTATCAGTTTTGCTGGAGGGTACAACACAGAAGAACTGTAAGTACACGAAAGATAATAGAAATGATGATCTGCAAAAGAGTCTCAAGCTGTAAAGAAGATTAAACTAAATGATCACTAGGGAAACTTGTTGTGAACATCAGTCTGATTTCTATATTGTGTGTGTGTGTGTGTGTGGGGGGGGGGGGGGGGGGGGGGGGGGGGGGGGGGTTACTACTTGGGAGCAGACCAAAACTGAGCTTTTCACCTTGACAGAGGCTTTCAGTGACGGCTCAAAACCTTCAGTGTCCCCTCACAAAACTCGAGTATCTTCTTACTGTAATTTTTATCATATCATTTCAAACACACTTTTTTCAAGCATACTTTTGCAATATGTGTAAAGATGTAATATGATCATTTTTGTTTCAGTGCTTTATCAGCAGTAAAATAATCAGTTTATTTTGTTCGTCCAAATTGTGGTTTGAAGATAAATAGTCCATGTGTGTGCATGTGTACATACATATTTGCATGTATTAGTATGTAAATATTGTGATCCAACAAATGGTTTTGCACACAAAGTCTTCAAAGTATCACTGCCAACTCAGATTTTGTCATTTTTATAGAAGCCTTTGTGAGACCAAGTGTGTTACTGGTAATGTGGTGTTTAACTGGATGCTTTACTTCTATGAACTAGTTGCCTTTTTTCATATTTATGTTGTTAGTTTTGAGATGATCTAACGTATTTTTGAATGTGTCAATATAATATAAATGGTGCACTTTTAATATTGAGATCCACCTCAACCTGTTAATAAATCTATTTTATTAAAATATTTAATTTGATCATTTAATTTGAATTCCTCTCTGCTGTTCAATTTATCACTCAATTTGTGTTGCTTGTGCATCTGGCCAAGATGTCAGGTAGCTACATGAGTATTCAAAATAGTAGTGTTTGGATACAGAAGGGTGGTTTCTGAATGTGCACATCCTATCCGATATTATGCCAGGTGCAGCATAGCAGATGCGGTGAAGGAAAAGGTTAATAGTATCCACACAGTGGATTATAGCTTCTGAATTCTTTTGGACCAAAATAAATAAAATTAAAAATAAATTATATGACATATAGAAAATGTTCAAAATATATTTAAAATACATTCTAGAACATGGTATTGCAAAATATGAAAATAATATATATAGTCAGTAGCATTGTTATTTCTATGTATCATTTTCTCTGATCACATGTAATTTATTACATTTCATACATGAAATATCTGGAAAAAATGCTTATAGAGATACAGAAACAACAGTGAAAACGAAAAAGCTTTTCCAGTCATAGCTTCACATATAAACCTGCAATCCTAAAAACAGCTCCACCTACAGTACCAGTCAAAAGTTTTGACACATCTATTCATTCAAGGGTTTTTCTTTATTGTTACTATTTTCTATATTGTAGAACAATACTGAAGACATCAGAACTATGAAATAACACATGGAATTATGTAGTAAACAAAAGTGTTACCAAAATATGTTTCATATTTTAGACTTCTTAAAGTAGCAAAATAATAGCTCCAAATAATATTACCTAAAGGAAGCATATATAAGGTGAATAGTATTTGTCCAAGCACAGAGGATTCAT
The DNA here is from genome assembly GCF_914725855.1 of Thunnus albacares. Classification (NCBI taxonomy): domain Eukaryota; kingdom Metazoa; phylum Chordata; class Actinopteri; order Scombriformes; family Scombridae; genus Thunnus; species Thunnus albacares. The sequence continues at coordinate 629,435 of NC_058117.1, read as the reverse complement.
CATTAATGTGTACAAACTGAAATTGGTATATATAGGATTTAAAGGTATATGTAATTATTCCACATTAAAATGTCTAAAAAGAACTAGACCTATGTTATATATTTTGTTAAGTTGTGTACTTACATTATCCCAAATGTTTCCAACAATTTTCAAACCCAGAGAAATCTGTAATTTAATCAAAGTTCATTTGGTCACATGTCAATGTCATACCTCCTCTACCAAAGAGTAAACATGCACAAGATGCATACGGCGGCGCTGTGTTTGTCCGCTACAATGGCGTCTACCAGAGAAGTTCATTTGGTCACATGTCAATGTCATACCTCCTCTACCAAAGAGTAACTTACACACATACAAGATAATACATAGGCATTGTGGTTGTTCCACAGAAACTGTTATAAATTGACTTTTATTCAGTTTTAAGCCACATTTTCATGATAAATTTAAACTATATCCTTTAGCCGGACGAAGGATTTTAGTCATTGGACGTCTGGATCTTAAGTTATCAGAGAAATAAACTGGGCAAACGTTAGCAGCAGCTCGGCTATCAGCCCCTCCAGGAAGTCCGGTGGTCACCAAATAATGTCGGAGAAATATTGATATTTTTAAGTGAAACAGCTTTAATTAGTTTTTTTAACGATTTTAATCTGCATATCGTTCGTTTTTGGAGAGGAGGAGACCTCTGCGGATAATTCGGCTCCCGGGAGAAACCGACCAAACGTTATAGGAGAAATAAACCGAACCGAAGTGTTAGCAGCAGCTTGGCTAACAGCCCATACTGGACGTCTGGTGGTCGCCATACATCGTCGGAGAAACACTGATTTTTTTAGGTAAAATAGCTTTAATTAGTATTTTGACGATTCTAATCTGCGTGTACGTTTGTTTTCGAAGAGGAGGAGACCTCTGCGGATAATTCGGCTCCTGGGAGAAACCAGCCAAACGTCTGAATCTAAAGTTATAAGAGAAATAAACCGAACTGAAATGTTAGCAGCAGCTTGGCTAACAGCCCATACAGGACGTCCAGTGGTCGTCGGAGAAACACTAATTTTTTGGGTGAAACAGTTTATTCAGTGTTTTTATCTGTAATCTCCAGGTACATTTGTTCTGGAGAGGAGGAGACCTCTGCAGGTAATTCGGCTCCCGGTAATAACATCCCGAATGATTAACACTGGAGTAATCCGATCCCGGTGAAGCTGGTTATTTAACAATGAAGACAACAACTCCCATGATCCCTTGCTACTTCACACCGTCATCACACTCCGTCTTTTGTTATTGTTTTGATTGAGAGACCCCTAGCGGCTGAAATTACATATTGTACGTTTAAGAAACTACAAAATGGAATAGATGAGATATATTTAGAAGAAATTAAAAAGAAACTGATATTTCTGAAACTTATTATGAGGCACGAATTAAAGCTATGAAATTATTGGCATTGGCATAAGGAAACAGCAGGCAGATAAAACTGTAAATAAAATAAGATGTCTGCAAACTGAGAAAATTAAGTATAAATTAGAGGAGATCCAACATAGCTTTGAAGAGTTCTACAAAGAACTACACTCACAACCAAAACTAGATAATGAAAATTAAACAGATAACTTTCTTAAGCTGCTGAATCTACCTTTAGTCACACAGGAACAAAATAAAGCACTAGTTACTGAGATCACAGATAAAGAAGTGAAGTCAGCAATAACAAGACTTAAACCACATAAAAGCCCAGGTTCAGACGGTTTTACAGCCGAATGGTCAAAAACTTTAAGTGATTACATAACTATGAGACTGTACCAGACATGTAACTGGGCACTCAAAAAGGGAGAGATCCCTCCCTCATGGAGGGAAGCCATAATCTCAACAATGCCAAAAGAGGTAAAGACAAATTAGACTGAACAATATCGACCAATTTCAGTGTTAAATGTGGATTATAAAATTTATAGCTCAATATTAGCTAGAAGAATAGAAAAAATCCTACCATCTCTTATTCACCTGGACCAGACAGGATTTATCCATCAGAGACAAACCCAAGATAGTATAAGGAGGACTCTACATATTATGTGACATATACATCAAAATAAGACGCAAGCAATGCTTATGGGATTGGATACAGAGAAGGCATTTGATTTGGTCCGATGGACCCTCCTGTATAAGGTGTTGGAAAAGTTTGGCTTCAACACAACCCTTATCGAGGCCTTCCAAGCAATATACAGTAGCCTCTCAAAATCCTTTACGTTGGAGTGATCGTGTAGGCAGGGCTGCCCCTGTTCTCCACTTCTCTTCGCTCTCTTTATATAGCCTCTCAGTCAGGATATTAGACAAACTGAAGGGATCAGGGGCATAAATAAAGCAGGAGGAGAACACAAACTATCGTTATTTGCAGATGATGTGTTAATCCTTCTGACTCAGCCTTTAGTATCCCCACCAATTTTAATGTCATCTTTGCAGAAATTTGGTCAAGGTCAGGATATAAGCTAAATGTTCAAAAAACCCAAATTCTGACCTTCAATTATGTTCCACCAAAACACCTGCTGGAAAAGTATGATTTGAGATGTAACAAAAAGTTGATGAAATATCTTGGAGTTAATCTTACTCAGGATATCACAAAATTATTTGAGGCTAATTACATTTCTCTAAACTCCATAATTAAGGCAGATATTCTCAGGTGGAATCACCTGCCATTCCCTCCCCTAAAGGACTGAGTCGATTAAGATGGTTATTTTACCACGTCTGTTATATCTTTTCCATTCCCTGCCAATTGAAATATCTGAACAGCAGTTCATTGAATGGGACAAATAATCTCTCGATATATCTGGATGGGAAGGACACCACGAATAAAATATAAAGTAATGCAGTAGCAAAAGAGAAAGGAGGTCTGGCATTGCCAAATTTGAAAGACTACTATTATGCAGCTCAATTAAGACCTTCTGTGTGCCTTTGTAATCCACAGTTCATGGCAAGGTGGAAGGAAACAGAAGATGGGAAATTTATCAGACCATCAATACAAGGCATAATTGCAGATAGTAAATTGATGGACACCCTTACAGGCAAAAACAACCCTTGGATAAAAGTAGCTCTCGACACCTGGCAGAAAGTAGAAAAAAAATACAACCCGAAAAGGGCAGAGAAAGTATTACGATGGTGTGCATGTAACACTGACTTCACCCCAAACAAGATTGACACGGGATTTAAAACATGGATGAGTAAAGGGCTCACAGCATATTGTTGCTGTATTCACAACATAAAATTTAAAAGTTTTGAGACACTAAAAAGGGATTATGGATTGGAGAATCAAGATTTTCTTTTAGATATTTAAAGATGAGACATGGGGTAAATTAAATTATGACTGAGGGGGTGGAAAAAGCAGACGACGGTATACTGAATATCTTTGTGTCAATTTACAAATTAGGGAGTGGATGTAAAATAATATCAAGATTATACAAACGTTTTCAGGATACCTTAAAGGCAAACATCCAACATGTTAAAAATAAATGGGAAAGAGAGGGAGGAGTGGTAATGTCTGAAGATGAGTGGGGAAATATATGAAAATCACATTGGACAACTACATCTTCGCACTGCTGGAGGGAATTTGGATGGAAAAATGTCATGAGATTTGTGAGTTCATACTTCCAGTAGAGTTCAGAGACTGCAGAATCAATAGGTATGTATTCATCAACATTTTAACACTTGTAACAGTGATCAAACATTATCATGAACAGTGTCTCTAGAATATCAGAAAACAATACTTAAATATACAGGTTACTCTGTACATATGTAGCCTTCTTGAAGTTTTGGGGGTAAATTGAGCCACTGACCCAACATCACTGGCACGTTTTACCCCACAACCTCCGTTTTGACAAAACTGTTTCACACAGTGGCTCAGATCCGCAATTATGCTAAGTTTATGACCTTGATTTGTAACTTACACTGACTTAAATTAATATGCAGGGGAGTGACTGACAGGGAGGGAGCGATGCTTTCCTGAAACACAGTGCAAAACACAACATTAGAGATCTTTTATGTAATTACGAGAAGTATATGTGAGGAAAAAGACATCACCTACAACTACAAGTCTCATGTCATGAGCATTCGAGCGCAAGCAACAGGATATTACTACATCTTAGTTAACGTTAGTTAACCAAGAATTAGTCACTAATTTCTGATTCCTACATACAGAACTTTTAAGCCAGCACAAATTAGCCATGTAATGACAGCTCTACAAACATTCAGGCACGGCATAGCCTGTAGTGTTACTCCTATCTCTGTGAAATACATTTTCTGTTACGTAGGTTACTGGAATACTTCACTTAAGTAACGTTACTCAGAAAAGTGGTGACTTTAACATAGAGGTAGGTATAAACAGCTTCCATCTATTTAAATTCTGTATTGATTACCATAATAAAACCTAGATTTATATCCTGATATCATGAAATGATTTTCATTTTTAGTGCATGTTTCTTCATTGGATTTCATGAAAACACCTTACCCCACACTCATAGTTTAGCCTCATGTGAGTAGGAAGACTATATCAGATATTATTTTTAGCAATGACAAAATTGACAATAAATTTAACTATAATGTATGTGTGCTGAATTAGAATTAATTATGAACAACTTTGTTAACAAGATTTCACTTCTACTGTCAATTGTGTTAATGTCAGAACACATCAGTAAATAAGAAAAACAAAAACGATGTATTTCCTTCCACCGGAAAGGTTTGGATTGACATCTGCAGAGGGAAGTAGAAACCACGGACCAACCTCATAGTTGAGAAGCATCCCAGCCTCTACTGGTTCACTACATGGTAACTGTTGTCAATTTGAATTGCTGAAAGAGCAACTTCAGTTTCATTTGTTTCATTTTTCGTATGTACCAAATATTTTATTTATTTATCAGGACATTGTACAGTTTTGAACATAAATGACGCTCTGCACCAGAGTTAGCTTAAAGCTGATTTGCATCTGCCAAATGGTTTGTAGCAAATGGTTTGGTACAATCTTGTGTAGAGTATATTCTGGGGGATCTAATATAACTTACTGAGCAAGTGTACACAAAGTCACATAGTAAGCTAACTCTGGTACAGAGTTAGCTTACAGGTAATTTTCATCTGCAGTCCCTTCAGCAGGTCCAACACGTTATCACTCCCAACTCATCACATATCGAAGCTTGGTCAGGACCCCGTGGCATCACTATTTAATGGACTTGGGACCCGTTTAGTAGAATAAAAGCGGCAAGGTGCTCTTGAACCATACTCTGTGCTGACTGTGCTGATCTAAAACTTTCTGCCAACAACATTGCAAGTCATCTACCAACCCCTCTACCTCCTAACCTAATATAAAAGTCAGCTTATATAGATGTCATGTGAAGTACATCACTTCAGAAATGTTGATATGATAAGTATTGTTGAAATATTAATATGCTCCGTATTACAGGTGTTGAAATGTACATTTTCAACGTATCTGTGGTTTGCAGAAATGTACAATGCCAACGTTTTATTCTGGTGACCAGGCTGACATTTGTCACCTTATATAGACGTCATTGGTCATTTTTCAGACGTTGTGGGAGTTCAACAGAAGTCTATTGGACTACCCTGCACCTTGAAAAATTATGCTAAAGGGGTACCCAGTGCGTTAAAAAGTGACGCCATGTGGTCCTGACCAAGCTTCGATATGTTTTGAGTTGGTAGTGAGAACGGGCTGGCAGGTCACGATGAAAATATATAACAGCACGATAACAAACAGTACAAAGCAAAAAACACACAGGACACATACAAAATACAAAGCTACACACAATAGCACATCACATGTGCTATTATGTTGGCTTTTTGTCAACACTACATCCAAACTATGAAATTGTTACACAGCAATCATAAGGATAACATGGATCAATGTGTCATTACCAGCACTGATGTAAACTGTTTTTACATAAAGATTGTTGTTGTTACTTTGGGACTGTGGCTATTAGACAAACACAGAATAATCTAATAAGACAAATAATACAATGTAGTAGATAGGCCTAAAGTGGTGATAAGTGTGATGTTTTTGAAATTTTAAAAAAGTTGTTAGTTGTACTTGAACCAGCCTCAAAAGTCATTGGTTTGCGAACTAATACAATGAGGAAGAAGAAGAGAATGCAGACACTGTCCTAGATACCAGAGAGACAGACACTTAAAGTGACACTTGGAAGGAATTGCGTGACACTTGGCTTGAAAAAAATGTTGCAGAGGAGTTCAGGGGATGTGGGGTACAGGGCTACTTTCCAATTTGTAGAAAGCACTGAACTTGGCAGCAGTAACCATTCTGATCCACACTCCAATCCAAAAGGAGGCGGTAATGCGTCTAAAAGCTGTTTAAATAACAATAATAAACAAAATGAGGAGGAGGAGGAAGAAGAAGAAGAAGAAGGAAAAAGAAGAAGCACTAGTAATACCACCACCACCGGCTGCGTAGATTAAATTAGCTCTAAACAACAGTAAGGCTATCGTTCAGTTGTGTTCTCGACTCTGACTTGGACAGCCATCTGTGGAAAATGTCGAGACTTAAGGGTCTGAAGATTTTCATCCACCAGCGGCTAACTGCGGCAGTCGAGGAGATATTTGGACATTTAGAGAAAACCATAACCAACTATGAAGAGGAGATGGACTGCCGCCTCCGCGAGCTCCCGGATACGGTCCTAGACCCAGAGATGCAAAGAGCAGGTTTGTATAATAGCACGTTTACTGCGTTGCTAGTTAATCAACTAAATTACTCATACGAGTCTTCGCGGCTCCAAAATGCTGGACCCGAACCGAAACAGACGCGTGGAAAATCATAGACATGGAAATGTATATATGGCAGGTGGATAGTGCTACGGAAAACCAAACGAAGGAGACCGTCGTGTGACATTTACGTGATAGGAGAGGATTTGTACGCCGTCACCAGTGTGACTCAACTCAGCCGTCGTTACCTGTACGCCGTCTCTTATGGTGATGAATCTGGGCCAATAAGTTTGATAATGTGAAAAAACTCTTACCACCTCTCCATAGAAGGCATAATTGCTTTAGTAATAATGGTCAATAAGAAAATGCTGATAATGTAACGTAATTACTAAGATAATATTACTATGCCAGCAAATTAGTTTAATATAATTCACATATATCTTTGAAGATATTGTGCATTTAAGCCACAATTCTAAAAAGCAACACAAAAGCTTTAAATAAGGTATGTTAGATTCTCACAGTCAACATTCCTTCATTGCTTCCCTCCTTCTCTCCAAAAATACTGGAAAAAGTGCTTGAACTTAACTATTTGCCTAAATATATAATGACATTTTGTAAACAGTTAGCATTCAACATTCATGTAAATGTAGCTGTATTCACTGTCCTTTTACACATATTCACCTGTTGAGCAAACATAACAAATAAAATACAAAGAAAGGAAACGTATTCTTACTGCACATATAAACGTACATTAGGTGTTACTTTAATGTCTGACATTAACACCATGACAACATCACTACTTACTATAGTTAATGCAGATCAATTTGATGCTAGAAAATCTTGTAGCTTGTGGGGGACAAAGATGCATACCTTTTTCACAACTTTATAACTAACTTAAACAACTTGGAGAAAGATGTTACATGACAGTATCAGTACGTAAAAATCTGTGACCCCTGTGCAGTACTCAAGTCTAACAGCAAGAGGCAGCAGCGTATAGCCTGCCGAAAAGACAAAGACGAAGAAGAGTTCGACCAATCATAGTGCCGGATTCATTCCCCCTGCCTTCACCCATATCCTTCACCCAAATGTTAAGCGGGAATGAACATAATTGACAAATGTGTAGTAACATTTAAAGAGACTGCAAATCAACCGGAACACATCGTTGAGTTTATCCCTTTCCTTCCCTCTCCTCACTCCAGCCTGCTGGTTCCCGAAGGTAAATGGACCGGGGTGGATGTGGAAAGTTGAAATTATGAATTGAATTAAATCCACATATTAAAAGTAGGCTACGGCAGAAATAACGTTACCTAAAACGTTAACAGGAGATGTGTGTGTTTGTGTGTCCGTGTGTCCTAACCAGCCGTTAGGAAATAGGATGATGTCAGATGATGAGGATGCTGACAGGGAGAGAGAGAACAGCAGACCTACTAAAAAAGAAGCGAGTCCATTCCCTCCAGAAGTTTCTCGCAAAATATCAAGAGCAGTGGCCTTGCCTCCACCACTCAAAAGTGCCGCACCATGCATTTTGCACATTGTGCAAGTATGATTTTGACATTAGCCACCAAGGAGATTTAGGTAATAATGTAGCTAAACCTCTAGTTACAAAGGCACTACATTCCTAGATCATTTTTCAATTGAATAGGCTACATATTTTTCATAAGGTCTATATGATGTCTGCCTATATGAGCTGATTCAATTATTTAATTATCAAATAAAACAGAAATTCTAAACAGAAACATGGGTTTTATTCATAATTGACAGTGTTTTCTTACATTACAACATAAGTCTCAGTAAATACTTAAAAATGAAAACATGTTACAATATACCAAATAAAATGTTTCCACTTTTATTTAATAATTGAATGCAATTCACTTATGGTTATCAGTTTGTATAAGCACTCATGTTATACAATGAAATATTAATCATGGAAAAATGGTTTTAAGCAGTTGTGCCCAAACTTTTGCCTTTCACCCTATCTTATAATATAGCCCAGTGCATTGCAATTGATATTTTAGAATCAGGTCAGATGATACAGTTTTGCCTGATCACTTCAACACTAGAATTATGAAGAAAGGCGTGTGTGTGTGTGTGTGTTTGTTTGTTTGTGAGTCTTGCAGACTGTTGACATCACGTGGAAGGGAAAAAACATTTTAAAAATGTGGCTGTCATTGGTTCAGTCCCTAGACCAATTCAGGCAGAAACCCTTCTCACTACATTCATAGTGGAACACAACTTGCCTTTAGCTGCTGCAGACCACGCTGGACCACTCTTTAGGAAGATGTTTCCCGATAGAGATAGCCAAACAGTATGGCTGTGCCAGAACCAAGATGGCATCCATAGTAAAAACACTGGCCAGGAATGATGAGTGCATTACAGAAGCAATGAAGCGGTTTCCATACAGCCTCGCAACAGATGGGAGCACAGATATGGAGGACATAAAAATGTTCCCCATTGTGGTTAGGATCTTTGATGCCAGTCTTGGAAGGGTAGTTGTGATGTTGCTCAAGATTTGTGAATCAAGAGAGTCTACTGGGAGAGCAATATATGAATGGCTTGATGGTGAACGGAAAAAGAAAGACATTCCACGGTCAAATTGTGTCAGCTTTGCAGCTGACAATGCTGCAATTATGCAAGGTTTGGGGAAAGGTGTAGCAGCTTTTTTGAAGGCACAAAATCCACACATCTGCCTAGTTGGTTGTGCCTGCCACCTCATACACCGTGCTGGAGAGAGGGCATCCAGGCAGCTTAGTGTGAACATTCAAGACTTCCTTATCACCATTTATTACTATCTGGAGAAAAGCAGCAAGAGAAAGTCAAGTCTACGTGACATACAGATCATGTGTGATGCAGAGATGAGGAAGATCCTCAAGCTGGCCTCCACAAGATGGCTGTCTTTGGGGCAGTGTGTGAACCGTTTGCTGCAACAGTGGGATTCTCTCACTGTTTTCTTTGAAAATTAGGTGGATGCAGGAAAGGAAAAGAAGACAGACAGACTTATTCGTCTCATCAAGACCCACAAATCATACGCTGACACTCCTGACCTAAATCCAACAGGGAGTCTGCAATTAGCCTGTCAGTATAAGACTTTGCCTCAATTTTGGCCCCCAAACAAACGCTATCTTGACCGAGAGCACCACGCGGAAACAGAGACCAATAACCTAACAAGGTAGTCTCATAAAAGTGTTCACCTAGAATATTACTATCTGAGGGATATCAACATTCAAAGGTGAACAAAGAAGGGTTGAATTCAAGCTCTGACTACCTCAATCAGCCACTTTTCACAATATATTAAACACAATAATGACAAAAGAACTTCTCTTTAAAGATAGAGCAGTGTTTATTAAACTTAACAGAATTAACAAAGTTAACAAATGCTTCAGTAGTCCTGTGTGGAAAAACACAAAAACAATCTAGCATGGTGACACTAAACAGGCAGCAAACTTCAAAATACTCCTCAGAGTAAAGCAGGAGAAAAGGACTCGGCGGTTCGTCAAGTAACACGACAAAACAATAGCAATAAAGCTTAAAAAGCTGAACGCTAACAACACAATAACAGCACTGAAGCTGAAACTAACACACAAACTAACACTGCCTCTGCCCAGACTTAAGCCTCTTACTTGGTCGCTTAAGAAAGCGAGCAGGCTGTGTGTGTTAAGTCCGGCTTGGTTCCTCAGCTTGGATACTGATGGTGCCACTTCACGGCAAGCTGATTCTTGGCGCCATGGCGGAGAAAACAGCAGTCGACTCAGTGGAAGAAGAGCGGGGTAGAGAAGTTGTCCACGTCTTTGTGAAGAAAATCCATTCCTTCCTTCTGCAGGTGGTGAGAGAGATAGTTGCAGCAGCGATCTCTCTTGGATCCAGGGATAGTGTTGGAGTGAACACGGCGAAGTCTCATCTCGTCCGGCAAGGGGAGTCTTCAAATTGATGGGGGAAAACATGTGCATGGGGTACCTACTTTTAGTGAAGCTGGCTCACGGAGAGATAGAACTTCCCCCCAGCTTGGCTCACAATGAAGGCATGTTTCTCTGTGTTTCCTCAGGTTTTAAAGGGGCGGTGATGTCACGGCTGTGTCATCATGACACTCTCTGTGCAGGGGTGTCCCTGCCAATGAGAGACTGTTTGTTGAGACCTTTTCCTGTTTAGCACCTATGTAAAAAATTGCCAAGCATAATTGGAAATGGAGTCTGTCAGCTGCTTTTGGCGCTGTTCCTTTGATCAGGGGAAAGGAAAAGAGGTGGCCTCGTGGCCAGGCCTCAAGAGTTTACATGTAGGCCTTTCTTTGTGTGACCCGATGGTTGAGGCCCAATACTGTGAAAAATGTCATACAATACAATTTGAGGTAAGCCTGTGCTTGTGGAGATAATATTTCTTTTCAAAACTTTGTTTTGCCGTGAAAAAGGAAGTTGTTATAACTTTAACGTACATTTTCCAATCTGCCCCAAATTTCTCATGCTTCATGAGGGTCCCATCCTGAATACATCTATGTGTCAATATTGAGACATACTCATAGCGCCAGCTACTGGTGACAGGAAGTTACATGTTCTGTACCTTTATGAGCTGTACGAAGTAAGATGAACAGATCCATCTGAAATTTTATCAGAAAAGCCTTTAGTCTTGATGATTCCTTATTGTGAAAATGGTGAATTTTCACTGGACGCCTTTTGCTGTGATGGCGCAGCGAATTTCAATGTATTGCCATAAACGAAGTGTTATAACTTGATTCTGCATGATCAAATCTTTTCCAAATTTCCCATGCTTGATAAGGGTCCTGGTCTGAAGGCAAGTAGAGGCTACCTACTGGCAACAGGAAGTCTTAAGCGCCTCTCTTTTGCTAACTACTCCTAGCAGGTTAGCCAGAAACACATAAAATTTGGAAAGACCTTGATGACGATAACTCCTGAGGCTTTTGAGTTTGTGTCAAAAGCTGTTGCCATGGCAACACATTGTTCGCCACAAAATACCAAGCTGTTTTTAAGGGGCTAGACATGCTTGAAAACTCACAAAACTTTACACACATATGACAGGTCTTAAAGTCTGTAATATTGTATAGGTCATGGCATGGTGTGACAGAATGGCTCAACAGCTCCCCCTACAATATTTCAACGAAGCAGCCACCGCACCACGTTAAAACTACATGTATGAAAATCGGTACACACATATATCATGTCAGGGGGCACAACAAAGTTTCTTGGACCCATAGCTTAAACCCAAAAGTCAGCCATTTTGAACTCAGTGGTCAATTTTGGCGATTTTGCATGCCTTATATTTTAACGAACTCCCCCTACAGAATGCATCATAACGACTTCAAAATCAGTGTGTGTCATCTAGACTAGTTTGTGATCAAAACTTTTGTAAATATTGAGTTTTTGCTGAACGCCCTTGCTGTGGTGACACAGCAAACATTGACATTTCGCCATGAAGCAGGAAGTTGCTGCAGCTTGAATGTACATTGTCCAACCTGCACCAAATTTTTCAAGCTTGATAAGAATCCTGTCCTGAACACATCTACATGTCAATATTGAATCATAGTCATAGTGCCACCTACTGACAACAGGAAGTCAGCCTTATATGACAAACATCATCTGATTCACATGAAATTTTCAAGGTATGGTCTACAGTTGATATACAACAACATGATGTGTACTTAATGGGTGTTCTCTAGCGCCACATAGTGGAAACAGGAAATGATATTTAACTCTTTCATGCAATGTTCGATAACAGACCGGTCCTGAACACATCTGCATGCCTGCAATAAAAGCCCTTTGACGCAACGTGCGCAGGGGTGCGAGGGGACGATCATTGCTGCTTGCACCTTTAATTAGGGCCCGAGCACTGAATGGTGCGAAGGCCCTCCTGTAATTGAAGTGATTCTTATTCTTTATTATTAGGGCCCGAGCACCTAGCGGTGCGAAGGCCCTCTTGTAATTGAAGGAATTCTTCTCTATTATTAGGGCCTGAGCACTAAGTGGAGCACAGCCCTCTTGTATCCAAAGGTATTATTATTATTATTATTATTGTTATCGTTATTATTATTATTATTATTACAACTCTTTGATCATCTATTTCTCAGATGCACATACCCCAAAAGTCACGAAAATTGGCAGGTGCCTCAGTTCCAGCAAAAAATTTGATATTTTACAGGTCTTGCAAAAAGATGGGGCAAAATGGCTTGACAGCACCCCCCAGAAGTGGAATCATGAATCTGAAGATAAATGTTAATTCAATTTAATTGCAAAAGTACTCTTACCTTACTGTTGAGGTGGTAATGAAGTTACAAAGCAGTGACTACACTCTGTGCTCCTTCAGAGCCTTTGATGCAGCAATTTGTGTCTTTGCTCGAAATTGTGTACATCCATCCTGTTGCCATCACAGGTTCAACTACCAGTAGCACATCCTGGTGGTCCATCACAAGTGTATCAGGGCGGTATGGGAACATGTACAATGGTGATGGTCCATGAGGATAGAGAAAATTCAATCTCAGTTCTCCAGTGCTGTGCATCGTTTCTTCAACACATCCCAGCCACCACTCATAATCATATGCAACCACAATATAACCTTTGATGCTCACAAAGTCGAGTGATTCCTTAAAGGTAGAGTCAGCGATGCTGGAAAAAGGTTGTTGATGTTTGAGATTAACATCAAAACAAGTACACCCCTTCCTTTGTGCTCCTTCAGAGGCCCCGCCAAAAATGGACGCGCATTGCCAAGGCAACACAGTAGCAACTGGGCGAACTGACCAATATGCAGGAATCTGGAGTGTCTGCTGCTCAAGGGTAAGTTAGCCTCAATAAGGGGAAGCAATATTTATCGCTATGAAAAAGCAGGTGGCATATGTTCTTAGTAGTATTGTAGCAAGTGTAATAATAAGCCTGTTAATATTTAAATAGATGTTGAAGCCAATTACTTATCAAAGCCAAAGTCTAGGCCGAGGAGTAGCTTAGCCATTGCTACTAACTTCACAAGTAACGGTAACTTCTACTCTACCATCAGTGATACATGGAGCAGTGCTGTTTATTGCTAATTTTAAAAGAACTAGGAAGAAAATAACTTTGCAGGGTTATACAGTATCTCTGATGTTATTTATATTATTGATATTAGTTACATTTTGTCCTTACTATAGTATAAGTTGAGGATAAAAGAGCAGATAGACAGGACGAATAATGTCACACAGTTGAGGGTGTGTAATTCAAAGGGAACTTAATGTGATGTATGTCTGCGGTAGCAAATAAAAATTTTATACTAAGTTTGCAAGGATATATCTCAGATGTTTACATGTGTTACTATCATGATTTAGCTCTGTTCCTCGTGGGCGAGGATGTGGAAGAGGAAGAGTAGCTGACAAAGCAGAGGAAGAGGTCGGAGTGCAACTAGTTCAACGAGTAGCCTGGAACCTAGTGACCTACAGCGTGTGCAGATGCTGCAGGCCCAAAGACTTGCGGCTGAGCAAATATGTTGCCTTGCTTGCTTGAATTATTTCACCAATTCTCTACATGAGACCCCTATCCTGTGTAATAAGACCCATTTTACATCAAAACAGCAATATTACCTCTGGATTGACACTGGCTCCATATGTAATGTGAAAGCAACTGTGTCTGGTCATAATAAATTTTATTTTGGACCACTAATGAAACGTTATGTTAGCATTTTCCTCATCTCGGGAGATAATTCAGGGCCTGGACCTTGAGCAGTCTCATCAGCTGCTGCAGCACTGTCTGATAAGGGACCCAGGCGTGATGTTCGACCTACTGCCTTCATCAATTGGAGACCCTACAGCCACACCCCACCTTGTCCAGAGTCAGCCAACCTGGTGTGTCTGCCAGAGATGCAGGGAGATGCCCTCCGACAAAGAGAGGAAGTGCACATGGACCTCTACATTTTGGAGGAAAGGGTCTTCAGACTGGCCAGAAGGAACTGGAATGATCCCCAGGGCCAGTATGCAGGCTACATCCCTAGCAGAGTGTAGGCAATGTTACTGTATTTCCCTAATTTTATTAGTATATTTTATTCACTTTGTAGTTTTCTACTTTTTCTACTTTTATTTATTGTGTGGTACTGTTTGTTGAAAATGTATTTATAATAAACATGGAAAATGACACATGTGTTTGTAATAACATTTTTCAGAGTGCCGATTTTTTTTGTTGAAAGATTATAGCCATGCCTCACCTATTCCTCCTCTGACCTGTGTCCTCAAAAGCTGTTCACCTGAAAAAGGTCCAAGAAGTCTTGGGTCACCAGACCTTGATTTTTTTTTTAAGTGGCATCCCTGCATCGGATGCAGAATAGATACTTGGAGTTCACAGACATAGCCGTAGTCCTTGTCCTCCTTTATGGTTTGCAAGCGCCATTTCCCAGACATTTTATTATACACCTTCCCATACCTGTAATGACACAAAACATCTTTTATTATTGGTTAACAGCAATAATATGGTTATATGTATGTGTGTGTGTGTGTGTGTGTGTGTGTATATATATATATATATATATATATGAAAAAGCAGCTGGCATATGCAACCACTGTATACAGGGGGGTTGAAGCTGAAGCTAGTGTACATCAGGATATGCTTATGGAATGACAGTTCCACAGTTGATCTGGGCATTTCGGAAAAAAAAAAACAAAGATGATGACATATTTTTAACAAGGGCACAGAAGCACAGTATAGAGCAAAATTGTAGGTAACAAAAGATCAGTCTTACACACGTGAAATGCAGATACTTTGGGATGTCCTTGAGCCATTGTGCATCCATAATTAATTCAACAAGTTTCTGATGGGCCACAGAATCTGCCTCAATCCACTCTTTGTCCCTGACCTCAACTAGGGGACCATGGTGGCAGCTACCCAGTGCCCATGAATGCTCTCCTGTGACATGATGAAGGAGGCTGATATACATGTCCTAAAATGCAAGTCATTGGAAGAGTAATGTCAACTTCTGTGGCGTGTGAATACATGATCTGATCTGCACAGAATAGAGAAAAGTGTAAAGGCTTTTGAGGGAACCTCTAACCATTTGTGATAACTGAGCTGTGATTCATGTGGCACTTTACATTTACATCTACATGCCAGTTAGCTATTAGTGGAAATACTCATTCACAAAATTGAAAAGTCTCAGGACAATGTGCACTGTCTACGGTATGTGATCAATGACATTTAAAAAATCATCCATTCAACATGTTAGTTGCAATCCAAAAGTCCAATATACTTTCACTAATACATACAAAGAAGTTGTCATAGCTGTCAGCCATCTTGCAGCAGTACCAGAAATGGTTGCAAATGTCTTTATTCCACTGCAAAAGGATGGGAGCACCCCTTCTGTTGGCTTGCCTGTAAATAGAACACTAAACATCACAAAGCGTGCATGTCTCAAAAGATTATAAGGAGCATACACCAAGAATGTATGGAACCTGAAAAAAGAGAATGTATAAACTTACCACTAGTAGTCCTCTTGAAAGGTTTTCTGAACCGTGCCACACATCAAGGGAGTGCTGCACCCCCTTATCTGAATTCCCACCTGGCTGGATCTATATGGAGAGAACAAATACAAGAAGCACATATGCTAGCTACAAACCCAGTGCATAAAACACAGTAATTACAGTCCAATAGGCAGATGTATTTCTGTAAAAATCGCTGTTAGATCAACCTCATCTACACAAGCACTACTAGTACTTACTGAAAAGAGCTGAAATCTGGGAATATTTCAGTCAGCTTGACTTCTCGATGAAGAGTCTCAAATGCCCTTACAAAGCCTTCCTTCTCCATGATGACAGAATCAATGTTGGTTATGTAGATTGTAGCGACTACTGGCAACAACGTAAAAGTCGCTGAGAGGCTGAGGTAGGGCCTTGTTTGCCGTTTGTCCGACACGCTACCAAAAAGATTCGCTGAGATCAAAACTGTAGGTTTAATAACTTTTATTAATGAAAGTGATCAACTTATTATAACTTTCACAAAATATAGGCTACTCAAAATAATCTCCGCTTGGTCTCTTTGAAGTTGCCGCTGCGCTGTTGATGTGGAAATGTGATGTTTGCTGGATGAATTGCCTTTCGATGTCTTTTTCAATACATTATTTGTGCCTTTCGGTCTGTGGATGTGTCCTTAAATGCACAAATAATGTATTGAAAAAGACATCGAAAGGCAATTCATCCAGCAAACATCACATTTCCACATCAACAGCGCAGCGGCAACTTCAAAGAGACCAAGCGGAGATTATTTATTTTTGCATCACGGAGATAATTCAGCACCGGTAATCAATCAGCCAATCGTCCCCAGCGGACACACAGCAGTGAATATGCAAGCCGCATTCCTTCCATTAATACACAGCTTAATGCGTATAAACACCGGTAAGCCTACCTGGCTTCTGTGGTTGGCTTTGACTGCGGCTCCTGAAGTTGTGATAGTTGACAGCCCGATGATCGCTTTGTTTAAGCCCCTTCCAATCGATCCTTGAGCCCATGCGCCTTCCGCTGATGTTTCTTTTAATGCCGTTTTTTGTTGACAAAAATGTAGCGACTACTGGCAACAACGTAAAAGTCGCTGAGAGGCTGAGGTAGGGCCTTGTTTGCCGTTTGTCCGACACGCTACCAAAAAGATTCGCTGAGATCAAAACTGTAGCTTTAATAACTTTTATTAATGAAAGTGATCAACTTATTATAACTTTCACAAAATATAGGCTACTCAAAATAATCACAGCGATCAGGTGTAAAACTGCGTTCAGGTGTAAAACAGCGGTCAACAAAAAATACGACGACCCACTCACCCTCTGTCTCTTACCAGCTGGCATGCAGGTGAACAGGTGCTTAAATTAACTATAGGATACCACCGCCCATATCCATGTGACCTGATTATCAATCCCCGTGATCGTGCAATAATAAACAAACCAAAATAACCCAAAATATAAAACAAAAGAATTACTACTTTGCAATTCATTCAATTAATCCATTCATGGCTCCTACATAGATAATCTGCTTTGCATCATTCTCCATGGCAGAATTCATGCATTACTGAGCACAAAACCCAGGACTAGCCAGCCGGCCATCACCTTTCGACACAGAATTGAAATGGCATATGAAAAATTGTAACTCTACTTGTCTGTACTCATCACAAAATGTAACAGAGATGAGAATGTGTTGTGTGACAAACCTCATTGCATGTGTGCACATCGAATTGCAAATATGAAACAGTAACAAATTTTTAACATACAATATTTCAATCTATATATCTAACACAGCAGCCAAAACACAACAGAGTAAAAACTAGCCAGAGTTAGTTGTTAAGGTTGATTTTACAAAACTACAGTGACTGAGGATAGGACTGTAGGTTTTTAGCTAAGCTAACCATTTCGACCTGTGTATCAATACAAATAATCCCACTGTGCTAGCAAGCCTGAGTTTTTAGGTCTTCATGGCTATAAAACACTTTGCAAACATTGTATGGACAAATACCATGATATAGAGTGAACAACTACACAGCAGGTAATGTGACTAGGGTTAGCTAAGTTGTGGGTTAGCAAACTGTTGCTATAATTGCTGTTGTGAAGCTAACATGCAGAGCGGACAGACAGCTATACTCACAACTCTCCTGCTACTATACATAGCTAATAGGGGTGCACGATTCAGGAAATCTCACGATTCGATTCAATTTCTTGGGGTCACGATTTGATTTGCGATTCAAAACGATTCACGATTCAAAAGCGATTCGATTTGCGATTCAAAATCAGTTCTCAATTCAATACATTCATAGATTTGATTCTAGATTGATGTTTAGAGTTACTCTTTCCATTTTCCTGCAGTAGACACTTTTATAGGTCTCAAATAAAAAAGATCACAGTGAATCAAATGTAAACATTTGCTACTCAATGTCAACCTGAGTAAGATTTATGTTCCTTTAGTCCACTTAGTCAATAGGAAACCAAAGCGGCCCTGAGACAAAGGGTCAAACGAATACTTAATACAAAAATAAAAATGATTGCAAAGATAAACTGCTAAGTGTAAAACCTCAAATAACTTAAATTCTTCCTTCAATTCACAAAATCAAACAAACAATAGCTGCCTGCTACATTTAGCTGCAAAGTGCAAACAAGAAAATTGATCACTATTAGCAAGTGATTATTATAGGCTAACCAATTTTGTTTCTTTTTCTTAATTTCTTATGCAGATTACCATCTATTTGATATTTGTATATTTACTACATGAATATAAAGTAATGAAACAGACAGCTTCACCATTTACTGAATTTTATCGACTGTTTCAAAATACAGAAGTGTTGTTTAAACGCTTGTTTCGCTGCCGCATCTTGTTGGCTCATTTTTGGCAGTTTGTCATAAGCTTCAAGGAGACTACGTTTTTCACTGAGAGAAAATTAATTTCTCATTACCGTCCTCAGATAACCAGCTGGCAGCAGACCTGTTGTGCGTTGTGCGTTTAGGCTGTGGGGGTGGAGGGCTGCAGGGGCCGCAGTGAGAAAGTTGAACCAGAATCAACTTTTGGAGAAACGCAACCTGTAACGCTGTAGAATTCTGCCATATGACAAAAACATTACTAGGAAGAGGGGAGGACATTTCTCTTCGTTTGATAATGTTAAAAGTAAAGTTAGGCTTTGCTGATGGCTTCCCAACTCATTATAAAAAGACGAGAGAGAGAAGCAGTGGTCGAGCGAGCTAGTGAGTGAATGAGGAGAGGGAGTGCTGGTAACGTTGGTGAGGAAGCTGGTGAATCAGATCAATAAAACATTATTTTCTGACTGTTTCACAGCGGTTACTAATAAATAAGCCCACAATGGCACAAACCTGCGGAAGTGCGTTGCAGTGCCTGATAATGGCATTAGTCTTGTCAAGCTCCTTCTTCCCTCTGAGATAAGAAAATCAAAAATATGTCCAAATGATCGCATTCATAGCCGATGGACCAGGTTGTATTTGTTTTTCTGTCAGGTACTCCATTGCTCGCGGCCTCTCCATGACACACACTTCACTTCCTTCTTGCCCCCGGATTTGGGTCTGGGGCGGCGTCATTGCACCATCTATGGGATTTTGCGAGCTAATTCATGTCAGGAAAAAATGGAAAACAGCATTGTTGCAAGACTGAAAAATGTGAATTGATTCTTGGAATTTCTGAATTGATTCTGAATCAGCAGAGATAGAATCGCGATTCTTATGTGAATCGATTTTTTTGCGCACCCCTAATAGCAAAATCACAACAACTGTATATCTTGGCAAAGTGAGTAAGCTGAATGTCGAATGGCAGGTTTTGGTTATGTGAAACATAGCAAAACTAATGTTACCCACCTGTGCAGCAGAAACATAGCAACCTCTGCGTCCGTCTTCAGGGCTTTCAACTCCTGGAGTTCCCTCCACCATTGGAGAGCCACACCGATGTTAACGCAGGTCTTTGCCCTTGCCTGATCAAAGCCCTTCTTTTTTATTTTTTGCTCTACTGATCTCCTCCTCTTTGGCTGTTTCTCAGCCATCTCTCCTTCTAGACTACGCCAGTAGCAGATTTACTGTCCGTCTTACTCCTACAGCCTCCTCTACCCCATCTCCTCTCCCTCTCCCCGTCCTGTGCGTGGGCACGAACACTCCTTGTTGCTGATTGGCTGGAGAAGTGTGGTGTGGCTCGCTCCGACCCACTGTGTTTACATACCCATTTACAGAGCCTGGGCAGTGTATGAGCACCAGATTTTTTTTCAGCGTGCACACAGAACAGACAGTTAGCAGAACCTGAGGAGATATTTGAATACATATTGGATTAGAATCACTGACTATACCTTTAAGTGAGCACACCCTTTCAATCCTGCTTTCCGAGTATGCTGAAAAGGGTCTGACATCCACTTTGTCAGCTGACAATGGACAAATAATAATAAATAATTAATAGTGAACCGAGACACGTGCAACAATTACAAGTGTAATGAATTGACCCAGACTTTGATCTTTGACCCAGTCTTTTCTGATTTTAAGGGACATAACTAAAATGATGATGGAGGAACAGAGGTCATGGG
Organism: Thunnus albacares; assembly: GCF_914725855.1. Lineage (NCBI taxonomy): Eukaryota > Metazoa > Chordata > Actinopteri > Scombriformes > Scombridae > Thunnus > Thunnus albacares. The sequence continues at coordinate 608,766 of NC_058117.1, read as the reverse complement.
AGGAGTATGATTCTTATTAAAAATGGACATAAAGCAATCTGTATGCATCAGAGTTGTTGCAAGGTCAGACTACTCTTGAGTGTGATGACACAGAGAAGAATACACAAAAATAATCAGACAGCAACACCAGTGACCAATTTGTGATTAGAGACTTCTCTAGTGATAAGATCAAGTGTGTGCCTGTACTTATTAGTAGGAACACTGACTGAAACCCATGTAATATAAAAGACTATGCAGTTCCAAAGGCATGTGATCTGTTGCAACATCAACATGTACAGTATGTTAAACTCACCCAAGCTTAGAATTATGTCTTTATTGCAGTAAATAGTTGTACAGAACCACCTGGCATTCAGTTCTTTCCTCACTCACCTCATTAAAATAATTAAAGGTTTTAACTTTAACTTGATTATGTGTCTGTATTTCAGTATACTCTGCAGATGTCCAGCAGCATTTGGTGATTAAAGAAGAGATTTCCTGTGAACATCAGAAGTGGAGCCCCAGCCTGATCCAAGAGCACCAGGAGCACCCACACATTAAAGAGGAGAAGGAAGGTTTCTGGACCCGTCAGGAGGATGAGAAGCTGCAAGGACTGCAGAAAGATGATATGACCAAGTTCCTATTTACTCATGTCCCTGTGCAGAATGATGATGAAGAGAAAGCTCAGTTGCCACAGCTTCATCAAAGACAAACTGAGGAAAACAGAGAGTCAGAACCTCCAGCCAGCAGCTCAACTGAACAGATGAGAAGAACAGAGGTTGATGGAGAGGGCTGTGGAGGACCAGAAACAGCCAGGATATCAGTATCTTGTTTTAAATGGCTATCTGGATCTGATGACAAGACTTCACACTCTTCTGAAGTTGAAACTGAAGATAATGATGGTGATTGGAAGGAGACCAAGAAACCTCAGACAGACTTAAATACTATGAAAAATAAAGTTACTGTAAACAATATAGGATGTAATACTGGCAATAAATTATTGAGCTGCTCTAAATGTGGTAGAAGTTTTGGCCAAAAGCACCATCTGCAGACACACATGAGATGTCATACTGGGGAGAAACCCTTTAGTTGTTCACTATGTGGAAAAAGATTTACTCAGAAGGGCAATCTCACAAAACACCTGTCAGTCCACACAAGGGAGAAACCATGTAGTTGTTCTGTTTGTGGTGAAAGATTTGCACAGAGAGGAAATCTGACACAACACATGACTGTCCACACAAGGGAAAAACTTTGTTGGTGAGAAATTGACAAAGGGATTCAGAGAAGACCGAATTGCATTAATATCAAGAGATTCAGTGGAGTGTATGTCAAAAAACAATGACAGCAGTAAATAAAGTTGCCATTGAAACTAAGTAAAGTTTTCAATAGTAGTGAAGGAGTTAACTTCTCACTTGGAATTTCCTACCATCCAAATCAGGGCATTCAAATAGCTGAGGTAGTAACAGCATAGACATGCATCTGTGGCTCAGGAGGTAGTGCTGGTCATCCAGTAATCACAGGGCAGTTTGATCCCTGGCTTCTGTCCACATGAAGTGCCCATGGGCAAGACACTGAACCTCAATTTGCTCCTGTTGGTCAGGACAGCACCTTACATTGTACCTCGCTGCCATTGGTGTGTGAATGGGTGAATGAGAGGCAAATTAACATCACATTGCTCTCCTGTCTCCAAACTGCTGACTACCAAAATACCAAAATACTACTAGCACATCAGTATCAGTATCACAAGAGGACAGCACACACTTACCACTGCTACACCACCATTAAGGACCGTTATAAACCCCTCTCATGCCCTGCTTTTGGGGAAACTGATCACACCTCTATTCTAATGCCAAAGAAGTCCACTGTCAACTGCCACAATGACTACTGCCCCATCAATTTGACCTCAGTGGTCATCAAGTGTTTTGTGCAGCTAGTTAATAAGCACATCACCTCATCTCTTCCAGCTCATTTAGACTCCCTACAATTTGCCTACAAATCAAACAGATCCACAGATGACATAATTGCCCTGACCCCCCACACCACTCTGTCCCACCTGGACAAGGGGAACACATACATGCAGATGCCGTTCATCAACTAGCTATTGTGCTATTATAGTTATTATGCTTGGCCCTAAACACCCTTTGAAACACATTATCTAATGATATAGCCACTCTGGATAGCATCACCCTGGCTTCCAGCTCCTTCCAGATCTGGGAGTTATCTTTGATCAGGATATGTCCTTACACTCCCCAAAAGAAATTTCAAAGACTGCCTTTTTTCACTCAGGTAATATTGCAAAAATCAGGCACATCCTGTCTCAAAAAGATGCAGAAAAACTAGTCCACACATTTTACTTCTAGGCTGGATTATTGCAATTCCTTGTTATCAAGCTGCCCTAACAAGTCTCTGAAGTCTCTCCAGCTGGTCCAGAATGCAGCTGCATGTGTACTGACAAAAACTAGAAAAAGTGAACACATTCATGTACCATTACTGTTACTAACTTCTTCCCCGGAGTCTTTGTGCTTTCTTGTCTCACAGGAAAACTGTACTATTGCTATTATTATTACTAGTCATATTTCTATTATTATTGATGTTGTTATTGTTATTAGTGTTGTTATTATGCTTCTCTGTGTCTCTCCCCCCCCCTCTCCTCCTCCCTCTTTCTCTCAGGTTTTTTCCCGTGAAAGGGGAGTTTTTCCTTGTCGCTGTCGCCAAGTCTTTGCTCATGGGGGAATTGTTGGGTCTCTGTAAATTAAAGAGTACAGTCTTGACCTGCTCTATGTGAAGAGTGCCCTGAGATAAGTTTTTATGATTTGGCACTATATAAATAAAAATTAAATTGAACACCAAATGATTTCCCTCCCTCACACACATACACACACACACACACACACACACATATTCTACCACATACTCTCACACGAACATACTCTCTCTCTCACACGCCCACACTCACACATACTCACACACACACGCAAGCACGCAGACGTGTTGCTGATGTGCTGTGGTAAGCATATTGTCTCATTCGTAGTTGCTGGAGTTTCTGTGTTACTGGTAGTGTTTCTGCATCTCAACCCAATTAATTTGTTGTATTCTTCATTACTACTTATTAGCGATGGCTTATCTGTCTCCCTCTCTCTCTCTCCTGCTCTCTCTTGCTCGGTGTGTCATATGTGCTATTCCTCTGCCTCCTTTAATGATAATGGTACCATGTTGGAGGCAAGGCTCGGTGAATTGGAAGCGCGGCTCTGTATCATGGAAACCCAATTGTTAACCACTGTAATTAGCCAGCCCCCAGTGTGGTGTGAGCTGATAAATACAAATACAAATATATTCCTGGGGCCAGAGCGGGCAACATAGATAAGCGTAAATATAGTACAATTGTTATTCATGTCGGCAGTAACAATTCCAGATTATGCCATTCGGTGGTCACTAAAATTAATGTTGAGTCTGTCTGTACATATGCAAAGACAATGTTGGATTCCATAGTTTTCTCTATGCCCCTGTCAAATCTGACTAGTGATAACATGTTTAGCTGCATGTCATCATAGCTGCTGGCTGTTGGGGTGGTGTCCAGCAAATGACGCTTCACACACCGATGACACAGCCATCGGTGTGTGAATGTGTTTGGTTCCCCTCCCGATGAGCAGGTTGGCACCTTGCATGGTAGCCCCTGCCATCAGTGTACGTGTGTGTCAATGGGTGAATATTGGCATACAGTGTTAAGTACTTTGAATTGTTGGAAGACTAGAAAGGCACTATATAAGTGCAGTCCATTTACTATTAGGAGAGGCGGCTACATCCCACGTTTGATGGAGCAGCTCTCATATCTAGAAGTTGGGCCAATTTTATTAGTAGACCAAAACCAAGACGACCCAGAGTTGAGACCAGGGGGCAGAGTTGCAGTCCTACACACTTCTCTGCGTTTCCATTAGAACAGTCACTCACTCAGAACCCCAAAGAAACTGTAACAACACTTTCTCATTCCAGGTCGTAAAATACAGAGGCTTTGTCAAGCCCCTCTGGCGTCTCATGCAGACGCACAAGATACTCTTTGGTGTCTTCATAGCTTTCAACTAAATCCAATGTAGTCCCATCTGTGCCAATATTACACACTCAGAGCTGGTATGGTCTGGTTAGGGAAAGAACATGGTGTGTATTAAAATGATCACTTGAAACATTGTAATGGCAACAGTAAACACCATGACAAAAAACTGTCCGGAGTTGCAGTTGGAAACGTTACTCTCATGGTTAGAAGCGGGAGATGAGCAGTTGTCTCCCGCAGCAAAGTCCACTTTACTATCTAGCCATCTACCCAACCCACCTCATCCTGAGAGGGGAAAATCATCAGTCTCATGGTAAATGGACTGTACTTGTATAGTGCCCTTCTAGTCTTCCAACTACTCAAAGCACTTTTACACTATGAGTCACATTCACTCATTCATACGCTGAATGGATATAGGGGCTACCATACAAGGTCTCAACCTGCCCATCAGAGGGAACTAACCATTCACATACTGATGGCACAGCCATAAGGAGCAATTTGGGATTCAGTATCTTGTCCAAGGACACTTTAACATGCGGACTGGAGGAGCCGAGAATCAAACCGCTGATCTTCCGATTAGTGGCCAACCCGCTCTACCTGAGCCACAGCCGCCCCGCCAAATAATGACGCATATGGGTTTACATTGGAGTTACTTGAAAGCCCAGTGGGTCTCATACAGATGCTAAAGGGCATCTTGTGCGCCGGTATCAGAGGCCGAGGGGTGTTACAAACATCTCTATTTGACGCCCTTGGAATGAGAATGGGCTGGTCTGTCTCCTGACCACTTAAATCAATTGAATCAAAAGTAAATACAAGAGGAGTTATACATAAAAATCTAATAAAAAAAATGCTCCAAGCAGCAATGAATGGGGTCCAAGCACAATGAACAATCTTTGACTTAATATGACCTTCAGAAGAATTTGAAAACATGTCACATGCAGGTTGGCAAGTCTGAATTGGATATCCCAGGACTCAAACTAGGGATCTTTGTATCCCCAGAAAAGGTGACTTACTGACTGTGCTACTGGGGAGACATGGTTTCCACACATCTCACAACTTGAGGTAATGCAAAACTGGTATTTTTGTCTATTTAAACTTAAAATGCTTACAACAGTCAAAATGTTTTTGATAAAATTCTGAAAGAAAACACACATCATTCTGCTGGTTTCAGGTGTATTGTCAAAGACTTTGGTGAAGTTTGATCAAACATTTGGCGAAATAAAAAATGTGCATACATTACAAATTACAGTGAGACACTAAATGTCACTGTGGACTCACCGTTTGACCAATCTGAACACCATTTGAAACACTTGATCTAGAGAATGTCTGTGTCAGTTTTGGTAGCATTTGAATGAAGACTGTTAATCGATTTTGCATATTTTAAAAAATATTGTAAATATTGTATAATATAGTGACAGACTTCTGAATTGACCATAGGTTGCAGTTAGACACTTATAAACAACTCCCCTTTTCGCCAGTCATGACCAAACTTTTTACAATGAATTGAAAATTACCGTAGAATGTGGAACATTTTTCACTCAAATCTGTGCAGCTAATTATGAGATATAAACTTTTCACATTTGTGGTGCCCCCTAGTGGCAGAATGTCCCAGGACTGTGCAGCCAAGCTTGGACCTAACCAAACGTGCACCAAGTTTGGTTATAATAGCTTAAGCCAATTTTGATTTATGAGTGTTTATGTAAAATTGAACTTAGAGACAGATTTAAAAATGTACAATTACAAAAACGTATGGAATATAAAAAATCCACAAAAGCACCTTTTCCCAGTTTGGCCCAGATATGCTATGTGCCAAATTTGGTGACAATTGCTCAACATTTTTAGGAGTGATAGCAGCAAAAAAACAAATTTGGACAAAATTCAAAATGGTGGAAAATATATCTAGGCACAAATGGATGTAGCTTATATGGACAGATTCATCTGGACCCACAGAATCCAGGAAAAAAAGAATCTTATTTCTGCAATTACAGTTACATAATTACATAACTTTTTTGTTTTGTCTGAGTAATGGATGAGATTTCAAACCTATCTGGGAACTGGTATGGTTTGTGAAACCCACCAACACTGTAATAGTACAACATAATAGGAGAATTAAATGTGGACTCTCACACATTAGATCTACACTCTGTCATCTACAGTTGTATTAGTAAATGATCTAATATCAGATTATCATATTGGTTTTGTTGTACTCAAACCTGGCTGTGTCATGAAGAACATGTTAGCTTAAATAAATTCACTCCCCCCAGTCATATTAATACTGACTTCCCTTGAGGCACCAGCCGAGCAGGTAGAGTTGCAGCCATTTTCAACTCAAGCCTATTAATCAACCCTAGACCTAAACTTAATCATAACTCATTTGAAAGCCTTGTTCTTCGTCTTTCACACCCAACCTGGAAAACTTTACAGCTAATTCTACTTGTAAGTGTACTGGCCCGTGCTCTGAATTTTTATCTGAATTCTCAGAGTTTTCATCAAGTTTAGTCCTTCCTACAGAAAAAAATAATTATAGTAGGTGACTTTAATATTCATGTGGATGATGATAATGACAGCCTTAGCACTGCGTTCATCTCATTGTTAGACTCAATTGGCTTCTCTCAGAGTGTAAATAAACCCACTCACTGTTTTAACCACACCCTGGACCTTGTTCTGATATGACATTGCAATTTACTAGTCTTTCCACAAAATCCTATTTTATCAGACCATTACTTCATAACTTTTGAATTCATATGACTATACTAGTCAAATGCAAGCTGTTAAACAGGCTATGTAGACAGCTGTATTGCATCATGGATAAAAGCCAACTTTCTCAAACTAAACTGGTAAATCTGACAGGGTAATGATCGGTCCCAAATCCCTCTCCAAAACCATTCACAACAACACCATCGACAACTCCACCCTGTCTCCTTCCCCACACATCCGCAAGTCATTTTCGGTAGCAACCTCTCTTTTAAACATGTCAATCTAATCACTGGAACTGCCTTTTTCCACTGAAAAACAGCTTGTCACCGCCCGACCCTTTGATCCGTGCTTTCATCACATTCAGAATTGACTACTGTAACAGCATACTTAAGTACTAAATAAACTCCAGTACATCCAAAATTCTGTCCCCCGCTCCCGTGGCAACATCAGCCCTGTCCTACACTGGCTCCCTGTCCCATAATTGATACAATTGAAAGGTCTTTTTACTCACAAAGCCCTCCATAACCAGACCCCCTCCTACCTTACTGACCTGCTCCACAGCCACACTCCTTCCCGCAGCCTACGCTGCTCTGACACCAACCTCCTGTCTCCACCATTCAGGACCCAGCACCAGACCTGGGGTGACAGAGTTTTCTCCATAGCTGCCCACTCCCTCTGGAACTTTCTCCCCAGACACATCCGCAACTGCACCGATCTATGTTCAAAACACTAATCAAAAATCACCTTTTTAGAACTGCTTTTAATGTGTGATTAATGTTGTGTGCTACCTTCTTTAAGTGTGTTATTTTTCTTGTTTTTTTTTAAATTTATGATCCTTTTAAGTTATGTAAAGCATCTTTGAGTACCTTGAAAAGCACTCTATAAATAAAATCTATCATTATTATTATTATCAATTGTCTATGGGAATAGTGTCTATGGGAATGGTGAATGAGTGAACAAGGGAGTGAGTGTGGCCACATTAACATTCAAAAAACAGTGGCAAGAAATGGCAAAAGAAGCCATTTATTGAAATAATGCAAAAGAAACTAAACATGGACATGTTTTTTTTGTCTTTTTTTTTCAATCAAGCAAAACGGTTTCTACATCAAAAAACACAGTCAACACTAAATCTCGGAAACAATCCCGCCCGAGTTTGATCAGACAGCTCTGTACCGTGGGCAATTAGCAAAACAGTGGGGGTTTTTTTGTTGTTTTTTTTTGTTCTGAATCTTTTGTAACACACAAACCTTCAGACAGAGAAAAACAGAAGTCCAAAACAGACTTGCTTCTTCAAATCAAATATATACACTTTTGTCTTACAGCATTTACACTTAGAAAAACAAAACAAAGCAAATACCACAGAAGAACTCTGTCAATCCAAAGATTAAAATAAAAAATAAATAAATAAAATAAAAAAACACCATGTAGACAGAACTGAATTCGAAGCATGGCGACAATGTCAGAACAATACAATATTGTCTTTATTAATGCTGACAGTGAGAAGCAGCAGGGTTTTCTGGGAGTTCACTGGAAAGACACATGGGAATGACAGATCAGGGTACTGGACAGGAACATGCTAGCACGGCCCTGAGCTCAGAGCAGGAAGATGGAGGAAGATCTCACTGCCTTCACTTCCACTTTATTCAAATTTAGGGGGAACAATTGCATCAAATCACAAAAACTGAAACTTCCTACATGTCTAAGAAAGCTGTTAAGCTGAAAGAAGAAAGATTTTCCCTTCACCAAAGCAAGTTACCTTGTTTCCAAACAAATGTGGCAGGTCTGAGATCACTGTGCATTCAAGACATTTCAAGGCTTCAGTGTGAAAATTCATTCTTGGAAGTAGCAGCAGTGGAACTGCAGTTCCTCTGAGTGACACTCATTATTTCCTCAAAATAATCAGGTCCCCTCTGATGTCAACTTCTCTGTGGGCTTGAGTTTTGTTTTGGTTGTTCTTCTTTTTGAGTTTTTAAATCTAACTATAAACCTGTACCATATAGGGGAGAGTGGTGAAAGATGAGCCAGTCAGTGTTGACAGTGATGTCAAATTTGTGTCATGTGACCATGAAAAACCTGTAATGCAACCAGCTGCTTAGGAAAAGATGTTGTCTATATATTTGTAGCTACAGTATGTTGAAGTGCTTGTACAACAAATTACCTAAAGCTACATAACACACTAAACGTTAGTTAATTAACAGTTTTTAAAAATGGTGGCTTTGGGGTAAACTAGTCTAACAGCCCAGAGCTAAGTTTAGGAACTGGTTAATTTTTCTCCATTGGTGCTGGAGTTTTCTGGCCATATTCTAAACTAAATGTATCTACTATTGTGCTGGACAGTAAGGCACCTCCTCATTTGAGCAGTTACATTTCATTTTTTGTATAAGGCCCGATTTATACTTGTTATTTTAAATGTGTCATATCCCCCTCAAAAAAGGTGTTATTTAATGCACTATTTAATACACATATCCACGTATACCTGTCTACATTAGTAAGATCATAAATCCATTTGTGAAGAAACACACAGACTGATGATTGTGTCTGTCTTGCGACGTAGCCACCTTGACATCACCCATTGGTTTCTGAAGAGTGGTTTTAAAGCTCAAAGTGGGCGTCTCTTGCCGTTGCCATTTCGGCAGTGCCTGACTCTGCCTAACTCCAGGCTAATGCAAAATGGGCAAAGAGGTGGAGCTGAGGCAGGCTGAATGAAGCCTGGTTGCTAAAACAATCTACCCAGTGGCTAGCAACCTGTCACTCAAAGTGGCCATGTCCTTAGTTATACATAACATTACAGCTTCATAAAATTTAAATATGTGAGTTATAAAAAAAATTCACCCCCGTACAGTTGTCATGAAAGGGGGAATTAGCTATTGAGACTAAAACCATTTTTTGTACCAGGCTGTAAACATGTTTATTTCTGCTGTTAGGTTGGGCATTTTAACATGGGCGTCTTGGAGCCAGCCTCAAGTGGCCATTCAAGGAACTGCAGTTTTTGGCACTTCCGCATTGGCTTCATTTTTCAGCCCTGGAGATTGCCACATATGAAGATGATTTAGAGTGCATAAAACAGTTTAGCTTGCTAGCTAACAACTATCCACCAACTCCATCGACCCAAATATAGAAATGACTCGTATGGGTGGACTACTAGTGAGACAAAAGTTCGAAGTTCTACAGCTTGGTTGCAGCTTGAAATCAGATAGCTAACAACAGCACACCTGTATCTAAGGATATTTTGACTAAAAAGTGGCTCATATTACCAAACTCCCCCATATACAAAGTTGACTCAGATAATGTTGATGTTATTCATGCCATCATCAGCATTTTGGTAACAAGTAGACATTTGGACATATGGACACATTTTTTAAGTTGTGTCTTGTCTGACCTATCCTATTGTGCAAGGAAGTGAAAGCGAAGTAAGCCCAGCTGTGGTGTTGTTTTTTCACACTGAAGTAGACCTGCACCATAGATTTAAGCTGAGGAGAAGGCTGGTGGTAGGGCACACAGACACTGACAGTTGAATGCTGACTGAGGCGCTGCATTCACACCTATTGTAAATATGGCTTCGGGCCTTGAGTTATGTCAGCAACGTGCAGACATGTAGACATAGAGCGAGGGTGAGGGTGGAGCTGAACTCTGTAGAGAAAACACATCACAGGGAAAGCAACAGGCTTCTTCCTGGGACTGACTCAGAGAGAAAGAGGTTGAGAGAGAAAGCAGAGCTGCATGGAAAAAGTAAGAGCTGAGGGCATCAACAAGGTATTCATCTTAAATGCAGTCTATGGTGTTCTTTGACATAATGCAGAAGCACTGCTGGGGTTCATTCTGTGTGTATGTGTGCGTGTGGTTGTAGGATGTCATATACAGTATAAGCAACCATAAACACCCTAAACTATAAGTGGCATTTGGAGAGAACACCATAAACATGACCACAATCTCCCTTTCATGTTCCTATCCTCTATTGCACTGTAACATGTACTGTAATAGTGAACAGACAACTTCATTAGTATTGCTTTCAGTGTATGTTTATAAGTGTCTGGTGGTCTAAAATCACAGACTTTCACTAACATTGTCATCCATGTACTTGAAAAAACTCATGACGTCCAGGTGTATACATGTATGGATAGATGAGATATATGGACTGACAGGTAATTCATTCATTGGATAGTTTTGGTAACTTGCAATCCATACATTGAACCTGACGTGTCAGATAGTTTGTTACACATACTCATCTGAGAAGTTGTCCTTGGAAACTGTCTGGAAAAGGGCAGGCACTTTGAAAAAATACTTGGCAGGTGATTGGATGAACCATCTGTCTATCACCGTCTATCATCATCTTACCTTGCAAAGAAGCTGGATTTGTGAGATTGTGAGATCATACAAGAATCTTCATAGGATGCTGATTGGTCCAAACCACTGGTGGTTGCACAACAGCACACCTGTTGTGGAACCACCAGTAGTTCGGACCAATCAGCCAATAAACCAACCACAGCTTGTGTCCAAACCACCAGTCCACAAGCATATAATTTGAAGCCAGACAAGATGGATTCTAACGTGATCCTGTAAATTTTGTGATCTCGCGAATCCAGCTGCCTCGCAAGGTAATCCTGTATTATCAGGTTACCTAAACCCTCAGGTGGGAAAATATTTTTTTCTCCACCGTTTATCCGGGATTGGGTGACAATGGCAGCACACTGAGTAAGGCAACATCCTTTTCCACAGCAACTTCCTCCAGGGATCCCGAGGCGTTCCCAGACCAGATTAGATATATAATCCCATCTAGGAGGCATCCTAACCAGATGCCCAAACCACCTCAGCCAGCTCCTTTCGAAACAAAGAAGCGGCTGGGTTCACCCACACACATGTATGACTTCCTGCTGAGAATGCAGAGCACCTGCTGTAAGGTATAGATAGGAAATATCCCTCTGGAAGTGGGAGTTTAAAACCCAGCAGACAGGGGAATTCACTAGACATTCCCAATTCACCCTTACTACACGTTTGGGTTTACCAGGTCTGTCCAGCAGACTCCCCTGCCACCTGATCCAACTCACCACCACATGGTGATCAGTTGACTGAGTGTCCAAGACATATGGCCAAAGATCTGATGATATAACTACAAGTCGTTCATCAATCTTTGGCCTGAGGTGTTCTGGTACCAGGTACACTTATGAACATGTCATTATGGCCATGACTAGCACAAGAAGTCACATAACAAAGCACAGCAGCAGGTTCAGATCAGGCAGGCCTTTCCACTTCAACACAGCAGGGCTCAGCTGGGGGGGCTTGTGAGTATCCCTACACACACAGAAAAGAAGAGAGTCCAGCCCCAATCAAGGTGTTTGGTTCCAGAGCCGATGCAGTGCGTAAAGGTGAGCACAAGTATATCTAGTTGATAGTCTGCAGTATTACATATAGTAAAGACTGTCATAAATCATAATGGACAAGTAGAAAACTGTCTTGTACTGTAATCGTATGTGGAGGAAGTTACTGAGTGGTCGCTACATTTCACAAGCTTTTTAATAATGAACTGCTAAAATACATAGAGTAGGGCACAAGCACACTGCTTAAACCCCTTTTCTGATGTATCATACACTCAAGTGCTGAAGTCTGTATGTGTTCCCATGCCAAATTATCTGGGATAAACTAACCGTTGTCATGAGTTTTGACATTCTAGTCATTTGCAATCACCACATTTGGACCCATTTAAGAGAGATGGTCGATGCTATCCCCATTTGTGACTGCACTCCATCCACTACTCCACACTAAATGATTTTGTCAAATAAATGTTCCTAAGGCAAACTTTGGGGGTATGGTAAAAACTTCACATTTTACATGTTATCCAGCAGTAAGTTAAATTTTAAAATGTATTTTTGTGATCTCACAAATATCTATTGTCTGAGTGTAATGATACAATGTTTTCCCCTGAAGTTTGCATAGGGAACGCTGTGACCAAATCACAGAATAACATACAGAGTTCTGAGGTTATGAGTGGGACTAAAGGTGGAATTATGTTTCTCCTGGCTGCACATAAATGAAAGTGCACGGGGTTGCTCTGAGACATTTGTTTGGCCGTGTCTTTCATACTTGTTTGCAGCCCCTTTCGGTCCTGCCTCCTGACAACAACTGAATCCAGCAACCAGCTAGCATGACGCGCAGGCCTGGACTATGCATTTTTGGGATTTGGACATTCGTGTTCCTTTGCAATTTAATGGTTACCCATAACACCCTTCTCTGCACAGGTTCACAGAGACATTTACATGTGTCTTAAGGTAAACCACAAATCCAGCTTACACTAATGTTAGTTAGACCCCTTCCTTTCTATAGTGCAGGACAAACACAGAACTAAGTGTGCAGGAGCTGCCAATGACTCAGGTGTTGAAAAACATGAATGACTAGTAATGTCTAGTGGGAATAAATGCTAAAGTTAGCGAGTGGCATACAAACTTAACAGCAAAGGGTCCTTCCAAATGTTGAATGTTGTAAAGGAACAGACAGCTTACTTGCTTATACAGCTTAAAGCTGTGTGGACCTGAAAAGGTATGTATTGTGTAAATTAATTTAGCTTCTAAATTCATATCAAATCTTGGAAGCAGCAGTGTTCTAATGACAGCATTCACAACAGCCTGAACAAATTAAGTTGTTCAGTTCAGTTGAACCATACAAAACATGTTAGGTGTAAAGCACCATCAGACAGCACCTTTAATGATATCTAATATTCTATGACAATATTTTGTAACTTTGAACATTTTCCCAAATTTGACTATTTTAATGCCAAAAATTGACATGTATTTGATATTTGAATATACTTTGAATATTCTTGAAAAATTCTGGTCTGGGTGGAACAGCCTCTGAATTAAACAAAAAAAAATACAGAGCACAGAAATTCTGCTGTGAAATATTTGCTGACATGAACAGTTTGTTGATATATTTCTTCATAAAAGGCCGACATTGACCTAATATATCAGCTAAATGGTATGCCAATGTAACCTTAATGTTGTGTGGATGAGTAAGCTAGAGAGAATATATTTTATTTTATGTGTGCATCTGTCCGAACCACTCTGTGTCCTCCGTTTCACTCAGTCATCACACACTCCAAGGCCTTTATTAAGTGATTACAAAATCTAGTTTAACTGAAGCTTAGTGAAAGCTAGTTGACCACAATCTGTGTTTCATGAGTTTCTTAACATTTTCAAATGTCATAGTGAACTATTTGATTCATTATCAACCTAATGAGTATTTGTAGCCCATTAAGTTGGTGCTGAATTGATCTATTATTCCTCCTAACAGTCACCTATAACAAATATCAAGTAACTAATTATGGTTGCACAGTGTACCAGCATCTTTGACTTTCCAGAGTGAATTCTAAATTTCGACAGAGTTCAGTATCTGTTTTGTAACAATGTCAGGACCAAACCAAAGTTTTTTTTAAATGGAGACATCAACACTGTGACATTGGCTTTTGTCAAAGTGGACATTTTCACTTGTAATAGCAGGAAAAGCACAGGCAGAACTAATGATGTCAGTGATGGCTGTGTTTCATTTCACGTAAGCTAGTAAGCCATGCCAGTGAGCCAGCATGAACAATACTAAAAGTATGAACCTAGGACACCTAAATTAGCCTAATACTCAGATTGAAATAACATTTTGTTTCACTTCATTTATTCAGTTTCAGTCTGACATCATATTCATGTTAGCAATTTCTATTTACTAGTACTCCAGCGGGGGGTGTTCACTTTGATTGATTGCTGGCCTGTTGTCCTATTAGTAAAGTTGAAACTTTAGTAAAGTTCTTCATGAAACGTAGGAAACTAGCAAGCCGTGTTGAACGAATCACCTGAGAAGTAATGTGAGGAAACATTTTGGATTCAACACCATAGATGGAGAAAAAAATAATGCTTTAAACAGGCTTACATTTCCACAACAACAAATCTGAAGTCACCTGTTGCCATTTTTGTTGTGATTTTTATGTTGCTATTTTTTTCACAGAAGTAGCTATGGTGCCCACATTTTTAATCCCACCAACATAGCTCTGATTGGTTGACTGTTTCTCAAACTGGGGAATTAGCCATCAATGAGCCCATCAGACCTATCTGAATTGTTGGAGTAATCAGAGAAGTGGGAGGTGAATCAAAGCTATACCTAACCAAGCTATACCTAAATGGAATGCTAGTCAAATGTATTTTTGACAAATGAAAATGTCCTCTATGAGAAAGGCCCCCTTGTAGTGGAGCAGCCACATCATGGGTCCTTGGACAATCATAGTGCATTTTGCTCTTGTTCCTGTTGCTCAAGCAAATGGGCAGACTTTGTCTGTTGGTTTATACAGTGCCCATAGAGAAATTTTTTTATCAACTAGTTAGTTTTCATACGTCCTGTGTTTGTTTGTCTGTCCAGACTGATTTTGATAAACATTTTGTTCATGACTGTACACATTTTATTCCTTTCTGTTCTTTGTGTTCTATTTGTTATAAACCTAGGAGGATGTATGTCTGTTTTCTTATCGAATTCATGTCAGCCTAACCCTAACCCTAACCCTTGTCATACTTTCTCTTCCATCCATCTACACATTTTGACAAAATTAAAGATTTCAAGATCTCAGTCTCTAAACCTGTTTGAAATTCTGGTCCATCTATCAATTCTGAAACATGGGGCAGTTTGTCTGTAATTTATAGTACATCCAATCTACTGTAGTGCCTCTCCTAAACATGTGAGACTTTTTGTGTCTCTCTCGCCTGTTTGATGCTGTACAGCCACTTGATGACTCTTGCATTCCGCTCCACAGCCGAAATGCCATATGGAACTCGCTCCCCGGCCTCCTCCTCATCCTCACCCTCTTCCCCGTCTGATAGCCCATCATTGGAGGATCGCCGTGATCGGTCGCAGTCAGAGGAGATCATGGAAGCTGATCGGAAGTTCAGGCTGACAATGTCGGAGTTGGCCCGTGCAAAGTTCTCTGGGCCAACTGCCTCCAGCTCCTCTGGGTCAAGGCCGCAGTAATTAAAGAAGCGTTCCACGTCAGCTCCTGCCCGGGCATACCGGTCTGACAGGTCCGATTTAGACCTATGTAGCGAGGAGCGGCGAGCCACCGATGATCCAAGCTCTAGCTCAAGGTTGGGATCAGTTGAAGGATCTCCAAAATCACATGATAGTGACTGAGGGGTGGTGTTGTCACAGGCTGCGGGGGACAGAGTTGGACAAGGAGGATGCAGCGCCAATGAGAGGGCAGGAGGAGGAAGGGAAGCAGGGTTTGGTTTTGGGGGTAGAGGAGGAGCTGAGGAACTGCTGGATCGGGCCGTACGCAGCGGCTTGCCATTGCAGAGTCGCAGGAGGTCAGAAGAGGAGTGGGAGGTGAGCAGAGGCAAGAGTGGGGAGTGGGAGGGATCCATAGCTCCTCCTTCACCTCCTCTCTCATCCAGCACCCGTCTGCTGAGGTTGAGATTTCCTCCTGACTGCGGACTGCGACGTCCCCCGCTGTTGACTGGAGGGACCTTCAAGGAATGGGAGAAGGATCGCAGGGAGTGTGATGTGCTTGGACTCTGAGCAGAGTCTGGTGGTTGCTCATTGAGTGTCATTGTGGATCGATAGGTTAATGGCATCCTAGGAGCAGAAAATAAAAAGATAAATACATGAACATTGTGAAGTTCCACAAAGCAGGAAGACTGAACAATTAAGTATGGGATGATGACTGATTCAGAGACTATGGAGAAACAATATTAAGCTGAATCCAAACATCAAGACACCCTTGCATCTTTCTGACATAGGATTAAGGAGTTGTTTAGATCATTTCTGTATCTTTCTGAAACAGACAATCCAACATCGACATCCACTTCATGCCATGATTGGCCAGCTGTGTGGAGGTGAGAAAGGATCCATAGTTTGAACTTCTCTCTCTAGCTCTCTTTTTTATTCTTGACAACTATTTCTCTCACTTTTCATGTGAGTGCAACACTATGGATGTCTATGAGAGATGTCGCTGCTGAGCGACTTTTCACTCCACCCTTTGAGTGTAGCCGCTCACGACAACTACAAACACTATTGCAACATTGTCAGACAACATAATACAAACTAGTTCTGATGAAGCAACTGAAAGTCTGCAGGGGCCTTGGGCTGTCCAAATCCCAAATTTATCAAGTGGCAATCATGTGGACTCTGCCCTTGCAGACTTCATGTGCTGAAGTTGTGCATGACCAAGCTCCATGAGGCCTAAGTAAGCAAGTCTAAAGGATGAACACTTGGATTCTGCCATAGACTATATGAGAAGTATGTCATATGACAAAGGAGCTGTGCAAGTTCGAATAAAGATGATAACTCAAAAATTTCCCCAAGTCAGTGGCGTAATATTCTTTCAGTTTTTTTATGGTTTGGTCCACAAGAAAGGATCCTTCTAACAAGGAAAACTGTGTCTCAAAACTTAACTATGCCACGGTAAGGTGCAGTAACCTACAGTATTTGTTGTTTCATACTGTCATATTAATACATTGTGTTTCATGGGAATAAATTTTATATTTTTATCTTGCATACTCCATATTACTGGTCATTTTTATTTGGATTTAAAATACGTATTAAACAAAATAGCATACAGTACATCCTGTAAATATGGCTATTACATGACATGGACATTTTTGTGGTAACAGCACTAACAAGGAGTATTCCAAATTAATAGAACAGGTTGAATTGCAGAATGCAATACAACATCAGAGTCTAAAATGCTCAGCAGCCAAATATTGAGCCATTAAAGCTAAAATATGAGCCATTTTCATTTTTGTGCAAGTGTGTATGCACAGGTATTGTGCAATAACTCCTTGTAACTGTGTAATTGGGTATATGTTAGGATTCTGGTCAAAATAAGAAACACAATCTAGTCCAGTTATGAGGGGAGACTGTTTTCCCAATGTTTGATCTGTTGTTAGCAAACAATTTTTCCACCTCCAACCTCCACCAGGTAAGAGCTACTTCAGTCCTGTGTGATCCTCAAGGGAAATACAGTCAGACCGTTCATGATGAAAACGTTATTGATTAAAACAAACTGTCATGCTTAGGGATATCAATGATTAATTGATTGTCAATTAATTGCCATTAATAATTTAAAAATATATTAACTGACAAGGGACATGCAGAAAATGAACTGTATATATACTGTAGTGCCCAGTTACACCACTAGGTGGTACCTTTTAGCTTTTAGCTAATTTTCATCTGCAGTCCCTTAGGCAGGTCACAATTAAAACAGATAAAACAGCACAATAACAAACAGTTAAAAGTAAAAAAACACACAGGACACACAATACAAAATACAAAGGTACACACAATAGCACATCACATACACCTACAATGTCAGCTAGAAATGAACAATGTAAGCTTGTCAAATTAAAAATTATTTGTGTTCATGAGAAGACTATGAGATGAAATTTAGAGTCAGTGGTTATGTTGCTGAATAGAGCTGAGTTCATATCATCAGTTAGGGCATTCCACTGAGTTGTAGCTTTCACAGAGAAAGCTGATTACCCAAATGCAGTGTGACAAAATGGTATGGTACCATCTTGTATAGAAGATATTCTGAAGGATCTAATAGAACTTAATGAGAGTCACACAGTGGAGGAGGGGCCAAACCATTTAAAATTTTATAAACTAGGCACAAATTTGAGAGTAATCTAAAATTCTCAAAGCTCAGTAAATTGTGCTTCTCCAGTACCCTGCAGTGATGCAAATGCATTGGCTTTTTGTCCACAGTTTTTAGACTTTGTTTGTATAAGAACTCAAGAGGTCTTATGGCTGTTTCTCCAGCCTGTCCCCAATATGTGATGCAATAAGACATATGGGAAAGAATCATAGCATGCATAAATATCTCGGCTGCGTCCAAAGAGAGACAGTTTCTAATATGTCTAAAATTTGCTAAAGTTGTACCTTATGGTTTTTAACCATTTTTTTAACATGTTTCTTAAAGTTCAAATTTGGATCCAGTATCACACCAAGATATTTAAAATCACTTACACTGTTTAATGAGATGAAGTTACACATGTTTGCTGTAAAGGCCACACAACGAATGAACGCACCTCCTTTCCATCCAAGGAATATATAAGTCGCAGCATGCCTCTCTCTGCTTGCTGTGGCAGTCATGTTTATGAACACTGTAGCATAAAGTTGTTTTATGTTTATTCAATAACGTTACAAGTTGTTTCCTGTTGAAGGCTGCAGCACTTTTGATAAAGGAAAAATGGGTCAGACTTCGTTTGAATTGTTAGATATGTGCAACTATCTGAGATATTTGTCTGTTGTTGTTTTGACTGAGAGACCCCCAGTGGCAGAAATTACATATTGTGCGTTTAAACACAGCAAACAGCTGCACGTCCAGCTTCATTTCACGTTAAAAATCAGTGTTTCTCCAAGTCTGTTCGGTGGACACAGTAAGTCTGGTAACGTTTGCTTTGCTTGTTTCTCTGTTTACTGTGAACCAAATTATCCGCAAAGGTCTCTTCCTCTCCAAAACAAATGTACATAGGGAATAAAACTGTACAACAGTGAGTAAAGCAGTTTAACGTTAAAAATCGGTGTTTCTCTGACACTGTTCAGCGGAAAGACGATGTCCGGGAGGGGCTGCTAGCCGAGCTGGTGCTAACGTTTGGTCAGCTCGTTTCTCTGATAACTTAGGATCCAGACATCCATGACTAAAATCCTTCATCCAGTTGAAAAGATACGGTTAAAAACGACCAAAATCTAAAAAGATTATCATAAAAATGTGGCTTAAAACTGAAGAAGTTAATTTATGACCATTTCTGGTGGGCAACCACAACACCGATGTATTATCTTGTATGCGTATACACTTTGGTAGAGGGGGTATGATGCCATTGACAGGCGACCAAATGAAACGGACCATTATCTTGATTAAAATGACTGATTCCTCTGGGTTTGAAAATTGTTGGAAACATTTGGGATAATGTAAGTACACAACTCAACAAAACATATAACATAGGTCTTGTTGTTTTTAGACATTTTAATGCAGAATAGTTACATATTTTAGCTTTAATACTTTGGATTTTGTGGTGCCAATCCGCTAATTTAAATTAAATCTTTATTTTGTGTTATTTAAATTATAAGTCAAGTAACTTAGTATTTATTTAACCTATTTTTTAAATTCCTAATTTATCTTGTGGTGAACAAAGTACAGTACTGTGCAAAAGTTTTAGGCACTAAAAGTAAAGTGAGAATGCTTACAAAAATATTGCTATAAATTATTTTAATCTATAAATTAACTGCTTACAAAGTTGAGAAAACAGCAGAAACCTAAATGAAATCAATATTTGCTGTGAGCAGCTTTTCCTTTAAAACAGCAGCAGTTCTCCTTGGTACACTTTAACACAGTTTTTCATGGTAACTTGAATGGTAACTTGTTGTAACCATCCTGGAGAAAGAATGTTCTTCTCTGGATTTATTATTTACGCCATCTCAGGTGCTTCTTCATGTAATCCCAGATTGACTCCATGATGTTGAGATCAGGGCTCTGTGGGGGACATACCATATCATCTGTTGCAGGGCTCATCATTCTTCATGTTGCTGAAAATAGTTATTTATGACTCTAGCTGTATGCTTGGGGTTATTGTCATGTCATGAATAAATTTGGGACCGATCAGACACCTCCTTGATGGTAGTGCATGATGGAATCTAAACATTTAGGGTGCCTAAAACTTTTGCACAGTACTGTACATCAGTGGTTTTATTATGAAAAAACATCCACTGTATTTGATAAATTGTTAATGATTAACCAACTATTGATTGTTAACGTGGCTTGCATCCCTAATCAGGCTCATGTATGATTCCATAGTTCAGCTTGATCATAAGTGATGCATTTTCCACATTTCTGCCTTGACTGCTGCTGGACACTTAACATTAGTGTGAAGTTAGAGCAGGTGGCACAACATGAAGAACAGTGGTGGGAAATCATTGAGTAACATTTCTTTACCAAAGCATTAATCACTTGTTTTGCTGTGGTGACCAGTCATTACAATACATTAGGTAATACAGCATAGCTTCCATAGTCTTTTTAATCTCGGCTGGATGTTTGAGTTGTCGGGTCATGAGGATTTTCTGCTGACATTTCAAGTGGTTGTATGAATTCACAATATTAATTTTGGTTGCAAAGTAATGTAGGTGCCTTTGATGGTCGTCATCAGTTCAAGTTCCACACAGTAGACTGCACAACTGTTTACAGTACAAGCACTGCACTTTTGTCAGAACTGGGGGTGGATAAGTGCATTTGTTCTTCCTCCCCATTGCCAGGTTTCCACAATCACTCATTTTTGTTGTTCCTAAGGAACTTTTTCTTTCACATTTTACACCACTCTCTCACATTTGTTAAGATTTATTTACATCTATATCCTGCCCCCACTTCCACACAGTTTGTCATGTGCAGTAACATGCACTCATTTAGTGATGCTGCTTAGGGAGAAATTAGGTGCGTTCATCCTGATGCACTGGATCTTGACGGCATCAATGTTATACATACAAATTAAATCACACAGAGGCCTGAATTTAGATTATGATTCAGAACTATGTGATCATATTTTGATTAATTGTGCAGCCCTAATATCTGTCCATCGCATGTACAGTACCAGTCAAACGTTTGGATCCACCTTCCCATTCACTCGAATGAGGAAGTGTGCACAAACTTTTGACTGGTACTGTACATAATCATTTATCCAATTCACAGATTAATTTACATGAGACTTGAGCATGGTGTGACAGTTTACCCTGATGGTGTCCAACTCCTGGCCATGCCCCCTGATGACCTCATCAGCACAGCACTCTTAGCTCCACCCCCAAGCCCTTCAGAACCTGCTCCTGAAGAGGAAGATGAGTTCAGGAGGTTTTTTAGGATCTCCAGGTTTAAATTTTCCCGTTTGCTACTGCTGCTTGCTGCACACGTGTCTGACTTGGCGTTGTTATTGGACGGTTTGAAAGGCATCCCCCCTCCATTTCCTCCTCCACCAATCCCAGAGCCCATCTTGGACAGAAGGGTATGGCCTACGGGAGGCTTGGCCAGAACAGGTGGTTTGATTGGCTCTTGCTTGGCGTTGATTACCTCCTGGCTCTTGACATACTTTGCCTTGTCAGCTTCTAGTCTCTCAACAGCACTGAGGCGCTTTGGGTTAGGTTCAACCTGAAACAAACACAGTTCAAAATTATGTGAAATATCTTCACTATTACACTTCCTCTCATTCTTTGCTCACATCCACTTTTAGAGAACTACTCTTAGCTAGTTTAGCGAGTCAGAAAACATATATGATTTTGTGTAGCAGAAATGTCTTTTTTATCCTGTTAATTATCTTACAACTCCTCTGGTTTATCTTGTGACTATTTGAAAGGGTCTCCACTACCTGATTTAAACAATAATTTATCCTAAAAACAAACCACAGATATTCCTGCACATGCTGCATTGCTAAATGGGTAAAGTCAAGCAATGTTCACATTGAATATCTGTTATTTCTGTCATTCCGATACTACAGTACACTTATCCTATTAGTACTCTACTATTCTATCGTAAACTATTCTATTATCCTTCGAGTCGTCTTATGTTTTCAGATTGTCTGTCTGTCCGTCTGTCCCATTTTTGTGAATGTGATATCTCAGGAAACACTTGAGGGGATTTCTTTGGTGGTCTAAGGTCAAAGGTCAAGGTCACTGTGACCTCATGTCCATCTCATTCTAGTGAACATGATATGTCAGGAACTCCAGGAGGGAATTCATTACATTTGGCACAAACATCCACTTAGACTCAAGGATGAACTGATTAGAATTTGGTGGTCAAAGGTCAAGATCATTGTGACCTCACAAAATGGTATTTGGCCAAGTTTCACACAAATGTCTTATAAGATAAAATGATGAAGTGATGACAATTTATATCCAAAAGGTCAAAGGTGAATTTTTCTGTGACATCATAATGTTATGCAAAACACTTTGCTGGTCATTATTCAATGCCATAACTCACTCATTTGGTCGGATATTGAATTGGTGACACTAATCTTGGATGCCCACCTTGCAACTGTGGTGATTGTGTAGATCACCTGTGCTGCCATGTTGAAGATGTGTGTAAAGCATGCACGTTTTAGAATTTGTAGCTTCTTTGCAGCAACATCCATATCTGAAGCATGTCTGAGCTGTCATGCTACAACTTTGTGTTCTATCAGAGTCAGCTTTATTGGCCAAGCATGTGTACACATACAAGGAAAATACACTTAATACCTTTTATTAAATTCCTTCAAAGTCTTCACTACAAATATTATATGAGTCTGGACAGACATGTATGTAAAGTGCAACTTGTCTGGTTGGAGAAGGCATATAACCGTCTAATTTCACTTTATATTTCAGATATCTATCTATCTATTGATAAATAAATATTATACTGTATAAAGCATTCTATTTTCAAGTTATTCTATAGTTTTTCAATTTATTCAATTTCAAGTTATTGTATAGTTTTCTTCTATTTATTGTTTACTGTTCTATTCTAATTTATATTAGTATATAACTATTCAATTTGATGGTGTAGTTTTACTTATTTACCTTTACTTTGCTCTCTTTTCTGTATCCTTATCTAGTCTGGTTTGTGTAGTGCTCAAACACCTAATTTCTACTTAAAAATGGTGTTTGTCAAATCATCTGACTTTCTTGCTGCATCATAGTACACTTAATATCACAGGAATGCAAGCTCTGAAGTGTTACAAAGTTAGTTCTTCATCCTGACTGCAGACAGTCCCTGAAGACTCAAAACATTCTCACTCATTTACAGCCCTAATTGTATCAGTTCAAGTTCCATGAGAATGTGTATATACAGTAAACAGTTCATTACACACACACACACACACACACACACACACACACATACACACACACGCAGACACAGCTTTGCACAGAGGGATCAAATGGTACCTGTCTTCTGAAGTAGTCAGGGCCCTTGTTAAGGATGCGGAGGGGTACAGTGGAACTGAAGGGTGTTGCAGGGCCAGCGGCCTTGCTATCTGGCAGGGCTGGGGCCAGTGTCTCTGTCGGCATGGCAACGAGGCGATTGGGGTGGCCGGCCGTGGTGGCAGAAGGTGTGGGGGGGTCGACAGAGGGTGGGGGCACTGGAGGACCCCCAAAACATGAAGACACAAGGTGGAGAGGAGAAAGCCTAGAAAGAGAGAAACCCCCTGGCCCTCCACATCGTCTGAGGGACCCTGTGAGACTGAGTCTGACACTGGCCAGGGGCTGGGGCTGATAACTATAGTCAAATAATACTAGGAGGTATTTACTGGGAGGTCTCTTCTGGTTTGTGATGGTCTACTGAACTAAGCAAGAGGAAGATAGATGGATGGAAAATTAAAGAACCAGTGCAGTGACAGAATGGAAAAGAGTGACAAGAGTGTTTCAGTGCAGTGGTGTGGATGAGTGCTTCCACAGGACTGAAGGAAAAGCAGAGGATGTGGGGAAAGGAAAGATCAACCCGCACTGCTTCTCCACCCTCGCTTCAGCTCTCATTTCAGCTTGCCACACTATCTGAAATAGAGAAAAAGAAACAACCAATTGGGTTAGAGTTAGGCTGTGACATCATGCACCCAGCAACAATAGCAGGAATAGCTTGCAGGAGACACACACACACACACACATACATTACAAAGAATACATATACATATACACACAAACACACACACATACATATACATACATATATATCTATATATGCATATATAAATGTGTGTATAAAGAAAAATATGGGCTCATATTTGCATAATGACAAAATAAGAAATGACCTGGAGAAAAGACATTTCAATCAAAAAACAAAATAATTATTAATTAACTATCGTATCAACCAAATGGCAAAGTCCGCAAGCAATGAAGTGTCCACAAGCTAACAAATACTCTACAGGTTAAGAAGCTAACAGGCTAACAAGCACTGAGGCCCTGTTTACACCTGGTATTAAAACCCTTCTTGGGTGATCCAATCATAAGTGGTCAGCTCTAAAAACAGGTGTAAACGCACCCAAGACACACTGAGGATGGATTAAGATCTGATCACTCAGACCACATTCGGAGGTAGTCTAAGCTGCATGTGGTCATATTCATTTAGTGGTGTAAACACTATGCCTCCTGGGCCACATTGAAGGACCGCCTACTCAACTGACGTCCTCAATTTTCGGGCGTACTAGGCACAGGACCCTCTGTCCAAAGCTGCTCAACTTGTTTAATAACAGGATAAACAAATTATTTTGTTTTTCATGTGAATTAAAAATGTAATCCACCTCCCATTTTTTCCTGTTTTTCCCGATCCCCTGACCGGTTTCCCTCCTCATATTGAAAATTAGAATAGAAATTTAACTATTAATTTTTCGCTTGTCTGTCTAAAAAAATATTTCAGAAGCTAAACCTAGCTGGATAGTTTCCTCTGTCCTGTCAAACTGATATTGATTTTTAGTTTCGCTGTGCTGCTCACCATAATGGAGCACAATCAGGAGGACGACTGCTTTATTCCAAATAGTTTCACTGTATGAACCTGGACTGCGTATGAAACAGCTGACCTATTGGATGTGTAGAAGAACACAGAACATTAATTAACATTAGATCCTGACTGATCCTGTCGGCACGTCGGAGATTTAAATAATGGAGAAATACAGCTGTGGGGAGATCGCTGCATCTCTCTCTCTCTCTCTATCTCCCGACATGGAATATTTATATATATCCTGAATATTTATCCTGTTATCAAACAAGTTGAACACAGCTTTAGACGAATAACGAACAAATTTGGTCTTTGAAAACGGAAATGATGTCTGTGTTTATTTGCATATAGAGCGGGGACGTGAGATCCGATCACATGTGGTCACTCAGGATGCATGTGGAGACGCATGTTAATGCCAGGTGTAAACAGACACACTTAAAGCAGTCCACTTGTGATCAGATCACCCGAGACGTATATTAATACCAGGTGTAAACAGGGCCTGAGTCTACTGAATCCAGGCTAACAAGCTAACAACCACTGAGTCTACTCTCCAAAGGCTAACAAGCTAACAGGCTAACAAGTACTGAGTCTACTACCAGGCTAAAAGGCTAACAAACTGTGTCTGATTCTGGCACATGAACGAATCTGGTGAGCCCCTGAGCCTCAGTTGGTGTTCAGTATTCTTTGGCATACAGGTAGTAGATCAGCATGTATGGGATGTGTCTAGGGCAGTGAGTCTGTACGAGTGCAGGTACTGGTATCAGCAGTAGGGAAAACGACATGGGCTTCATAGACAATTGGCGGACTTTCTGGGGAAGACCTGGTCTGATTAGGAGAGATGGCATACTTCCCACTTTATTAGTAGACCAAAACCATGAAAACTCAAAGTTGAGAACAGGAGGCAGAGCTGCAGTCCTACCACGCTTCTTTGTGCTTCCATTAGAGCAGTTACCCACCCAAAACCACATAGAAACTGTGTCAGTCCCCCAACCACTTAAATCAATTAAATCCAAAGTAAATAGAAGACGATTCATTCATAAAAATCAAATAAAAATTAACACCACCACTGCAATAGTACAACAAAAAAGGGGAGAATTAAATGTGGACTCTTAAACATTGGATCTCTGTCACCTAAAGCCGTATTTGTAAATCATCTAATCTCAGATTATTATATTAATTTATTTTGTCTTACTGAAACCTGGCTGTGTCATGAAGAATATGTCAGCCTAAATTAATCCACTCATCCAGTCATATTAATTCTCACATTCCTCAAGGTCCCAGCTAAGGAGGTGGAGTTGCAGCCATTTTCAACTCAAGCCTAATTATCAACCCTAGACCTATATTTAATTCTAACTCATTCGAAAGCCTTGAAAACTTAACAGCCAATTCTATTTGTTTTAGCAGGGCAGGAATTATACCACAGCCAAACGGCCAGTGCCATGGATGCCCCGGAGTGTGGCCATAATGCCCTTCAAAAATTAACTACACAAACAGCCAGTTTGGAATGTTTTGAACTGGCTGTGGTGCCCCTAAAAGAAAGTTGCGCATTTCCTCATTTAAAACTACACGTGACAAAGCAAATTAACAGACTGAACGTTTCCCAGCGTCATCACGCTGAGCATCAACAGTAGCGCAAGATTTCTCCCGCAAATATATGTGTAACGTTAACATACACATTAACAGCTAGCCTGCTAGCTTACATTAGCTAACAATTAAAATTATGTGATAAGCACAGGCAGCTAATCATTGTACAGTGTATTAATACACGTTGTGTTTTAAAGTACGGTCACACACTCTCCTAACCGGCCTCGGAAGCAGTCAAAAATTATTTTCTCTGGCAGTTAACGTAGTAGACTGCCTGTGTCACCTGTCTGTGACAGTGATAACTCATCTGGCAGCTTGATGTAATCCGTTTCTACAGTAGAGACGTTGGAAGACACTTTGGACTCCTTTTCACTCGTCATGAATTTATTTCCTCCGTGGCAAAAAACATGTTATACGATCCTTCAGAAACTGCTGCAGATTAAACTAGACTAACAAAACACTTTTAGTGCTGATTGACTCTAACACACTCACTATAGACAAACTTTATGACACTCGCTAGCCTAGCAACATTAATGCTCCAAACAACCCATAATTCAAAACTCCATGTTGAAGGCAGTTTCACATTGGGACTTCATCCATTGAAAAAGAAGATCTGATGTTGTTAACAAGCCGTTAGTGGAGTGTGTGCGCAAATTAACCTGTAGACCGACGTGTAACCCGTCAAAATATTCTCACAGTTAACTGTTGACATCCAAACCAGGATATTGCTAACTACAAATGTACATAGTGTTTATAACTTGCTGTGAGACCTGATGGGTTGCTACTTTTTCAGCGCAATGCAATGTCAACAGACACACACATGCATGCGCGATCTCAGACTCAAATGCTAATAATTGCACAAGTATTGAAACTTGTTCAGATTAATTTTGATCACCGTTACCCATTTATAGACTTCATCATTAAAATATAACAATAACAATTAATATAATGAATTGTTCACGTTTTTTCAGACAGCATTTTGCGGAAAAGTCAAACATTCAGTGTACAGTCTTTATAAACTCAGTGCTGTTTTTCAGTACACTGTCTACTAATTGTTGATTGTATACTGTTTTGTCTTCATACAATGTAATTTTCACTTATTGTTTTTGCACCATTGGTTTTGGCTTTGGTGCCCTACATTTTGGCCATGATGCCCCAATAAATTTGTATTTATCAAAGGCCAAAGTAGCCTTGCCCTAAAAATGACTTAATTACAGGCCTGTTATAGTGTACCGCTAGTACTAAACGGTCTCAGCACAGCAGCAAGTTGAGTGCATACAGCTATGGTAAATCCAGAGGGACAAACGTGTCAGTCAGTCAAAATCTGCACTGCTTAAAGCAAGCTAAACATTATCACACAGTACTCAAGTTAGTTTTTAACACAGTTTAAGGTTGTAATGCTTCTATTTTTATTGCTGGAAGCTAGTCTGGTGACATATAAAACAAAGAATGGGAGCGAAAGTGAGGCCTTTTGTTAGTGTCAGACTTTAGATTGTGAGTATATGGCTACTTCTTGGAGGCACAACATACCAGTACAGACCATGGACGTATTATAAGACCTGGATACGGAGCCACCGCTCAGCCCTGCTGCAAATTTTGCCCAGCGGCCACTCGTGGCATTGCAATGAAAAAAATCCCCTGTGGCCCAAAAAGCATTTGTCAGTAAAACTGTTGACAGGACACCGCCAAATGCAAATAAGGTCAGTTATGACTCTTTCTATTGAGAATATTTGATCCATGAAGGTTTTATATTTGTTAAACTTTCCTTGAGCCTATAAAAGTGATTTTAATCCGTCATCCCAATGCAGTCTATGGGCCATGTGGGAACTTGCGGGCAGGCCAGCGGGAGAAACACTACTGCACATATTCAGTGAGCCACATATCCCCGGAAGTAAACCCGGAAGCTAAAAACTTTTTTGGCTCATGCACCAGGTGAGCAATTCTCATTTCACAGAATATGCACCATCCTTAAGTTCAGTATCCAGTTCTTATACATCCATGGTACAGACCTGATATGTATTGAACTCACAAATGAATTGGATTGGCACTTTGGATTTGCATTTTGGATTATGCTAGCACTAGCAGATAGTCTGAGCTAACCAACCATGAGCATCTGCTGTCAGACTCTCTGTGTCCATGCTGGAAACACAGAGAGTCCGCTGGAGCTTTGACAGTCACTAGAAGCAAATTCATGGCCCTTTGTAAAAGTTACTGTGTGGTATCTGCATTGTAAGCTGAGCTTGCAACTCTACTACGAGAGGCTCTCCAGTGTGTGGGGGAGTGTCAGTACTTAGCCATAGCCCTGCCATTTATTATGGTTAGCTTTACTGTTGTCAGTCCTGAATATCTTGTAAAGCTCTGAATATAGTACAATTAGTTATTAGTGGGCCCATGTGTTTTGTTTACCGCCACAGAAGAGGAATAAATCTTTGGGTTATTTGTATAACCATAGTTCTCTGAGTAGCACAATGATGCCTCTCTGCCGTCTCTTATCAGCCTTATTAATGCTACTAGCAGCTCTGTGTGCGAGGCACATTCTGAGGCAACAGTTAGCTAGTGTTGTGATAGCTCTACCTGGTGTGGCAACTGATATGTGAAATATACCTCGGAGTCTTGCCCATTACCAAGATGGCACTGACCTGGCGGCAGCCTGTTGCAGCAACCCCTTCTTTTTCACCCTAGTTTTGACTTTTTCTTCCTATTTCCTCTACCAGAAACGCTGTGTTTATTTGTAAATTTCACCTGGTGCATTTGAAGCCACGTGGGTAAGTTCTTGCTAAGTGTTCTATCCTAAGAAGTTACATAGAGACGATGAATAAATACACCCATGATGAGCTACTGGAATGCTGGTGTAGAGCTGGAGCTCTGTAGGCAGACATGCTTTAGTGAACAGTCAGGGGGAGTACAAGGAGTGCAGTCTGCTCTGGTTCACTGAGGCATGGCTGAATGGGAATATACTGGACTGCTCCACTGAACTAGCCAGCTTCACACTAGTGTGGGCAGACAGGGGAAAACAAAGACATAAGAAGAGAGGAGGTGGTCTCACTGTCTTTGCTAACAGTGAAGGAACGCATCTGCATTCTCGACATCAAGCTGATGGCAGTGGGACTGAGACCGTACGAGCTGCCACAGGAGTTCTCACACGCCATTGTTGTGTAAATTCTACTGTCAGCTGCAGCACAGAGCATGTGTGATGTCATCCACTCAGTCATCGTGGCACTTCAGACCAAACATCCCAGCGCCCTCATAATAATCAGTGGTGACTTCAATCATGTCTCTCTTTCTGGACTCCTGACCAACTTCAAGCAATATGTGGACTGTGCAACAAGGGATTATAAAGGTCCTGCACCTCCTTTATGCCAACATGAAGGGGGCATACAGCTCCACTGCCCTCCCCCCACTGGATGGATCAGACCACAACTTTATAATACCAAACTAACTTTATATAATTATTTTTATATTATTTAACTTTATATACCAACAGGTGTGTTAAGGTTGTGTCTAAGGATGCTGTGGAGGCCCTGCAGGAATGTTTCCATGTTACAGACTGGGATCTGTTTCTGGAGGACTGTGGTGAGGACATTAAAGGTCTCTCTCACTGTGTAACTGACTACATTTGCTTCTGTGAGAAGAGCGTTGTACCAACAAAGGTCCGCTGTTTCCCCAACAATAAACCATGGACAAACAAAGACAAGAACTTTCTCAACAGAAAGAAGAGGGAGTTTATGGCAAGTGACAAGGAAGAGCTCCCCAACCCTTAGCTGCCACTCGGAGGTGGTGATGGGCAGCACTGGTGCACCCCAAGGAACCATACTAGCAACATTTTGGTTCACATTCTACACCTCAGTTTTCCAATTCAACTCAGGAACCTGCCACTTCCAAAAGTTCTCTGATGACTCCCTCATTGTTGGATGTAACAGTTATGAAAAGTAGTTGTTCTGAGTGATCACCTTTATCCTATGATGAAACATTTCTATCCTGATGGGAGTGGTCTCTTCCAGGATGACAATGCTCCAATTCATAGGGCACAAGGGGTCACTCAATGGTTTGATGAGTTGAACACCTAGGGGAGATTTTGGACTGACGTGTTAGATGGTACTCTCCACCACCATCATCAAAACACCAAATGAAGGATCATCTGGTGTTTTGATGATGGTCTTTTGAAGAATGGTGTTCATCCCTCCAGAAGAGTTCTGGAGACATGTAGAATCAATGCCAAGGCTGAGGAACACCATTCTTCAATGGGCATTATGAAAATGGTCAGCCATTTTGAATCTATTTTGCCACCCTTGGTGTGGTGTGCCGGACAATTTTGCCCAAAACATGTTTGGGGCATTAAACAGAAAGTTGTTGTAACTCGGCTTGACATTTTCCAATCTGCACCAAATTTCTCATGTTTGATAAGAGTCCAGGCCTGAACAGATCTACATGTCAATATTGAGTCATAGTTATAGTGCCACCTACTGATAACAGGATATCAGCGCCATTTATGAAAGTGCGAGGAACCTATTGTTGGGATCATTATTATTAGGGGCCAAGCAAGCACACAAGTGCCAGGGGTCCAACAGTCCCTGGCACTGACAGTGTGAGGAACATATTGTTTTTGTAAAGATTATTATTATTATTATTATTATTATTATTATTATTATTATTATTATTATTATTATCATCAGGGTCCGAGCACAAAAGTGCCAGGGGCCCATACTTGTCCTGTTAGATCTTAGTGCCGCATTCGACACAATTGACCATCAAATCCTTTTGCAGAGACTGGAACTTTTAATTGGCATTAAAGGAACTGCATTAAGCTGGTTTCAGGCCTACTTATCAGACCGATTTCAGTTTGTACATGTTAATGATGAATCGTCCGTGAAGGCACGGAGTTCCACAAGGTTCTGTACTTGGACCAATTCTATTCACCTTGTATATGCTTCCTTTAGGTAATATTATTAGGAAACACTCCATAAATTAATAATAAATCAACTGATAATAAACCAATCAGTTAAACAAACTCCAAGCATGCCTTAAGGACATAAAGACCTGGATGACCTGCAATTTTCTACTACTAAACTCAGATAAAACTGAAGTTATTGTGCTTGGCCCTAAACACCTTAGAAACACATTATCTAATGATATAGCTACTCTGGATGGCATTACCCTGGCCTCCAGCACCACTGTAAGGAATCTGGGAGTTATCTTTGATCAGGATATGTCCTTTAACTCCCACATAAATCAAATTTCAAAGAATGCCTTTTTTCACTTACGTAATATCACAAAAATCAGGCACATCCTGTCCCAAAAAGATGCAGAAAAACTAGTCCACGCATTTGTTACTTCTAGGCTGGATTATTGCAATTCCTTATTATCAGGCTGCTCTAACAAGTCTCTAAAGACTCCAGCTGGTCCAGAATGCAGCTGCATGTGTACTGACTAAAACTAGGAAAAGAGATCACATTTCTCCCATTTTAGCTTCGCTTCACTGGCTTCCTGTAAATGCTTCTGTAAATTAAAGGGTACGGTCTTGACCTGCTCTATGTGAAAAGTGTCCTGAGATGACTTTTGTTGCAATTTGGGGCTATATAAATAAAAATTGATTGATTGATTGACAAACATCATCCGATTTACATGAAATTTACATGATGTGGTCTCCACATGATATACAGCAAAATTCTGTATAATTAGTGGGACATATAGTTTTTGCGGAACGCTGTTGCTGTGGTGATGTGGCAAATTTTGATGTTTCGCCATGGAAGAGGTAATTGTACATCATCCAATCTACCCCAAATCTCTCATGCTTGAGAAGAGTCCAGGTCTGAACACATCTGCATGTCAATATTGACTCATACTCATAGCGCCACCTACTGACAACAGGAAATTAAAGTGCTGTATTTTCATGACCTATGCCAGCAGGTTGACCAGATCAACCTAATATTTGGTCAGCTAAGTTGTAAGACCTTGATGATGCTAAATAGTGAAGCTTTTGAGATATAATCAAAAGCTGTTGCCATGGTGACACATTATTCGCCATGAAACTCGAAGCTGTTTTTTAGGGGCTAGGGATGCTTGGAAACTTGCGAAACCTGGCACACCTGTCACACACCAAATTTCTCATGCTTGATAAAAATCCTGTCCTGAACACATCTAAATGTTAATATTGAAGCATAGTCATAGTGCCACCTTCTGACAACAGGAAGTCAGCCTTGTATGACAAACATCATCTGATTCACATGATATTTTCAAGGTGTGGTCTACAGTTCATAAACAGTAACATGATGTATACTTAATAGGTGTTCTCTAGCACCACATAGTGGACACAGGAAATGATATTTAACTCTTTCATGCAATGTTTGATGAATCCTTTGACTGCGCTGCACCCCGATGTGCGCAGGGGTGAGAGGGCCTGATCGTCGCTGCATTTTTGAGGGCCTAAACGTGCACGAAAAGTTGTTAAACTTTGCACATACATCAGAAGTGGTGAAAAATTTAATATTTTATCGGTCCCAAACATGGGCGTGGCAAAATGATTCAATAGCACCCCTTAGAAAATTAAGAAAATTGAGCCCCTCAATACAAATTGTCGTAGAAGAATGAAATTCAGTATGCACATGTATCATGACCAGACGCACCAAAAAGTCTCTTGGAGCCATAACCTAAGTCCAACAGGAGGTCAGCCATTTTGGATTGAAGTTGTGATTTTGATGCCGATTTTGCCATTTCCAGCCCGCACACGAACTCCTCCTAGAGGTTTGACCTCAGCAACTTCAAATTCAGTCAGTATCATCTTCAGACCTTGGAGATGAAAAGTTCTCAAAATGGTGAGTTTTTGACATTCCCAGGGGGGTGTGGCTGGGTGTTGAATTTTGATCCTTTGCCATGAAAATTGAAATGGCCATGGCTACATTCTGCAGCTCATGACCCATAATCAAATGCCGTTGCCATGGTGACACATTCTTCGCCACAAAGTGCAAAGCTGTTTTTCAGCGGCGAGACACGCTTGAAAACTCACAAAACTTTGCACACATATGACAGGTTTTAAAGTCTGTAATATTGTACAGGTGGTGGGCATGGGTGTGGCAGAATGACTTGACAGCGCCCCCTACAATATTTTGATGAAGCAGCCCTGCGCCACGTTAAACCTACATGTACGAAAATTGGTACACACATGTATCATGCCAGGGCACACAAAAAAGTCCCCTGGACCCATAGCTTAAACCCAACAGGAAGTCGGCCATTTTGAATTTAGTGGTCAATTTTGGTGATTTTGCATGCCTTGTATTTTAACGAACTCCTCCTACAGAATTCATCATAACGACTTCAAAACAGTGTGTATCATCTAGACTAGTTTGTGATCAACAGTTATTAAAAGATTCAGCTATCATTGAAGCATGTGGCCTAGATGTGGCGTTGAATTTTGATGTTTCGCCATGACACAGGAAATTGCTATAACTTTAGTGTAAATGCTCCAATCTGCACCAAACTCCCAGGCCTGAACACATCTGCATGCCAATATGCAGTCACTGAGGCAAACTGGCTCAATAGCGCCACCTACAAAATTTCAATGAAGCAGCCCCAGCAGCAGGCAAAATAGTGTACAAAGGAAGTGATGTTTATCTCCTTCTTGCAATGTCTGAAAACAGCCCGGGTCTGAAGACATCTACATGCCCGTGACAGAAGCCCTTCGATTGCGCCGCAGCCCAAAGTGCACGGAAATGCGAGGGCCCGATCATCGCTACTTGCAGCTTTAATTATTATTATTCTTTTTTATCCACAATGAAATGCATTTTTGATGGGCTAAATGTGCTCAAAAACTCATGAAACTTTGCACATGCATCAGAAGTAGGGGGAATAGTAATTGGGCATGGACGTGTCCAGTGGGCTCCATAGCACCCCCAAATGCAGGTCCATTTTTGAAAAAGTTTCTTTGATGTTCATGAAATTTGGTGATTTGACAAAATTTCAAATTAAAAGCCCCCACCTTGAAATTTGATGTAGATGAACAAAACTTGGTAGGCACATATATCATGTTCAGACACACAAAAAAGCTTGGAGCCACACCCTAAGTCCAACAGGAAGTTGGCCATTTTCAATAAATTGTGTAATTTTTGCGCAGTTTTTGCCCTTTGCAGGCGTTGTATTTTAACGAACTCTTCCTACAAATTTCACCCGAGTGACTTCAAATTTGGTTAGTGGCAACTTAACACATTTGTGATGAAAAGTTATCAAAATCTTGAGTTTTAATTGAATGCCCTTGATGTGGTGATTCGATGAATTTCGATGTTTCCCCATGAAACAGGAAGTTGTTGTAACTCCACAAGACTTTGTCCAATCTGCCCCAAATTTCACATGCTTGAAAAGACTACATGTAAATATCAGGTCATAGTCATAGCGCCACCTACTGTCAACAAGTAAGCCTTATATAACAAACATCATCTGATTCACGTGGAATTTACAAGGTGTGGTCTACAGTTGATATGTAGCAACCAGATGTATAATTAGTGCGTGTATATATATATTTATATAATATTTAACTCCTACGTGCAATGTTTGATAAGAGCCCCGTCCTGAACATATCTGCATGCTTGCAATAAAAGCCCTTTGACTGCGCCACGCCTCCATGTGCATAAGGGTGCGAGGGCCCAATCATTGCTGCTTGCAGCTTTGATTCTCTATTATTCTTCTTCCAAAAGAAACACAATTTTGAGGGGCTAAACGTGCTCGAAAATTTACAAAACTTTGCACATGCGTCAAAAGTCGTGAAAAATGTAATATTTCATGGGCCTTGGGTATGGATGTGTTAAAATGGCTCGAGGGCACCCCTAGAAAATTTCTAATTCAAAGCCCCCACCTTTAAATTTGACCCTGCTTGCTTTCTGAAGTGACCAAGCAAGAGACTTAAGACTAGGCAGAGGTAGGTTATATTGTATATTATTTTCAGATTCAGTGCTGTTGTTTTTGTTTTGTTAATTGACGAACCGCCGAGTCCCTTTGTGCTGCTTTACTTTGAGGAGTATTTAAAGTTTGCTGCCTGTTTGTCGTTGTGTTTACCACGCTAGACTGTTTGTGTTTGTCCCACTCAGGATTGCTGTGTTTGTGCCACTGTGAGAGAGAAATTAAGTTGCTTTATCAATCGGAAATCAGACAACGTGCATCACAGACTGCCGTCCATATGCGCACTCTCTGTGGACAAAGTAAGTGCTTCTCTCCACTCCGGTTTCCTTCCTCTCTCTTCCCTCTCATTACTAACCCACACACATGTGCACATACACATGCACAGACATCTTCTTACACATCTGACGGTCAGATAACATGGGACACAGCGCCACTCTGCCCTCCTTATCTGCCATCTGGCTATTGTTCTAACCAAGACACCGCGGTCACTTCCGCCATTTGGTTCTCGTGTGACGTGACTTCCTCCCATAGTCACATCTGCATCTAAACTCTCGTGCGATGAGAGTGCCAGATCACGTTGCCATCTTGCCGCCCACACGTACACACACACAAACACACACACACACACACTCTCCCGCTTGCATGTGTTTTCAATGTACATAGCTGTTTTATGTATGTGTTGGGCCGTGGCCAAGAGTTTGGCTTTCAGCAATAATTAACGATTATCAAAGATAATTATCGAAGATAATCGTTAATTATTAAAATCAATAAAATTATTAATAAGATTTAATAATAACGGAGCACCACCCTGGACTCAGGGAAAAAGATAGCCAATTCAGTCTCAAAGTGTACTAATCTATGACTTTGGCACTTTGATTAAAAATTAATTTAATAACTATAAACAAAATCACCATATCAGTAATTAGTTATGGTTAAAGGATTTGGAGTTCTTTACAGAGCAGGGGTTGGCAAAACTCATTCTTGTGCAACATTAAAACAGACAACATGTATATCCAAAAGCATTTATTTAACAAAACACACAATACTAATCTAGCTAAGTGTACCTATATACAAGTGTGTGTGTGTGTGTGTGTGTGTATGTGTGTAGGGAAGACAATAGCAAGATGGCTGCAGTCACCTGGTGACTGAGCACATGGCATGCCGAGAATTTGGCTGATAAAGGGAACTACAGAGATAAAAGGCCAGACCATGTGGTGTCTTGAACCACATGTGCTGCCTGAACCAAAGTTTGCCAAACTAGGTTTTAACCTTTTAACTGTGTGGTTCTCTATTCAAGGCCAATTCGTGTATGCTAAAAGTTAAAGGTTAAAATGAGGTTGCATGCAAGGCCTAGTTACTGGATGTAACATGTGTTAAGCATGCTAACATTAACCTAGCGGTGTGGCTATGCAGTAACCTGACTATAAGCAACAAGGACATCACAACAACAGTTCAATGTATAACCTTAACCAAATCAATAGACGTACAGTACATTGTTTGAGTTAAACATTCTTGCTTAGCCGTACTATGCATCACTGTGTTGCTAGGCTATGCCCAGTTGTTACCAGTCCATGAAGGAAGAGATGCTTTGTGGCGTTCTGCTTTGTAGCTGATGAATCCGTGGGTGAGTCAGGCTGAGAAGGCAAACTAACTCCATTTCGCGGCTCCTGTACTTGTTAAACTGGCCAGCAGACTTGTGTGTTAGCTGCTGGCACAAGGAAACTTAGTTTCTGAGTCTTAGGCAGGCTCTCACATCTTTTGCCATAAAGAAGACTGTGTGTGTCTGCTGTGAGCAGGCCACACAAGAGAGCAGAGAGCTGCTCCAGCAGCTGCTGGAGGTGTGAAAGAGCAAGCAGCTGCACCTGCAGCTGAAGGAGAAAGAGAGCAAGGAGCTGCTCCTGCTGCAGCTCGGGGGGACAAGAGAAAGATAAGGGGGAATCTCTAGTTTTGATAACCTGGATCCATGGGTGGAGCTTCACGCTTTGGGTGTGAACCCCCAGGGCTCAGGTTTCTTGGAGTCTTGAAACATGTGGTCCACATGTAGTCCCAACATATGTTATTGCTTAGAGTTAGATTTCAGGACAGTGGTTTATTGATCAAAGCATCTGCTAACTTTGTTAACTCTGCTATTGTTTAATAAATTTATTATGCTATTTTCTTTAAGGAGAAGTCTTTTTTGTGTTTATATATTGTGAAAAGTGGCTGATTGAGAGAGTCAGAGCTCAAATTCAAACCTTCATTCATCTGTGAATGTTGATCCCTCAGATATTAGCATTCTAGGTTAACTCTTTCATGAGATTACCTTATTGTTTGGTTAATGGTCCCAGTTTTGAGGTGGTGCCCCATAATTATTAATTCATATTGATAATTTGATTAATTTTATAATTAATAATTAACTCTGATAGTTATTAATTATTGCAACTCTCTAACAGTTGGTGTCCCAGTGTGAGGCTCTCTGAGGGTTGGTGCCCTGTACTATTAATTAATATTAATAATTTCTTTATTGTCTAATTAATAATTATCTCTGATAATTATTAATTAGAGATAAGAGATAATTAGAGATAATTAATAATTAGATAATAATTATTAATTAATAATAATAATAATAATAATTATTAATTAATAATTATCTCTGATAATTATTAATTATCACTAATAACCAAACACTCTCCTGCCAAACCCAACAATAAACGCTCATAAATAAAAACTGGCTTAGGCAATTGTAACCAGACTTGGTTCATGGGTTTGGATGCTAGGTCCGAACTTCACTATGCAGCCTTGGGATATACTGCCAGTAGGGGGTGTCATAAATGTGAAAATTTCATATCTCACAATCAGCTACATGGATTTGTATGAAATTTGGTTCACACAATCTAGGGTCATGACTCAGTTGAAGTAATGATTGATTAAAGTGTGCATGGCTTATCACAACATATCTACATTTATAGACATTTCACATTCCCAACATCAAAAAATCTAAATACATCACCCGTACATCCTACAGAGCTAAAATTTTTACAGCACATCCACTGAGCCTATGGTCAGTTCAGAAGTCCGTCACTCTATATTTTTTAGGGATGCACGATAATATCTGCACATCATCGGTATCAGCTGATAAAGGTGTTAAAATCAGCATCAGCCCAAAACATTTCTGCCGATATGACAGGCTTCTTCTCCGCCGCCTGGCTGTGCTTCCTTCTGCAGACTGTTTCACCCTGACAGTCCCGATGCTTCCTCCGTAGGCTGCACTTCACTCAGCTGCCCGACAGACTCACTGCTTCTACCCACTTGAACTTGAATAATAAACTGGGGCTCGGTGCTAGGCTAGCCAACTGGAGAACCGAACCCCAGTTTGTTATTCAGGTTAAAGTAGGAAGAAGCAGTGAGTCTGGCGGGCAGCTGAGTGAAGTGTAGCCTATGGAGGAAGCACCAGGTGAAACAGGAGGACCTGCTTGTGTTTGGCTGCATAGATAGAAAACACCTCAACAGGATGTGCCACTCCGTTTGAAAAAACTTTTTGGTTTGTAATGGCAGTTGGCAACCAGCGTATTAGGTACATTACTGCCACCTTCTGCTCCTGAGTGTGGACCAGAGATTAAATTCTACCAATTAATCCTGTCTATCTAATAAACTCAAAGAAAACTCTACTGCTCCAACCACTTGACAGGCTCCTGAACTCCAGTCTTCTGAAGTTCTTCCTTAATATATTGTCTTTCTTGATCATACTTAGTACAGTCTATGATTGCATGCATAATAGTCTCCTCAGCCAGGGAAAAAAATATGTGCATATATCAGTATCAGCATTAGCGATCTGCAATGAGTTGGAAAATATCAGCATATCGGCAAAAAATCCAATATCGTGCATCCCTACTATTTTTCAAAATATGCAGAAATCAATTAACATCTATATCTCTTCATTCATATGCTACCAAAATTGACACAGACATTCTCTAGATGGTACTTATATTTAAGTGTTTCAAATGGTGTTCACTTCAGTCAAACAATGAGTCTGGAGTGATATCCAGTATCTTGCTGTAATTTTCACTGAATGCACATTTTTTATTTCTTCTAATTTTTAAACTAATTTTACCAAAATATTTGACAACACACTTGAGAAAAGTAAGTTGATGCAAATTGTATTCCCAACAGTTAAATTGTTGCTCAGGAGCTGGTGGACGGGGTTGGAGAAGGTGTCAGGAAACTAGCTACACCTGGTTGGTTTAGGCCCAGGTCCTTGTTTACCTCTTTTTCTTCTCTTCCTCCCAAGCATCCACCAGCTAGATGGGTTAGGATTTTGTGTTGTGGTTGCATGCATCACACAAACACGTTATTCATTCAAGTTATTCACTCTCATTGACCTCAATGCAGTAATTTACTAACTGTATGCAGAAATAAGTTAATATTTAGTGTCAACTGTTATCATATCATGTGTTGTCCTGATGGTCTAGTGGTTTAAGCACAGACCTTGTAAGGGTAAGGTTACCTGTTCCAACCCAGTCTAGCACCAAGGTGTGTGTATCTCCTGGTTTCTGCCAATCTGTTGTGAACTCTTGTGGTTTAAATGTTGTCCAATGCATGTATGTCAAATTATGTGTTTGTTATATCCAATATCTTGCTGTAATTTGTACCATAAGCACAACATTTTTCTATTTCATCCAATTTTTTTCTATTTCATTGAATTTTTGAATTTCACCAAAATATTGCACAATGATGCATGGTTTTTTCTGAATTTTTTCACCAACATTTTGACTATTGTAAGTGTTCTCCCCAGTGGTGCAGTCACCTTGATTCCACTGCTCATGGCTGCGTCACCTTACAGCTGTAACATGGTTTTGTTCAATCCTCGGCACAGCATCATACCCCACTGGAAGCATTTCAGAAGTGGAGTGTTTTGCTCCAGCAGTGCCAGAGAGAAGAGAGCCACCCCTCTACCTGGAGAGGAAGCCAGGGACCTGGGCAGTCATGGCAGCAGTGGTGTCATAAAATCTTGTGATTTTCCACTTCCAAGATGAACCTCTCATCATCCATAGTGACAAATATCCTCTGATTGATGCAGCTCGCATCAAAAATAGATAAGGCATGTATGTTTAGCGGAGCAGAGTGGACAAGCTGCTTTTGGGACACATCTGAAATGTGCTGTGGCACGTCTGGTGGGATCAAAAGCATTCACTAGAGTAGCTGCGATTAAGCGCCGGCAGCCGTGTTGCAGCTGGAATGTGGCACAGCCGCACCTACTGGAATCAAGCCATAAGTCACCTTCTCTGTGAATACAAAGGTCCAGGGCTCAAATCCCCAGGTAGCCAAGTCCTACTTTCCATCAATGTATTAATTCATGCATGTGGTATGTTGTGCTTACTGAGGTCGTATTAAGTCGAAGGTTGTCTATTATGACCTCATGAAAATTTCTTATTATTTTTCTCTTCTAAATGTCTTGTCTGCAAGACCTAGAAACATAAAAAATTGGCAGGTGATAAACTTAGCCCTGCCCTCACTCGTGAACACCTCTTCCTTTTTCAACCTTAGCCATATGAACTTAGCTATGAATTAGGGTTTGTCATTGTTGTAAATCACCTTGGTGCATGTGGTATACTGCAGCCCTCACAGAAGCTGATGTATTGCAGCAGAATGAAATTTAAAGAAAATAATGTCGCAGTTCCTAGGGACTAATTGGCTTGAGGGACGCGGGCAGAAAGATCATTAGTCAGGTATGGTGACGTCAGAATTCTGTGGGAAAGTGAAAGTGACAGAGGGAAATAGAACAGGAAGAAATGGCAGACCCATAGTGGAGTAAAGGCAGAAAGCAAGGGAAGAGATCATCCTTATTGAAGTTATGCCACAGCTTCACACACACACACAAACGGACCATCAGCCATTCATATTCATAATTAATATTCCACCCAGATTTTTTGATCCAATATCAGCAGCTTCATATTCCCAGATTAGAAAAGACTACACATAATCCACATTGTGTGTATGAGTGTGTTGGACTAATTGAGATCTTCTCTAATCGGTGATTCAAATCCATCCCCTGCAGAGGTGGCTTACACACACACACACAAACACACACACAAACACACAAACACACACACAGTTGTGCCTCTCTTGAGAAACATAAATCTGACTCAAAAGCAAACAGGAAAGAAGAGTAGAGAGAAACTACAACCTTCATACTTTTGGAGGGAAGTTAGTTTTGCGAGGCCAAAATTGGACTTTAATTTTACTTGACCCAGATTTGTAATAGTGGTTCCTAATTTGATCATTATATGTGGAAGCGCACAGTGATTGGTGACATTTGTAATCAAATTTTCAGTTTGAAATGTGATGAGGATTTAACAAACGTCCTATGGCTCAACAAGGTAGTTTGATTTGATTTATTTATTAAGAATGAGAGGAGCAAAAAAAAATCACTGCTCTTATTTAAAGGCCTACTCTGTATACCAAGGTCAAATATATGTCACAAAAAAAGTTTGAACATGGCAAAATAAAAAGGCAAAACACAGTCAGTCACACAGCCTATGTTGGTAGTTTATGTGCACATTAGTATCCAAGTTATAGCAATAGTAGCCTGATTTTGATTCTGAATATGCTATGTACATAGAACATAATAGTAAATGGTAAATGGACTGTACTTGTATAGCGCCTTTCTAGTCTTCCAACCACTCAAAGCGCTTTTACACTACAAATCTCATTCACCCATTTACACACATTCATACGCTGAATGGGTACAGGGGCTACCATGCAAGGTCCCAACCTGCCCATCAGAGGAAACTAACCATTCACACACATTCATACACTGATGGCACAGCCATCAGGAGTAATTTGGGGTTAAGTATCTTGCCCAAGGACACATTGGCATGTGGACTGGGGGAGCCGGGAATCGAACCGCCGATCTTCCGATTAGTGGACGACCCGCTGTACCTCCTGAGCCACAGCCGCCCCATAGTATAGTGTAACCTAGTTTATCATCTCCCTGTATGAACACTGCATGACACATTACTGTGTCTATGTTTGTCTGCACCTGTACAGGTGCTGAGGATTATCCAACTTTGGCTTCTGGCTGCTGTATTTTAATATGGAGTGCTGGATGGGCTTTCTGTATCTTATTTCATATATTAATACAAGACAACAGCAGCAGCAATACAGCATTAATCTTTGCCATCTAGGCTCTGACCTCATCACTCCCCCTAAGGAAACACTGAGCTCAGCACAAAAGGGAGTGGAGAGCGACACTAACTTGCCCTATAAGGCCGAGGTGGGGCTTTTGAAACGCGTTATGAACAGCAGCAGCCATAGTAGCAGCATAGCCTGTGTGAGCTGTGTGGCAGCTGTGGTGTAGGTCAGTCTTGACTGTGACAGTTTTCACATGCAAGCTCACATGCAGATTAGCGCATGTCAATAAAGTTAATACGCAAGTGCACAGAACATCTCCTCTCTCCATTCCTCAGCAAACCAAAGGTGTTAGTATCAGTATAGATATGCCACAGCAAAGTGTGAATGGAGCAGCCTCAAACTGCCTGAGCTAGCTTGCAGGCTTTGCTTCATTTACACCTCTTTTTCACCAGTGTCACTCTTTCACATCCACTTCAGAGTGCAGATGTATGTGTATTGTTTTATGTTTTCTTGAATGCCTTTGAGTTGAAGAAGCATTTGTGAAGATACATTAGCACACAGTGATCAGAAGATATGTGGACTCAAGCCACAGTACTTGCCAGTGCCATTTCTTTCAGAAT
Organism: Thunnus albacares; assembly: GCF_914725855.1. Classification (NCBI taxonomy): domain Eukaryota; kingdom Metazoa; phylum Chordata; class Actinopteri; order Scombriformes; family Scombridae; genus Thunnus; species Thunnus albacares. Next base: position 565,394 of record NC_058117.1, on the reverse strand, counting down.
AACCAAGATGGCACATTCAGGATTCTCAAAACCAAACAGGATACTCCACAACCTAATACAAAGTGGGCTACTCATGTGCATGTAAACATACAAACAGTGAAGGAATGAGAATGCATTTCACCAGTGTGTGCACCCATCCTGAAATAACCCCAATTTTATTCTTTTTTCTCTTTGGGGTTAGCATTGAAACACATTTTTCATAGGTGCTTTATTCTTTTTGTGGAAAGGAAGGTGTCCTACAAATTAACCAATAACCATGCTGTAACTATATTTTGTTGTGTTTTTGTTGAAACATAGTCAGAAATGAACTATATAATAAACTGTCTACAGTTTTTAAAGTTTAGATGTAGGGTTTTTAAGGATCTGTGAATAAGTTTTATTTGATTACATTGTGATCCCAGTTGTGAGCCAAATGTTTCTGGTTTAGCATGAGCATGAGCATAGATAAACACACACACACACACACACACACACACACACACACACACACACACACACACACACACACACACACACAGAGACATACACATTCTGAAAGGCTGATTTCCTTTTGATTAGGAACATGCATCTTGCTCATTGTAGAACACAATATGAGAGAAAAAGGAGAGAAAGTGAAAAGTCTCAATTTACTGGCAATATCCTACAACAATTTTCTATCTCATCTATTTCCTTACCTGTACACACAAACACACACACACACACACACACACACACACACACAAACACACACACACACACACACACACACACACACACACACACACACACACACACACACACAAAAATACGCACACACACAATAGTCATGAGAGAGAGTGGGTTCCAGTCCTAGATGCCTGCAGGCTCATTCTTTCCCATATATTATTTGGCTGTTGTTCATATATGGCTTTGTAACTGGTTATGTCTTATTCTGTTTACCAAGAATCAGATGAAGGCTGGAGGTCACCTACAGTACTCACACTGGGTACAATTAGACTGCATGTTTTATTAATCCTTAAAACATCTACAGAATGTGTAAAATGCTTACATTCTAATGGCAGTTTTGGCAATAGAAAGATGAGACAATCCAGATGGGAATTGGTGCAGTCTACATGATGTATATGTATCGTGGCCCTGAGGTGCAAAACACAACATTTCTGACACAATGACATTTTACATTTTCCTGAAACGTTGTTGTGTTTTGCACCTCAGGGCCACCAAACATATGGCCTGTCTGGAGAGTAGTGGTGCACTTTACCACTGTTTTGATAATGATACTGGGGGCACCAAAAAGGACATTTCCAATTCTACACAGCTTTAACAAAAATATCATAATCCCTTTTTCTTGAGATTGTGACTGAATTATCACATATTTGCAACATAACAAAATTGGCTCTATTGTTTTTCAACTTGTGCCGTTTCTAACACTGTTTTGTAACTTCTTTACCTGCTTTAACTGTGGTAATTATTTTCTTTTTGTTTTTCAGTCGGCTCTGTTCTTTGCTTGAGTATGGGTGAGATAAGTAAATTGGCTCATGTGTCAGCTGTGTCTGCAAAGACAGGAGTCTGGTTGGGTCCAAGTTCAACAACTGTTCAGGAGGTCATCATCAATTCATAAAGTCAGTAAATAATAATGTGACCATGTGTTCTTAGCAGGCATTTAAATTTATAAGAGGTCATCAGTCAAGGACTAGACTAAGGAAAAAAACCAGTGCTGGATGTAAATAATGCAGCCAAACATAAACTCCTCCAACCTCACTTTTCAATATAAAGCAACAAAACCACCTCTACCTGCAGCCTCAAAAGTGACCAGAGAGTTGAATCAACACATCTCTGACATAGTATTTACTGTAGGGCCAGTATATTGAATTACATTACACTGTACAGGGGTTTCTATTTTTCTGGTCACTAAGTATAGGTCATTGTTTTCATAACTAAGATGGTGAACACTGGTGGATGCTGGCACACTTTGGGTGGCACACTTTGGCACTTTGGCTGCCGTTCTGTTTCCTAACGTAAGTTCTACCTAAGTTCCACTGTTTAATCGTTGCCTCTGTCAATCTAAACTTTTCCGATAAATTTGTCCTGCGTGTTTCTGGCTACATGCTACCAACTGTCCTCCAATCCAGACAAGCACATTCACTGGATTAGCATCTCCAGCTCAGCTCACCATCTTACCTGCCAAGAGATTCTCTCTCTTGCCAACTTCAGGACTCCCAGGACCGATTCACAGCTTTACTTCATCATCCTGCTACCAGAGTGGTCAACCTTTCAGGCTCTGCCTGCCACATCACTAGCTAGCAGGAGCCCTCCTGTTTATCCTTTCTGTCCCAGTGTGGTCAGCCTTGTCAGGCTTGGGTTGTTCTTCTCTGCTAGCCACCACTGCCCCAGGTTGACCTTCACTCTCCGAACAGGATCGTAAGGCTAACAGGCTGGTAGCTCCTCCGCTGTTATGGTGTGGATTATCCAGTGGATTCTCCTGGGGTGCATAATGCTACTCCTTCCCTGGACACCCAGATCCTGGTCATAAGGTAACACTAGCTCTGTACTAGTGTTCTTCAACTGGACCATGCTACCACTGTCCACCTCAGATCTTCAAAATCTCAATAACCATCTGCATCTGGACTGGATGGACTCTCAAAGAAACTGGAATACTTTGCTGAGGCTGTCCTCTACACAGGGGCTCTGGCCATGTTTACTTACAACTTCACGTCCTCTAATTCCATCCCATCCCTATGGTTCTGTCACTCCCCAACTTCCTCATTACATCACCACAACAAACATTATGTGAATCCTTCCAATCTTTCCTCAGTCCTCACAACCAATCACAATCTGGCTTTGTTCAATACTCAACAATAAAAGCCTCATTCTGAATGAATTTATAACTGAGAACAACCTACATTTCCTCTGCCTCACCGAAACCTGACATAAACCCCTGTATAATTTCTCATTAAAACAAAACACACCCACAGGAATACATTGATAAACCTCGTCTTGAGGGGTGGGGAGGTGGTGTTTCTGCTGTTTACAGGAAGGACATTAAAACAATCATCATTTCCATTCCTTACACTTATTGTCAAACTCTCTGGTCCCACCCCTTTGGTCACTGTTATCTACCAACCCCCCAAGCTGAACCCCTTCTTTCTCTCTGACTTCTCTAATTTTCTGACCCAGCTATGTGCCATTTCACCCTCCGCTCTCCTCCTGGGTGACTTTAATATACACACTGATGATACTGACTGTAAATCTGACAGTATTCCTGGAACTGCTAGAATGCTTCAACTTCACACAACATACAACAACTTCCCACTCACAGCCACAGTCACATCCTGGATCTGGTCTTCACCACTGGTCTTAGAATACATTAACTTTCCAGCCTCAATCTCAATATCTCTGACCACCTTAGTCAAAGTGATTGTGTCTATAGTGATGCAATCACTATGGGCATTGACATTCCTATCCCCCATCCCAAAAATTCCTATCAGTCCATATCATATGGACTGATAGGTAACTCATTCATTGGACAGTTTTGATCTGATTTTATTTTTTTTCTGATTTATTGGGGCCACGTACAGTGTTAAACGTAAATGTTACCATTTGATGTACTGTACTAGAGTTAGCTTATTGGTAATTTTCATCTGCAGTCCCTTTGGCAGGTCATAATTAAAACATGTAACAAAAGAATAACAAACAGTACACAGCAAAAAACACACAGGACACATAATACAAAATACAAAGCTACACATAAAAGCACCACATCACATGCACCCACGGTGTCAACAAGCAATAATGTAAGCTTGTCAAATTAAAAGCAAGATTATTTGTGTTCATGAGAAGACCATGATATAAAATTGGTTACAGAGCTGAGTAACTTTTAGCAGACTTTTTAATTTGGTTTTAAAGGTACTTATGGAACTGCAGCTCTTAATATCGTCAGGCAGGACATTCCACTGAGTTGTGACTTTTACAGAGAATGCTGACTGCCCGAATGCAGTATGATAAAATGGCATGGTGGTGGTGGAGGGGCCAAACCATTTAAAATTTTATAAACAAGGCACGAATTTGAAAATAATCTAAAATTCTCAAAGCTCAGTAAATTGTATTTCTCTAGTACCCTACAGTGATGGCTTTTTGTCTAGAGTTTTTAGAGTTTGTTTGTAAAAGTACTCAAGAGGTCTTATGACCATTTCTCCAGCCTGTGCCCAACATGTAATGCAATAAGACATATAAGAAAGAGTTTCTAATATGTCTAAAGTTTGCTAAGTTGTACTTTATGTTTAGGTTTTAACTGTTTTTTAAACATGTTATTTAAAGTGCAAATTTGGGTCCAGTGTCAGACCAAAATATTTAAAATCAGTGACTATTTCAATCCTTTCACCTTTGATGAAAGCTTTAGGACATTGTACCATGGTTTTAGAGAAAAACATACCTTTTGTCTTGTTTACATTTAGACTCAGACATGATTGATCAAGCCAATGTGTGATCATTTCCAACACAATTGTTAGCTTAGCAACTGCTAACTCAGCTGTTTTTGCATGTGTCATCTGCATACATTTGCAGTTCTACATCATGACACTGTTGAGGGAGATCATTAATATATAGGCTAAATAATAGGGGACCTAACACTGACCCTTCTGGAACAACCATGGTGCACTTCATGTTACTGGACAGTGTGTCACAAACTTTAACACATTGTCTCCTATTAGATAAATATGAAGACACAGATGCTAGTGCTCTAGCAGAGAAGTTAATTTTAGAGAATTTCGATATTAAAACATCATGATTGACAGATCCTTCAAGCACTCACCACCCAATCAGGAAGTAGCAGCCACTTGCTATAAAGCACCAGCACACCTGCTGTTCTCCTTTTTTCACTCAGCCACCTTGAATACAGTGCACAACACTCAGCAAAAACTTCATCACCCAAACCTTGCTCTGCCTCACTCACCTCCCTGTGCATGATTCATATCACTATTTCACATGGATATGAATCAGCGATTCACCTTCTCCCTGCAGAATGCTGTGGAGGGAAGATAATCTATTATTTTGCTACCAAATTTCTACATTTTGTGGCATTATACCTTTCCAGCTCCACTAGGATGGTGACACTGGAGGAGAAATTGGGGAAAGGACCCATATCACTATAAACTAAGTTTCCTCACATTAGGACCTTTGGACAGCTATGTCATGAAACAACTTATCCCTGTAGCATATCCTGATACATTCACTTGTGACTAGATGATTTCCACAAGTAACAGACATATCTCTACTTCTGCTTCATCACAGGAAATGCTAGTTTTCCTCCTGGGAGGTTTTCAGCACTTCTGCCTCCTTTTTTTGGCTATATGCACATGTTTTTCCAAATGTGTGGAAAATGTGCCTAACCCTCTCAGAGACAGGGTCAAGAGTTCTGCCGTACATTGACCACATTGGCTGATTCTGCCACCACATTGAAAGCGCCTCTCCAGCCAAGCCAGTGAATTCTGTCTTTTGGATTCCATCAAAATAAGACCACAAAGCATTTCCAAGTGGCATTCAGTGCATTATGATGTGAAGCATGAGTTAGACTAAACAGGCAAATCCAGGTCAAAACTTCTTTTAAGTTCCTTCATTGATTTCACATAACAAACCCACCTCAGCCTTTAAGGGTGATTTCAAACAAACTTTTGTGTGTTTGCCTGTTTGGTTTGCCTGATGATATTTGTGTGGTGTGAAAGCAGACCAGACCAACCACAACACATTGTGATAGTAGATATGGGATTTTAACATGAATACAAAAGCAGAATTTATTGAATCCATCTGGTGGTCATGGGAACTGTCAAGCAAGTGACCTTTTGATTTGTATAAACAGTTTACATATTTATGCAAAATAATTCGGTAAACATAGTAATTTGTATGTGCACCAGATGAAAAGGAGTTCAAACAGGGATTTTTTGTTCTTTTGTTTAACTCCATGGATTTTTTTGGCAGTTCTTTAATAAAAAGTGTATGAAATATAGGCAACCGCATAGTAATCATCCCACAATAATTTTACAGTACAAAGTGCCCCTTTTTCAATGCCACTTGTTTGTACCTGTTCATCATCATTTATCACACATGAACTGCAGATGAAGTCTGGTCTAATAATGCTCATGATCAGTTATGTCTTGGTGAGCTCTTCATGACACCAAAGACAATAAATAAACTAATCAGGTTCAGTAAAGTGCTTCATAACTTACTGTAAGTCACCGGAATTTGATTTTCCCCTGTGGGTCCATGTAGTACTGATGAGGCATGATGACTTTACCCTGGATTCTAGAAGTCGCCCCTCTGTCAGCTCAGCTAAATTTGTGCAGTTCTGTGAACTTTTTATGAATAATATTGGACATTATTGGACAATGATAACATATGAGTATGAGTCACTCATCAGGACAGGGAAATGGTCAGCTCACCCTCCTGCCAACCTGCTACCTGACCAGTCGAGGTTTTCAAATGCAAACATTGGAATAAACATCAAGGAAAAGGTGGGGAGGATAAACACCAGCGGCAAACCTGACCACATGGACAAGCAAGACCACTTCTACATCCATCCATCCATCTCAACATCAAAAGAAACACCAGGGTAAACATGGGGGGATTAAAACATGGTAGACATTTTAACATCAGAAGCATTACTGCAAAGAGCAATCAGCTAACTCATCTTCTGTCTGACTCAAATCTGGACTTTCTCTGTCTGACTGAAACATGGTTGAAACAAACAACCCCTGCCAATATGTTCACACACCAATGTTTTAGAAGAAAGGACCTGATGGAAGAGGAGGAGGGGTGCTTTTTTATGTGAGAGACAACATCAAATATGAACGTATGGTTTACAATGCGGATAACATGTTGGAATATCTTGGGATAAAAATAATCTTGTCATAACAAATGTCTTTTGACATCATAGGTGTCTATAGGCCCCCCTCTACAGATGACACTTTCTATGATCAACTCACAGAAGCCTTGAAATAGTGCATTCTCAACAAAGAATTATTACTTATGGGGAAAAACTAAAAGAAATTCCAACTAGAACATCTAGTAAAAGGCCCAACTGGGATTGCAAAATGCTACAGTGCACAAATTTTATATTTACTATAAAACCAGAAAGAATAACTAAAAGTAATAATTTAATCACTGGCGTATCAGATCATAACCTAACCCTATGTGCAAGAAGACTGACTAAAAATAGATTTAGGACCACAGCAACTAAGCCAATGATGCTTCAATGCATACCCAGAGCTAAGTAAGAAGAATTTGTCAGTGAAATTAACAGCTTGAACTGGGATGATGTATTGTCCTCTGATGATCTGGACTATGGCTGTAATACCTTTACTCACAGAATCAACTCTGTGAAGGAAAGGTTTAATATGAGGATACAGATAAAATCTAAAAATGAAAACAATTTAATTTAATGAAAATTTGTGGAAACTAATGAAATCTAGCATTGTTTTTTATCTCAATATTCAATATATTGAGATAAAAAGAGACAAAAAGCAACGGTAAATTGATCTGGAAAAACATCAATAATCTCATAATGGAGCCAAAATTTTTAGGAGATTTTAAACTCAAAGTACAGGGAAAGTTAATTGAAGATCATCTTGCTGTTGCTTCTGTCTTTAATAATTTTTTCTTGAGTCTGTGTATGAGCTAGGAAAAAAATCTCCAAAAGTAGCAATGCTTTCCAATTTGATACCATGTTTGTTAAACCACACAAAGATATTTTAACTCCCCCATTTCTCATTTAATTTACTTGTCTTTTAAATACAGCTCCTTTCCTGATGACTGGAAATGTGCCATTGTCACGCCTATTTTTAAATCTGGATATTGCCTTGAAGCCAGTAACTACAGACCAGTAAGTATACTGCCAGTACTCTCAAAGGTTGCTTAGAAAGTTGTCACTGAACAACTAACAACATTTCTTAATACAAGCAATTTTGGTGTACATCGCATGCAATTTGGCTTACAGCAAATCATTCCACTGAAACAACTACCTTTCACTTTAAATTGCAAATTAAAGCAAGACTTGATAAAGGAGAAGTAAGCTCTGGGTATGCATTGAAGCATCATTGGCTTAGTTGCTGTGGTCCTAAATCTATTTTTAGTCAGTCTTCTTGCACATAGGGTTAGGTTATGATCTGATACGCCAGTGATTAAATTATTACTTTTAGTTATTCTTTCTGGTTTTATAGTAAATATAAAATTTGTGCACTGTAGCATTTTGCAATCCCAGTTGGGCCTTTTACTAGATGTTCTAGTTGGAATTTCTTTTAGTTTTTCCCCATAAGTAATAATTCTTTGTTGAGAATGCACTATTTCAAGGCTTCTGTGAGTTGATCATAGAAAGTGTCATCTGTAGAGGGGGGCCTATAGACACCTATGATGTCAAAAGACATTTGTTATGACAAGATTATTTTTATCCCAAGATATTCCAACATGTTATCCGCATTGTAAACCATACGTTCATATTTGATGTTGTCTCTCACATAAAAAAGCACCCCTCCTCCTCTTCCATCAGGTCCTTTCTTCTAAAACATTGGTGTGTGAACATATTGGCAGGGGTTGTTTGTTTCAACCATGTTTCAGTCAGACAGAGAAAGTCCAGATTTGAGTCAGACAGAAGATGAGTTAGCTGATTGCTCTTTGCAGTAATGCTTCTGATGTTAAAATGTCTACCATGTTTTAATCCCCCCATGTTTACCCTGGTGTTTCTTTTGATGTTGAGATGGATGGATGGATGTAGAAGTGGTCTTGCTTGTCCATGTGGTCAGGTTTGCCGCTGGTGTTTATCCTCCCCACCTTTTCCTTGATGTTTATTCCAATGTTTGCATTTGAAAACCTCGACTGGTCAGGTAGCAGGTTGGCAGGAGGGTGAGCTGACCATTTCCCTGTCCTGATGAGTGACTCATACTCATATGTTATCATTGTCCAATAATGTCCAATATTATTCATAAAAAGTTCACAGAACTGCACAAATTTAGCTGAGCTGACAGAGGGGCGACTTCTAGAATCCAGGGTAAAGTCATCATGCCTCATCAGTACTACATGGACCCACAGGGGAAAATCAAATTCCGGTGACTTACAGTAAGTTATGAAGCACTTTACTGAACCTGATTAGTTTATTTATTGTCTTTGGTGTCATGAAGAGCTCACCAAGACATAACTGATCATGAGCATTATTAGACCAGACTGCATCTGCAGTTCATGTGTGATAAATGATGATGAACAGGTACAAACAAGTGGCATTGAAAAAGGGGCACTTTGTACTGTAAAATTATTGTGGGATGATTACTATGCGGTTGCCTATATTTCATACACTTTTTATTAAAGAACTGCCAAAAAAATCCATGGAGTTAAACAAAAGAACAAAAAATCCCTGTTTGAACTCCTTTTCATCTGGTGCACATACAAATTACTATGTTTACCGAATTATTTTGCATAAATATGTAAACTGTTTATACAAATCAAAAGGTCACTTGCTTGACAGTTCCCATGACCACCAGATGGATTCAATAAATTCTGCTTTTGTATTCATGTTAAAATCCCATATCTACTATCACAATGTGTTGTGGTTGGTCTGGTCTGCTTTCACACCACACAAATATCATCAGGCAAACCAAACAGGCAAACACACAAAAGTTTGTTTGAAATCACCCTTAAAGGCTGAGGTGGGTTTGTTATGTGAAATCAATGAAGGAACTTAAAAGAAGTTTTGACCTGGATTTGCCTGTTTAGTCTAACTCATGCTTCACATCATAATGCACTGAATGCCACTTGGAAATGCTTTGTGGTCTTATTTTGATGGAATCCAAAAGACAGAATTCACTGGCTTGGCTGGAGAGGCGCTTTCAATGTGGTGGCAGAATCAGCCAATGTGGTCAATGTACGGCAGAACTCTTGACCCTGTCTCTGAGAGGGTTAGGCACATTTTCCACACATTTGGAAAAACATGTGCATATAGCCAAAAAAAGGAGGCAGAAGTGCTGAAAACCTCCCAGGAGGAAAACTAGCATTTCCTGTGATGAAGCAGAAGTAGAGATATGTCTGTTACTTGTGGAAATCATCTAGTCACAAGTGAATGTATCAGGATATGCTACAGGGATAAGTTGTTTCATGACATAGCTGTCCAAAGGTCCTAATGTGAGGAAACTTAGTTTATAGTGATATGGGTCCTTTCCCCAATTTCTCCTCCAGTGTCACCATCCTAGTGGAGCTGGAAAGGTATAATGCCACAAAATGTAGAAATTTGGTAGCAAAATAATAGATTATCTTCCCTCCACAGCATTCTGCAGGGAGAAGGTGAATCGCTGATTCATATCCATGTGAAATAGTGATATGAATCATGCACAGGGAGGTGAGTGAGGCAGAGCAAGGTTTGGGTGATGAAGTTTTTGCTGAGTGTTGTGCACTGTATTCAAGGTGGCTGAGTGAAAAAAGGAGAACAGCAGGTGTGCTGGTGCTTTATAGCAAGTGGCTGCTACTTCCTGATTGGGTGGTGAGTGCTTGAAGGATCTGGCTCAGGGTGAAGAGGCAAAGCCTCACAGGGATATACCAATAGTGGAGCCTATTAGATGGCATAACATGTACAAAATAGAACTGAACGAACCAAGTCATCCACTGTTTCAGACAACAGCAAATAGTTAATTTGCTGTGGGTAGGTATAGATTTGAAAACACCCTTAGTTTGTGTTCATGGTAATTGTTTGGGATTATGTATCAAAATGACCTAAAACTCTCATGAGCCTTGCATTACTCTCTTTTCAAGAGCTGAGGCATTTACTGTTTTCATACATCTTCACTGTTTTTGGTGAGTTGTTTCTGGTTAATCTACAAGTGTAGACAGTGTGTACAATGCCATTTTAGTGTTTCTCCTCGACTCTCCACCTCCTCTATTTCCTCTTGTTTTAGGTCTCTCTCCCATGTATCACCTCTGGGCATAGAGACAGAAACAATACACTGCAACACACCGCATTAGGACTGGGCTTTGGTCCCCATGAGGACTATTGGTCCCAACAAGGTCAGTGTTTATACCAGAAACGGTCTCCACAAGGTAACACACACGCACACTTGCATGCACGCACACACACACACACACTCACTCCCTCTAGCTTTCTATTTCCTGTGTTAGCAGCATGCTGAGCAGAGGCAGCAGAGTACTGCTGTGAAACCAACCATGCTCTCAGCAGGCAGGAGCCAATGCATTCCACATTCCCAACCCCTCCTTCATACTTCAGTCTTCCCTTTCAAAGGCTGAATTTTCCATTTATAATGAGCACAAATACTGATTAACACAAGCTTGAACAACATGCTATTATACTATTATATTATTACAAATAGACGTACTGAGGGGAAGAATATACTGACATGAATCTGTTGATGTAGTTCATTCTACTGAACGACGTGGTCTCTTTGTGTATGAATATTCACAGTATAAGGTCTTTAAGGTTATAGACCTTTTTCATGGCAAACATCTTTACTTGTTATGGCAGGAAAAACACAGGTGTTACTAATAACATTAATGAGGCTCTGTTCCATTCCATTCCAATAAACCAGGTTACACAAACCGCGGCCCTGTTACTGGTTCATTACTAAAGTTACAGGAAACTTGGTTTAGAATTGCATTTCTCCCATATCTATGTATAGGAGTACATGTGATGTACTGCACAAAGCCTTTTAAGTAACAGAAAACATCGAATAAAGATCAGCATTAATTGTTATAATTTTCCTGGTGGAAGTTCAGATTCTGGGACATTATGGACCGGTACAGGTTGGAATGCTTGACCCCTACAGTGAGTGGATCTGGTGGTTCTGTTATGCTGTGGGGGGCATTTTGCTGGTATGGTTTGGGTCCACTTGTCCCCTTAGAGGGATGGGTCACTGCAAATCAATACAAAGTTGTTCTGAGTCATTACCTTTCCTATGATGAAACATTTCTATCCTGATGGAAGTGGTCTCTTCCAGGATGACAATGCCCCAGTTCACAGGGCATGAGGGGTCACTGAGTGGTTTGATGAGTGTGAAAATGATGTGAATCATATGCTATGGCCTTCGCAGTCACCAGATCTCAATCCAATTGAACACCTATGTGAGAATTTGGTCTGACACGTTAGACAACGCTCTCCACCACCATCATCGAAACATCATCAAAACTATATATATATATATATATAGTTTTGATGATGTTTTGACTACATGTATATATATGTATATATATATATATATATATATATATATATATATATATATGTACTGCTTCAATACTGGAAGAGCATATGGGAGAAGGAGGCATCACATAACTCCAATGCTCAGTGGCTAGTGGAGCTAAGAGCAGACCACAGCAATCTCCCAGAGCAAGATCCATTAACCATTACAATGGCAGACATCCAAGAAAAAGTGTCAGATATGAAGAGCTGGACAGCACTGGGCCACACCTACTGGCTAAAGAAACTGACTGCACTCCATGAACACCTGGCAGCACGAATGAACCAACTGCTGACAGATGGCATCCACCTAGAGTGGTTAACCCAAGGGCAGACAGTCCTGATCATGAAGGATCCCCAGAAGGGTGCAATTCCATCCAACTACCGGCCAATTACCTGCCTCTGTGCAACGTGAAAGCTCCTGTCAGGCATCATAGCAGCGAAGATGAATAGACACATGGCCCAGTACATGAACAGGGCCCAGAAAGGAATTGGTAGTAATACCAGGGGAGCCAAGCACCAGCTACTGGCCGATAGAGGAGTCACCCAAGACTGCAAGACCAGGCAGACCAACCTGTGCACTGCCTGGATTGACTACAAGAAAGCCTACGATTCAATGCCACACACACGGATACTGGAATGCTTGGAAATGTACAACATCAACAGGACACTAAGAGCCTTCATCAAGAGCACAGTGGGGCTGTGAAAAACAACTCTGGTGGCCAACTCAAAGCCAACTGCGGCATATACCAAGGTGATGCACTATCCCCACTGCTGTTCTGCATAAGCCTGAACCCCCTCAGCCAGATCATCAGAAAGAGTGGCTACTGATACCAGTTCTGAAGTGGAACAACTATCAGTCACCTCCTCTACATGGATGACATCAAGCTGTATTCCAGGAATGAGTGAGACATTGACTTACTGATCAACATCACCAGGATCTACAGCAACAACGTTGGAATGTCATTCGGACTAGATAGGTGTGGTTGGATGGTATCCAAGAGAGGGAAGATGATCAGAACTGAGGGGGTTGAACTACCAGAAGGCAGCATTGCAGTAGTTCAGGACAGCTACAAACACCTTCGGATCCCGCAGGCAAATGGAAACCATGAGGAGGCTGCAAGGAAGTCAGCCACAGCCAAATACCTACACAGAGTAAGGCAGGTCCCGAAAAGTCAGCTGAATGGGAAGAACAAGGTACGAGCCATCAACACGTATGCCCTGCCAGTCATCAGATACCCTGCTGGCATAATAAGCTGGCCAAAGGAGGAGATAGAGGCCACTGATATCAAGACAAGGAAGCTCCTCACAATGTATGGAGGGTTTCATATCAAGCCCAGCACCCTGAGAATGTACACTAAGCCGAACAAGAGAGGCCGAGGACTGGTGAGCATTAGAGCCACTGTCCAGGATGAAACAACCAAGATCCAGGAATACATCAGGAAGGGACACCAGACAGGACCCCAGGTGCGGGCTGTGCAAAGATGCTCCTAGGACAGTTCAGCACATAATAGCAGGGTGTAGGATGCAGGCAGGAACATCGTACATGGAACGCCATAACCAAGTGGCTGGCATAGATTACAGGAACATCTGCACTGAATATGGGCTGGAAGTCCCAAGGTCAGAATGGAAGACACCTCCTAAGGTGGTTGAGAATGACCAAGCTAGGATCCTGTGGGACTTCCAGATCCAGACTGACAAACTGGTGATGGCTAACCAACCCGACATCGTGTTGACTGACAAACAACAGAAGAAGGCAGTGGTGATAGATGTAGCAGTCCCAAGCGACAGCAACATCTGGAAGAAGGAACACGAGAACCTCAAATAATACCATATATATATATATATATACATATATATATATATATATATATATATACACAAGATCAAAATATAAAAAAGAATATTTGGTTGAAATAAACCATTACCAAATCTCATTTTTAACATATCTTTTCTCTCGTCTTTGGAAAAAATCCATTATTTAAATTCTGATTAAAATGTTTCAACAGCGACACCTGCAGGGCAGGAGACGAAAGGGCAGTCTGTGTGCAGTGGTGGTGGGGGACCGTAGGGAGCAGAGGAAGATGGGCTCCTGCTGTCCTCCTCAGGGCAGGATCTCTTACATAAATTTAATGTATTTCATTTTTTCATGCTAATCTATGATTGGCCAAGACACATAAAATGATGCTCCAAGGGAAGACATCCTTCGTAACCAGTCAACAACCAGAACGCAATACTGACATCACGTTGGTTCAATGATAGTTTCCAGATTTCATCTTCAATTCTCAACCACTGTAACATACATAAGTGTGACGAACTGGCAAGAGAAGAAGACCGGTAAGATATAGATAAATTGATAGAGTAGCATATTAGAAAACAATTTATAACTTGCAAATTTCGAACTACTGTATTTTCTCTAATAGTGGCCGGTCTCCAGCCAGGTCTCCAGTAATGGCCGGGGGTGTGGTCGACACGAACAAATAAAGGCCGGCCCCAAATGCAGGCTGGGGAGGGAAAAAACAAGGATGGATTGAGGCCATATTCAGACCAAATCAGGTGTTGCTGCGCACCACTGCAGGGTTGTACAGTGGTGTGTGGGGGTGTGGATGTGTTTATTTGTGCTCTAGAGAATAACCGCTGTGAAACAATTAGATATTTTTTTTATTGATCTGATTCACTGCTTTCTTACCAGCTCCATCTCTTCATTCACTCTCTAGCCCCCTCTTCCTCTTTTTCTCTCGTCTTTTTTTAAAATGAGTTGGGAAACCTACAGCAAAGCCTAACTTTACTTTTAACGTAATCAAATGAAAAGACATGTCCACCCCCCTCCTCTTGGTGCCTGTTATAATGTGACTGTGGTTTGTAGTAATGTACAAGTGCCACAAGATGGTGGTAGCTATAATTGAAGTACCATATAGGTCCTGTGCAAGTGTCAGTGACTAGATTTTCCATAACACCAATGCCACAACACTAGAGAGTGAACATGGCACCCACTAGACGGAAGTTTGACGTCAAATTCAAAGAGAGAGTTTTGCAATATGCGGAGGAAAATTAAGGAGCGAAAGCTGCAAGACCTTTTGACACTGACCTGAAAAGAATCAGATACTGAAAAAAACAGAAGCGTGAGCTGCTGTTAGCTGACAAGAGGAGAGCACGGCTAGCTGGAGGTGGGAGGAAGAAAGTTAGCTTGGAGCTAGAGAGACAGCTGATTGATATTTGATATTTGACTGTGCTGTTAACTGGCTATTAATGTTTATATCCAGCATAATGTTACCTCAGATTTGTTTAGTTTTTAACTAACACTGGCCATATTTCCCCTCCCGTACTTGACCGGTCATACTTCACACAAGTTACATTGAAATGTTTGTATAACGTTTCACAATAAAAGTCGGGAAATGACTGCTTTTAATTTTATTAATAGCATAATGCAGTAACAGAAATTTAACAAAGCAAACGGAAGCAGATCGGGAAACAGGGAGGCTTCGTACTAAAATATGAACAAATACACTTATCAAACAGAGGGAATTAGGAATAAAGGCCTCTCTCTAATATAAGCCTGCTTCCAATAAAGGCCTGGTACCCGCTGCAGTTGAGGTAAATAAAGGCCCAGGCCACTATTAGAGAAAATATAGTATATTTTTAAACACATTGGTAAAACATTACATCTTATTTAGGCCCTTTCAACAACCAAATTTCCTTTTTTCAGATTTAGGTTATGATTCACTTTTATCGAGCAGTAGATAGCTGCTTCTGCTTGCTAACACAACAGTTGGCTTGTTCTAGCAGCCCTGAAGCACTGTTAAAGACTGTTGTTAAGCTAACAGGAGAATGGATTTGGACTGGGCGGCGCAGCAGTGGCAGGACACTGCCAGGGAGTGGCTGGAGAGCTCCGCTCTGCTGGCACAGCCTAGGGCCTCGCTGCTTCAGCTGTCTGGGCTGGACCTTCAGCGGGACTACAGTGATGTGCTGTGGCACGACATACCACTGCTCTGAAGTGAACACCTCTCAATAACAATGGAAAGTTAACAACATAATTTAAATGAAACAACCGGGAGAGTTAGCTTGTTTGTCATTGTTGCTAATGATATCAGGCTGGTTAACCAGCAGCAACAAAATTCTGTTAACTAACAAACAAGATGACCAACAGCCACAAATGGACGTTATGACATGGATACTTCATCCCCATGAAAGAAAGAAGATGTCAAATAACATGAATCAGATACATATTCTCTCTCTATGTCTCATTGGTCGCCAATTTCATCTCTGATGGTTAGATGTCTCTCTGTGGCTGTTGTGTGAATTTATCTCCTTAACAAGAATGCAGCAAAGAGATCATATCATGTGCAGTTGGTAGTTTGCTTGTTGAAGTTCCAGTGAGCTGTCTGGACTCACTCATTCATTTGGAATTGATCCAGTTTTTAATTGAGTAGTTGTTCAGTCACCTGTTGATATGAGTGTACAGGAGGTCTGGCTGCTTGCTTGTGACAAGTTCTTCAGTTCGTTTTTTAGCTGAGTTGTTATTGAGTAACAAGCTTAAAGTAACTAGAATAACAAGTGTTATATAACAGCTTTGTAGGCTATATTTTGTATGTTGTGCATATAGATAAGAGTGTGTAAGTCATGTATTTGATACATGCATTAGTACTTTTTGATGTGAACCTACACTTTTAGATCTGTGAATGTTTTTAGTGTTCAGTCTTTCTAGTGTTCAGCACTGATCTGTACCTGTATCAGATTATAAACTTTGTGTGTACTTTATATATTTCTGTATACTAAGATCATATATAGGAAACACATGTAAATCATGTGATATGTTGGCTGTTTTTGATGACAATTTAAATCTGTTGTCACAATAGAACAACACTATAAATTTGAATTGAATTTAAAATCCTACTCGCCTACAAAGTTCTTAATGGTCAGGCACCATCATATCTTAAAGAGCTCGTAGTACCCTATTACCCCACTGGAACACAGCGCTCCCAGAATGCAGGCTTACTTGTGGTTCCTACAGTCTCAAAAAGTAGAATGGGAGGCAGAACCTTCAGCTATCAGGCTCCTCTCCTGTGGAACCATCTTCCAGATTCAGTCCAGGGGGCAGACACCCTCTTTATGTTTAAGAGTAGGCTTAAAAATTTCCTTTTTGATAAAGCTCACAGTTAGGGCCAATGTATTCATATACTATTATTGCATGTTACATGTTACCTTCTCTCTCTTGAGATGACTTTTGTTGTGATGTGGCGCTATATAAATAAAATTGAATTGAATTGAATTGAACTTTGTTGGTAA
Organism: Thunnus albacares; assembly: GCF_914725855.1. NCBI lineage: Eukaryota > Metazoa > Chordata > Actinopteri > Scombriformes > Scombridae > Thunnus > Thunnus albacares. Next base: position 547,915 of record NC_058117.1, on the reverse strand, counting down.
AATGACACATTCTGAACCACTCCACAGCTAAAATGAGCACTTCTTTGTTTAGAAACAATATGTATATGCTAAATGTCTTTAAAGAAGCAGTCTTTTCACCACTCAGGGTTTTTGTTTTTGAAAGCAAAATGTTTTATTGGCATATAAAATTGTCCCCCACCCCTCTGATTTTATCAGGTGGGGGACAATGATATAGTATGATGGGGTTTGTTGTAAGATTCCATGTTGGTTTTCCTCCTGTCCTCCCCAATTTTTTTAGTCACCAGCCAACACTGGTTAACGTCCTATACTACGTAGGTTCACAGAGAAGTTTACATGTACGGTATCTTCTGGGAAGCAAAACTACTCTTTTCCCTATTAGTTAAGACCAAGTACCTTGACTTGAGGCTGAAGCCATTGCGGAAGTCCCTTAAAGTGCAATGCCACCGAGAGCCGCTAAATACTGGCTCCAAAATATCCCCAGCTCCAATAGACTGCCATTCAAAAAGCATCAACTCTCTAGAGATATCAAGTCAGTCATTTTTTTCAACAAGTCATTATGGTCTCAATCACTACATTTTGGCCCTGTAATAAGTGTGCTGGTGATCACTTTGAAATTATTGCTCCATTAATAAGATTTGATGACGTATAGTAGTTTTGATGTCTGCCATATGGGCGTTGATTGACAGTTCACTAACCTGCTGCTCTCCACAGCTCCGGGAATCCCACTGAGTTGGACTATTGTTGCAATATTTCTGTAAGTTTAATGTTACTTGATAATGATACCCGCTGTGTTAGTTAGGTAACATTGGCCCAAGTGTGCACTGCTCAGTGTTTCCAAGGTAGTGGGATGTGTTTCCATAGTGGGAAAAGGCAACATCTTATTTGGAAGGTCCTGGCTCCGAATGGAAAAGATGGCGCTGACCATAAACTGAAACTCTGGGCTTCAAACCGGCACCAATGTAAAACAATGGGTGACGTCATACCTCCTTACGTCCAATAAATAATAATAGGTAATAGGTCTTACTGGTTTGGAGCTCTCCCATGGGCTAGCACAGCAGTCTGGATTCAGCCTATTGGCTACTTCTGTGTTCCAAGCTTTGTTATTAGCTGTTGGAACTAGACACCTCCCCCTCCTCCTCCAGGTGCTGCAGGTTGTCAGTGGGTGTCACAGCTGTCAAAGAATCAAAAATGGAAAAACATTAACAAAGGATGATCCAAAGTAAGTCGGTCTGTCAGTGGTACATTAACCTTGCCAAGACTCTGCTCTGGATGAAGATGGTTGTTTTATGGTCAAATTACAACCAGTAGCTGATGAAAAAAGACAATTTAGCATATGTCTTAGAGAAACATAATGACTTCACAATTAAATATCTGGTAACTGTAGAAACCAGAAGCACAAGAAACATCTGAGAGGCAAGCAGTAAAGAAGCTACAGGAAAAGAGTCAGAGAAAGTTCATCAATTGCTCATCAAAAATGTATATATTATATGTATGTATATATATTTTATACTACTACAGGACCAAACATGGTAATTTCAAACAATTTAGTGCCACATTCTTTCTCAGATATTTGATAAACATGAGCTGAACCTGTGCTTGAGCTTTGGAATTCGTCATATGAGCTGCCAAACATCCCAGATTAATCCCTCGTCTCTTGATCCACCATTTTGGTCCAAAATGAAATATCTCAACAACTGGATGAATTACTGTTACATTTTGTGTAGATATTCAAGGTCCCATAACCCATTTTGGCTTACGTTTATGTGCTGACACATAGCATGACACATGTGTTAGCATGCTAACACTATACACTAAGGTGATGAACATTTTACGTGCTAAACATCAACATAGTAACATGGTCAGTGTGAGCATAGTAGCATTTTAACTTTTAGCACAAAGTACATCTGCTGTGCCTAAGTACAGACTCACAGAGCCGCTGGTATAGCTTTTGACTCTTCTCAAGTCTAGTGATAAGCAGGAAATATCATCTTCTAATTTAAAAAGCAAGTTGCAGGTTGAATTTCTTACTGGATTTACAGTTTATGTATCATGAAAATTATCCTTTGAAAGGTATATGTAACATGGTAAATGGACTGTACTTGTATAGCGCCTTTCTAGTCTTCCGACCACTCAAAGCGCTTTTACACTACGTGTCCCATTCACCCATTCACACACTGAATGGGTACAGGGGCTACCATATAAGGTCCCAACCTGCCCATCAAAGGGAACTAACCATTCACACACATTCATACACTGATATAACAGCCATCAGGAGCAGTTTGGGGTTCAGTATCTTGCCCAAGGACACTTCGACATGCAGACAGGAGGAGCTGGGAATCAAACCGCCGGTCTTCTGATTAGTGGATGACCCGCTCTACTTCCTGAGCCACAGCCACCCCATTTACCATTATATCAAGCTTTCAAGCTGGAGAATTTCCTCAAAAATTGCAATTTTTTACATTTTCCATCAGATTGAGCCATTTCCTCTTTTTTAACCCTTTGTGCCAAATGCATGCTATTTTTCTTGTTTCCACAAGGGGCATTAATTCTCTATTATGGATACTGCTGCCAAGTGTATTACAGCTTCAATGAGTTGTATGTGTAGCTATGGATGTTTAAATGTGGTGTATGTATGTGTATAGAGAAATGTGTGTTTGTGTGTGTGTGTGTGTGTGTGTGTGTGTGTGTGTGGCAAAGAAGGTGTGTTACCTACTCACAAAAATGGGTAACTACAGACCAATCTCAAATCTATCATTTCTCAGTAAGATCCTTGAAAAAAATGTGTATAATCAACTGAATGACATATGATCAACCTAATGACAAATGACCCGTTTTTATTTTTTCAGTCTAGTTTTAGATCCCACCACAACACAGAAACTGCCCTTGTTTAAGTTGTAAACGATCTCCTCATAAACACGGACTCTGGTAAACTCTCAGTCTTCATACTCTTAGATCTCAGTGCCACGTTCAACACCATTAATCATGGGATTTTTCTAGACTACAAAACTGGGTGGGATTGTCTGTTCCTGTTCTAAATTGGTTCAGAACCTATGTACTTGACAGGAATTTCTTTGTCTCCATTGAAAACTTTGCATCTGATAAAGTCACCGTGACCTGTGGGGTCACACAGTGCTCAATCATTGGCCCACTCCTGTTCAACTAACATATGCATCCACTTAGGCACAACATCGCATGGAGACCTATAGTCACCTATGTCTGTTTTCAGTAGGGATGTACAGAGGGCCCAGTATTTTAGGGCCAAGCACCTAGCGATGCGGCCCTATTGAAGGCCCTATTGAATCCGTAGTGATTATTATTATTATTATTATTATTATTATTATTATTATTTATCTGCAATGGAACGCATTTTGAGGGGCTAAACATGCTCAAAAACTCACAAAATTTTTTGCTCAAATTAATAAGTAGTTCGATTTGATATTACAAATAAACTCGGGCGTGGCACAGCAGCTCTATAGTGTCCTCTAATTACTTTTGGCATTTTTGAGGTGCTAGGAATGCTCGAAAACTCATGAAACATTGCACATGTGGCGAAACTTGATATCGAATATGGCTTTTATGTCTATATATGTCTATAATATGTCTTGCATGTTCCAAAATGGCTCAAGAGTGCCCCCTAGAAAATTTCAAATTAAAGGCCCCAACCTTTAAATTTGATGTAGATGAACAAAATTTGGTAGGCACATGTATCATGTCCAGACGCACAGAAAAGCCTCTTGGAGCCATACCTTAAGCCCAACAGTCCCCAATTTTGAACAGTTTTTGCCCTTTGTGGGCGTTATATTTTAACGAACTCCTACTAGGGATTTAACCAGAGTGACTTCAAATTTGGTCAGTGTCATCTAAACACCTAAAGTTGTTGTAAGTCCACTAGACTTTGTCCAATCTGCCCCAAATTTCACATGCTTGAAAAGTCTCCCGGCCTGAACACGTCTACATGTCATTATTGGGTGATAGTCATAGCGCCACCTACTGACAACAGGAAGTCAACCTTACAGGACAAACATCATCTGATTAACATGGAATGTATATGGTGTGGTCTACACATGATATACAGCAACATGTTGTATAATTAGGGGATCGTTTTCTAGCACCACATAGTACACACAGAAAGTGATATGTAAGACGTTCATGCAACGTCCGATAGGAGTCTGGTCCTGAACACATCTGCATGCCAGCAATAAAAGACCTCCGACTGCGGTGCACCCCGAAATGCACAAAGGAGCAAGGGCCTGATCATTGCTGCTTGCAGCTTTAATTGTATTTGTATCTGTGTTTGTTGAGGCAGCAATTATTTGTATTTGAATTTGAATAAAAGTGGAGAGAGGCTTAAAAATCCTGTTTTTCTTTTTGTTACGCTTTTAATTTTAGAAAATTCAAGTGTTACAATAAGTGTTCATGAATAAACTACCTTACAAAAGAGGTCCCAACACTGGGTCTCGAACTGGAGTCTCCCAGATCAAAGACGACTGCGCAGACAATTGAGCTAAAACTTTCCTCATCACCTCATTGCAGACTGACCTCTACCTATTTATACACCCATAACACAGAGACAGCACACCATGTATCATGTAGGGAAGAACTTCAAAGGCAATTGCTTTGCTCTTTTCATTTATTGCCTATTTTTTACAACCTAACTGGAAAGGAGAAAGGGAACAACAGGTTATGGAGAGTCCCTTGTGAGCACTTTGTGTGTGTCAGTACTCAGCTTTATCGCTGTCCAAATTAGGAAATGTGCATCACATAGCAGGTGTGTCTCCCCTCGTTGAGACCTGCTGATAGACATAACAGCAGAGCAGAAGAGAGAGACTGAGATAGCAATGTAACTGACCTACATGCTAGTAGTTGATGTTTTTTTTCTTCTTCCCGAAAAACAAATGATTTAAAATAATAAAAAAATAATACAAATATTCGTAAAAACCCCACAATTTGTGTTTTGACAAATAACATTTGTATTCAGACACACCACTAATTTTCAGGGCAACGTCTAGACCAAAATACAAGAACTGTCTTTGCGCTTCCAAGGTCAGGAAAATACCAGTCAGAGTGCTGCTTGCTCTGGTCATTGCATCTCCACGAAAATACGGCCCAGGTACTGATATTAATTGCCTCATGCACTGTCCAATATTCATGAAAATGTATATCCATGTCAGTTTCCCTTTGGTAAATGTATTGCTGCATTAACATTTCTCTTATGTAGTATTGCCTACAGGGAACAGGAAGTGAAGCGTAAATGACACATAGTTCATCAAATGTATACACAACATGCAATCTCTGACTCCATGTAGTGCACACATCACAGCACATCTCCAGCACACCCCAACATGCGCGAAGGTGCGAGGGCCTGATCAATGCTGCTTGCAGCTTTAATTATTATTAGGACCCAAGCACCAAGTAGTGCGCAGGCCTTATTGTTTTTTGAAATATTATTATTATTATCATGGCACAAGCATGAAAGTGCCAGGGGCCCAAACAGTCCCTGGCACTGAAAGTGCGAGGAGTCTATTATTTTTGTAAAGATTATTATTAGGGCCCAAGCACGAAAGTGTTGCTTCCAGTGCACATGCATCAGAAGTGGTGTAACTTGATATCCGATATGGGTCTTGGGTTTGGGTATGGAAAAATGGCTTGAATGCACCCCCTAGAAAATTTCAAAGTAAAAGCCCCCACCTTTAAATTTGATGTAGATGTACAAAATTTGGTAGGTAGATGTACCATCTCCAGACTTAAAAAAAAGCCTCTTGGAGCCATACCCTAAAGGCCTAAATGTACTGGAAGTGTCTGACGCACGTGTTTTGAAGTAATCTATTGTTATTAATGGCCGAACACACACTAAAAGCGTTATGAGGTGCGTAAAAATGTCTTGACGCCCCAACTGATTTGATTTGATCATTGTTCAAGTGTTATTAAAATCAAGAGTTTTCACTGAATGCCCTTGCCGTTGCGCTGTGCCAGTTTCGATGTTTCGCCATAAAACAGGAAGTCCTTATAAATCCTAAGTACATTGTCCAATTTGCCCCAAATTTCTCATGCTTATTAAGAATCCAGGCCTGAATACATCTACATATCAGTATTGTGTGATAATCATAGCACCACCTACTGACAACAGGAAGCCAGCCTTTTATGACAAACATCATCTGATTCATGTGAAATTTTCAAGGTGTGGTCTACAGTTCATATACAGCAACATGATGTATAATTAATGGGTGTTCTCTTGGACCACATAGTGGACAAAGGAAATGATATTTAACTCCTGAACTTCCTGAACACATCTGCATGCCTGCAATAAAAGTCCTTCGACTGCACCGCACCTCGATGTGCACAAAGGTGCAAGGGCCCGATCATCACTGCATGCAACTTTATTTATTATTTTTTGTCTGAAAGAAACGCATTTTTGCGGGCCTAAACGTGCATGAAAACTGAGGAAACTTTGCACATGCGTCAGAAGTGGTGAAAAAATTAATATTTTATGGGTCTTGGACATGGGTGTGCCAAAATGGCTCGAGAGTGCCCCCTAGAAAATTTCAAATTTGAAGTCCCTCCTTTAAATTTGACAACAAAATTGAACAAAATTTGGGAGGCACATGTATCAGGGCCAGATGCACAAAAAAGCCTCTTGAAGCCACAACAGGAAGTTGGCCATTTTGAATTTACTGTGCAATTTTTGTGCAGTTTTTGCAACTTCCAGGCGTTTTACTTCAATGAGCTCCTGCCAGAGATTTAACCCAACTGACTACAAATTTGGTGAGTGTCATCTTAAGACCTTTGCAATGAAAAGTTTTCATTGAACACCCTTGCCGTGGTGATGCAGCGAATTTTGTTGTTTCACCATGAAACAAAACTTGCTGTAACTTAGATGTATATCGTCTAATCTGCCCCCAATTTCTCATGCTTGATGGGGGTCCCAGCCTGAACACATCTACATGTCAACATTGACTCACAGTCATAGCGCCACCTACAGGCAACAGCAAGTTACAGGTACTGTATTTTTACAACCTCTGCCTACCTGGTTGCACACATCCACTTCAAATTTGGTTGGAAAAGCCAAAATACCTTGATGATGCTATACTGTGAAGATTGTGAGTTTTCATGTCACACTGTTGCTGTGGCAATGCAGTGAATTTCAATGTTTCGCCCATTAAAAGCAACTGTTGTTACGCCACTGCACATCATCAGATCTTTCCTAAATTTGACATATTTCATAAGAGTCCCGGTCTTAAGACATGTAGAGGACAGTATTGTACCATAATAATAGCGCCACCTACCGACAACAGGAAGTTAAAGGCCCCATACTTGTACTTACTACTCCTACCAGGTTGAACAGATCCACTTCAAATTTGGTGAGAAAGACCTTGATGATTCATGACTATTGTGAGTTTTCATTGAACGCTATTGCCGTGGCGACATGGCAAATTCTAATGTTTTGCCATTGCAAAACAGATTGTTGTAACTCAACTCCACATGGTCAGATCTTTCCTAAATTTCACGTTTGATAAAAGTCCTGGTCTGAAGACATGTACAGTACAATGTTGAATCATAGTAACAGTGCCACCTACTGGCAAAAGGAAGTTATACGCCCCATACTTTTATTACCTACTCCCAGCAGGTTAACCAGAACCACCTAAAATTTGGTCAGCTAAGTTGTAAGACATTGTTGGGCCTCAACCATGGGGTCACACAAAGGCAGGCCTGCATGCAAGTCACAATGCCTGATAACAAGAAAGGGCGGCCAGTTGAGAACAATGAGAGTCCATTTCGGACTCCATATCCCAACATGCACCAATTTCGCACCAAGGTGCTTAACAGGAAATAGTCTCAACAAACAGTTGAAACAGCTCCTGCACAGAGGAGCGTCATGATGACACAGCTGTGACATCACCACCCATTTAAAATCAGAGGACACCCAGAGAAATTTTGCAGTCGTATTTTAACAAATTCCTCCTAGAGATTTGATTTGCCTGAGATTTGGTCAGTGTCATCTTAGGACTTTTATGATGAAAAGTTATCAAAATCTTGACTTTTCACAGAACAGCTTTGGTGTGGTGTGCCAGTAAATTTGCTTGTTTCGCCATGAAACAGGAAGTTGTTGTTACTCCACTAGACTTTTCCTAATCTGCCTCAAATTTCATGTTTGTAAGAGTCTCAGCCTGAACACATCCACGTCAATATTGAGTCATAGCGCCACCTACTGACAACAGGAATTCATTCTTATATGATAAACATCATCCGATTTACATGGAATTCACATGGTGTGGTCGACATATGACATACAGCAACATGATGTATAATTAGCGGGTGTTGTCTAGCGCCACGTAGTGGACACAGGAAGTGAGATTTAACTCTACATGCCCACAGTAAAAGCCCTTTAACTGCGGCATGTGCTGATGTGCATGGAATTGCGGGGGCCCAATCATCACTGCTTGCAGGTTTAATTAGGGCCTATATATGACAAACATAATCCGATATACATGAAATTTACTTGGTGTAATTTATCCATGATATACAGCAACATGACATATAATTAGTGGGTGTTTCCTAGCGCCACATAGTGGACACAAGAAGTGATAATTATCTCCTACATGCAATGTCCAATATTCATGAAAATGTATATTCCTGTCATTTGCATTTATCTCCAGCCCCACATAGTGCACACAGGAAGTATTTTACCCATTCACACAGTGTCTGATAATCCTGACAATTCAGAGCCACGTCAAAAGACCTCCAAAAGTGATACCACGGCTGCCGCTCCGTCTGACACACGTCAGGTGCAAGGGCCTGTTCATCACTGCTTGCAGCTTTAATTCTAGTTGGAAGAATTATTTTTATTGTTATTATTATTATCATAATAATTATTATTGTTATTATTTTTTGATGCATTCAGTCATATTTTAGTGGTGCTAGGGATGCTGGAAAACTCACAAAACCTTGCACATGGAACAGAAGTAGTGAAAATTGATATCTGATATGACTCTAAGGATTGGGTGTTGAACAAAAATATGTATTATGTTGAGAATGATGAGAGAATGAATCCACCAAATCTCATGAACATCAAAGAAACTTCTGTTCCAAAATGGCCCTGTGTGTGGGGGTGCTATGGAGCCTGCTGGCCATGCCTGAGCCCAATCACTACAGAACTTTGCAATTTTCGCCAGTCCTTAAGTTTTCGTAAGCCCTCATCATTTAGCAGCGGTGCTGCGCTGCTGTTGAAAGCATACAGGGAGAACATTGTTATGAGTCTGCTCTATGTAATATATTTTCATTCTAAATCCAGAAAGCCTCAGAAAGAAGGAAATTCTCACCTCAAACATGTTCACACAAGCACCAGACACAGGTGTTCATATGAGCACCCTACCTCTGAATGCAGGCCCAAACATAATACTGCAATGCCAAACAGTACAGTGAAGTTGACCACACAAAGGACAAGTGGGGCAACCCACATCTACTCAATGACTGAAAGCCAGTCCACTGACAGAACGCAGCAGTAAGTTTAAAGTTACACTCTGAGCAGCTATGCACCCAGTGAGTAGCAACTAAATGGCTAATAGTAGAACATGTTAGAGTGACACAAGTGACTGCTACATGAAAAACAAAAGGCTTAGCTAAAAAGAAAGGGAATGGGGTACTGTAGCATGACTGGGTGTGAATCTCTAATTAGTAATATTAACTGTGTCCATGTGTCACAGCTGAATTGTCTGCCCAGCGCTTTTAGCCTTTCAGCTTACTTCTGTGGTGCAAGAAGAGACACCATCTGTTCAGATTACTGGATTTACTGACAAGAGAAGGACATGGCACAACTTTCTCCTATCCTGCAGTAATACACATATACAATAACTCATGGAAAGCCAACCCTCTATATAAGTATCTCTGCCCTGTCTGGACATCCAAATAGGAAGACACAAGAAATGTAATGTGTCTTCAACAGAAATAGACAAACCAATACAAGTGATTTACACAGTCTACATTATATGTGTCTGAACTGTCTCTGGAAAACAGCATAATACTGGAAAATGATTAATTCTTTCTAGTATGGGATGATAAAGAGAGATTATTTCATTTGAATAAACACACATTTACAGCTGAACAGCTTGATGAATCTGTGTCTGGATATCTGACATAAACAATATCAACTTGCCAGCTAAAGCTTTGTGCAAGTCAGTCAGTAAGCATCAGTATGCTTTGATACTACTGATTGACAATAACATATCTAACCATTACATTTTATACATATATATATTATCTGTGGAAGTATCTGAGATTTGGATTTGATTTCATTAATGACCAACTAAGAGTAGGCAATATGTGTAAAATCCTCTTCAAATGTTCATGTAATCTTTGTCACGATACAGATATGCTGTATATATATCAATTGAGAAACTCTTTAGATAAAAATACTACATGAGAATGGTTGTTTTTGGCTTATCAGAATGTCTCACAAAGGTACTAGACATAGACAAAAAGAGACATACCTTTGCATTTAGATTTACTGACAGCAATATATATGTGTGTGTGTGTGTGTATACGGGGCTAACTTCCACAAACACCAGAGGAATCCTTTAACCACCATTCTCACAGGTCTTGACTGTAAACAGAAATGGATTCTTATTTAACTAGTCTAGTTAAATGACAGAATCAATCAATTAACTATTGAAATAAACCATGGCAGGGCAATGATGTTGACCCATTTCTTGATCAGTGAAATCATCTTATAGAGTGCTTGTGTTGCGTGAGAAACCTTCATACTAAGCCTCTCATGGTACAATCTAACTCTGGATCATTGCTTCTTAAACGGACTGATTCCAAAGCTATTAGTTTGACTATTCTTTCACTTCTTAGACATGTGTAGTAAAGAAAATCTTTACAAATAAAAGAAAACTGAAGTTAAGGTTATTCTCCTTCATACTACAGTCAAACAGGTGGACTTACCACAAGAGAAGTTCCTGGAATTCCACACAGTTATCAAACATTTGATAACCTGCCGAATGAGTAAGCACATGACTACAGTACACATTGTTGCCCATGGCAACAGACGGTGTACCTTCAATAAACTAAAAGTTAGCGCACCATTGCCATCATATTCTGTGCAAAAAATGTGCCTGCAGAGCTGTATAAATGAATATCAAGAAATAATGTGCCAGAAGATTGTCGGAAAATTCAGAGAGCAACCCAAGGGAGCAGTGGAGCAATGACGAAGTCCTGAAGTTAAGAAGCTCAAGAGCTAAACTCATGTCTGCCCATGCTAATGAGTTTACCACAGAGCTACAGATCAGATGTTACAGACAGACTTACACTACAGTACACTACTGCCTTAATCACCATACTAGCCAAGGAAAGTTTTTTTCCTTGGCTTATTTACCAGCCCCCCTTGAGGAACTGTCAAATAAAATCACTGCTCTGAAATAAATAGTCTCAGTACACATCCTTGAAACCACTTTAGAGGTATTTTGACAAGACTGTCTGTTCCTCACTTCTTGTTTACTCCTCCAAGGGATTAATTTCTGAGCTGATGTTGGCACTTGCTTCTTCTTTTTAACCAGAAAAAAGACAGAGGCTGATATCCCTAGAAAAAGGGATGAGCAAGAGAGAAGAGTAGGCCTACAGAAGCAGCTTGGTATTTAGACCTGTTATGTGCTTCAGGGCTATGAGATGCTAGCTGGAATGCCAGAGGAAGCAGTACCAAGATCAGTTCAGGGACTAATCCCTATGAGGAGCAAACAAGGAAACAAGGAAGGGACAATATTGTAAAAATACTTTTAAAAACGTTTCAAACAAGTTCATAGAGTCTGTTCATTTCCCTGATCTGCTCCAGGGCTGGAAGATTCTACACAAATGAAAAATAGAGAAAGGTTTCTTAAAGGAGGATCTGCTCAGTTGGAAGGCAACATATTGTTTCCATGTGAAGCATTATACCTTGGCCATGAAAAAAAAATGTTTGAGATCGATGGTCAAGGGGGGATATGTTAAGATCATATGTCGTATGTAACACCTCTAACATAGATCTCGGCAACTAAAACAACTCTCAGTTAGCCCTCTGTCTAGCCTACAGTGACAATCATTTCATGATGATGTCATAATAACTGCAGGCTAAACAGTAGAGTTTATGTTTTTGTAACCTACCAGGAAATTGTGCTTGCTTGATCGTGTATTTCACTGGGCATCACAGTGCCTTGTTGGATGATGTTTCATTGCTTTGCAGCAAAAGTTGATCCAGGGTTTTGTCAGATGACCAAGCCGTGCCGACCAAGCCAAAACTCGGGTGACCTATGCTCAACAATGTACCTGAACACCTTCTGTGTAGTCACTCGCTGCTGATCTGCTAAATGTCTCTCTAGATATGGGGTCAGAGGGTCCATTCTTGATTAAAAGCTCTGCTTTCAATGTTTATATTTCTCTGACTTGTGTCATGCCTCGTCTCAGGTCTTTCCCTGACATGCAGGAGTCAGTCCAAATTACACCAAATTTGACATTGCAATCCCTTTGTTCCCCGCCCATACACCCGCAAAGTGTGGAGTTGATCTGATGAACGGTTCAAGAGACACATGAAGGACATACAGAGATTCCTTCCTTTAGTAGATAGATGAAGGGGCTGTGTTTTATTTTTGAAGCAGTGCTAATGTTAATGTAACTAATGTAACTATTCATAATCATTAGTTGATTGACTGAAAATACTTAATTTTTTAAAGTAATTTATTCTTGCAAAAATGGCAAACAAGCAAACTGATGATTGGGTTCTGGAAAAAATTGGTGGGCATTTTTTATTATTTTCAGACAGTGAATAGACTAAATTAATAAAGGGGGTGTTGGAGTCTGTTTGCAGGTGTTGTGGAGTACTACTGCATATGTTTAAAAAGTAGTATAAATCCTTTTTGGCTCCAGAGGGAGCTGTGTGAAATCTGATAAATTGCCTCAAGTTATGTCACTTGAGTCAGTGTAGGTTGGGCCTGAAGACTATAAGTTTGTAAATAAAATACAATCTGGGGATGTGGAGTTAGAAAGAAGTGAAGTTATCAGACCTCTGTAGCCCGCTCCTTCAGAACAGGACTAGATTTTTAAAAATTTTATTAATTTTTTTATTTTACAGGCTGGACATTAAATACATATATTACATACTGTACATACACAAATGACATATAAAAAACACAGACTGACATATGTGCACAAAAGCAAACAAAGGAACTTTGTTGTAGCTCATCATATTATATATTAGGGATGCACGATAATATCGGCACGTCAGCGGTATCAGCCGATAAAAGCTCTAAAATGAAATATCTGCATTGGCAATTTCTGCCGATTATGAGAGGCCGATTTGTTGCCATCCCCTCCGCCACCTGACTGTGCTTCCCTCCACAGACTGTTTCATCCTGATGGTCCCGGTGCTTCCTCCGCAGTCTCCACTTCACTCAAGCTGCCCGTCAGACCTGCTGCTTCTTCCCACTTTAACTTGAATAACAAACCGGGGCTCGATGCTCTGATTGGATCCACATGCGGAACCGGGGATGACGTTAGCTGGGAGGCAAGCAGAAGCTAGCTGGCTGTGCTTCCCTATGGTCATGCTGCGGCTAACGCTCCGCTAGCCTCTCAGCTAACGTTACCCCCGGCTCTCCATGTGGATCCAACCAGAGCACTAAGCCCCGGTTTGTTATTCAGGTTAAAGTGGGAAGAAGCAGCGGGTCTGACGGGCAGCCTGAGTGAAGCAGAGCCTGCGGAGGAAGCACCGGGACTGTCAGGGAGAAACAGTCCGTCGAGGAGCTTTTAAGTTTGGCTGCACAGGTAGGAAACCTCGGCTGACAGGATGTATCACTCTGTTTGGAAAAAAAAAACTTTTTGGCTTATCATGGCAGTTTGCAACCAGTGTGTTAGGTGGATTACCGCCACCTTCTGCTCTGGAGTGTGGACCAGAGATTAAATCCTACACATTAATCTTATCTGTCTAATGAACTCAATGAAAACTCTACTGCTCCACCCACTTGGCAGGTTCATTAAAGTTTTAAGGCTTCCTAAATTCTTCCTTCATATATTGTCTTTCTTGATCATACTTAGTGCAATCTATGCTTGCATGCATAATAGTCTCCTCAGCCATCTGGAAAAAAAATATGTGCATATCGGTATTAGTGCATAAATCGGTATCGGCAATCGGCAAGTGAGTTGGAAATATCGGCATATCGGATATCAGCAAAAAATCCAATATCGTGCATCCCTATTATATATATTACACATAATCCGGTAAGGAGTTCAAATATGACCTTATTGTATCCCACAAATCCCTCTAGGCCCAGATCAAGGTGCATTAGTGTGGCAGCAACTCTTTCCATCCCTATTAAGTCCTTTAACTCTTCCAACCAACTGCTCAAATTAAAACAGGTTGATCATCTTCCAATTCATAAAAATTTTCTGTTTAGCAGCAAGACAACCTGATGTTTCAAATCTCATCATAACCCATCTATTTTTTCTCCTAGTATATCCTAGTATAGGACATTTAGGAATATCAACCTAGAAGATCTCTGTGAGGGCATTTGTTACCACTGACCAGAGGGAGTTCACTGCAGGGCATTCTCACAGACAATGTATCAGGGTGCCTCTTTTACTGCTGCCATGCCTGCATTTGTCTGAGACCACAGTTTTCATTTATTACATTTTTCTGGGGTAATATACGCCCTATGCAAAATTTTCATTTGAACGACTCTATATCGGAAACCGTTTGATTTTATTGAAGTATTCCATATTCTTTGCCAGCTGCCTGTGGAATAGGGATCTCTTATGTCTTTCTCTCAGCAAAGTTGTGTTGGTAGGTTACTCTGAGCTGTACAGAGACTCACAAGTTTATATATACAAGAGACAAATCCTTTCCTGGCAACAACATCCCATAATTTATTGTCTATACTCTTCTCTGTCACCATTGGCACCCTTTTATGTATTTTGGATTTAATTATGGAGTATATTTGTTGAGAAGGCAAGAAGGAGGAATCACTTAGGTTATACTATTCTTTTAGATTACTATATGAATCCATTTTCTATCACCGACTATATCTCCCAGAAACTTAATGATAGAACACTGCCACCTGGCACTGACTAATGGTTTGCCTCCTGTTGAAAATAAAGGATTGTGCCAAAGAGGGCAAGAGCCTCTAGACTAATTTAGCAATTCTACAAGAGAAATTAAGAACTGGATTATCAAGTTCTGCCAGATGATTTGGATAAAACAACAAAGAAGCCAAAAATACTTTGTTGTTAAGATTACCAATAATTTGTCCTTCCAGCCATTCCCAACTGCTTATGGAATTAAGGTTACCATAACCCCATATGGTAGCATATCTAGTTTTATGAGGTAAATAATATTGGTAAATGTCTGGCACAGCCAGACTACCCTTATGTCTAGACAGTGAAAGTTTCTTTAGGCTTATTTTAGCTTCCTTATTGCACCACAAAAAGAGTGAGAACAAAGATTTTAACTCCTTGAACCAGCTTGATGGAAACTGCATGGGTAAGGTTGATATGATTACAATCTTGGGAGAATATTCATCTTCAGCACCTCAGCCCTCCCCCAAAGAGACATTGGCATAGAAGACCATCTCTTTATGTCATCTATTTCTTTCCTCAATAAAGCTGGGGCATTCAATTCACAGATTTTGGAAATAGGCGCGATGATAATGATACTCAAGTATTTAATTCCATTAGGTTTCAACATGAATGGTGCATTACCCAAGTCAGCAAAAGTATTACAAGTAAGAGGTATTGCCTCACATTTACCCAAGTTTATTTTGTATCCAGAAAACCTACTGACTAATGTATTGATAAGCCTTAGCACTGATGAAATAGACTGCATAGGTTTACTTAATGTTAACAAAATGTTGTCTATGTATAAACTAGATTTTAAGTCATAACCTCCTATTTTAATGCCCTCTGTTTTTTGGTTGCTCATGGCACATGCCAGAGGTTCCAAGGCTAAAACAAAGAGTATTGGTGAGACTGGACAACCCTGGCAAGTAGAGTGAGTAAGCCAAAACGGTTTAGACAAAATTATTACCATTAGTTTTCACAGAAGACATGGTGCCATTATATAATGATTTGTAAATGGTAAATGGACTGTACTTGTATAGCGCCTTTCTAGTCTTCTGACCACTCAAAGTGCTTTCACGCTATGAGTCACATTCACCCATTCACACACATTTAGGTTTCAACCTGCCCATCAGAGGGAACTAACCATTCACACACATTCATACACTGATGGCACAGCCATCAGGAGAAATTCAGGGTTCAGTATCTTGCTCAACATGCAGACTGGAGGAGCCGGGAATCAAACCACCGATTTTACCATTAGTGGACGACCCACTCTACCTCCTGAGCCACAGCCGCCCTTTTGTCCCCTTTTAAAATATGTGCACCAATTTCAGACAGCACAAAGAATAGGTGAGGCCATTCTATCCTGTCAAAGGCTCTCTCTGTATCCAGTGACACAGCTTCAGCTGAGCCACAGAGAGAGCTTGCTTTATAGATAATGGGTACAGTCTTTACATGTTAATTAACTATGTCATTATTTTCTTTACAAAGAAGAGGAGACAGTGCACTTTGAAAATGTTTGTAAAATTCAAACTTACAACTATCTTCGCCAGGAGATTTTCCTGAAGATAATTCCTTTAAGGCTTGCTGTATCTCGCTTTCTGAAATGGGAGCTTCTGAAACTGATATTTCATGCCCCTTTATAGCGGGAAGAAAATCAGTGAAGAACTCTTTCATTTCTGAAGTATTCGACTCACATTCTGAAGCAAATAATTTAGAATACCTCTGGGTCCCGACTGACCCATCATTCTTTCTAATTGATGATATAGCCTGACTATTCTCTAATTGTTCCAGTTTTAAGGCTAACATTTTGCCTGCTTTATTGCCTGGTTCAAGGATTCTCCTCAGCAACCTATATAACGCATAAGCCGTTGACTTGTGAATAATGGTTTGAAGTTCATATTTCACTATAAATAACTCTGTTTTCAGACTCACATCATCAGTTTACTTACGAGATCTTTAAGTGATAACTGCAGTTTGTATTTCTTATATATACTTTGTTTCTTTTTGGCTGTTGGGTAACTGATTAAACATCTTCTGCTAGTTGCCTTAAATGCTTCCAACACTGTTTGTATAGACGAAACTGAATATACATTTAAAGTCATAAATTCAGAAATCCTATTTTTAATAACAGACACAAACTCCTCATCTGCGAGAGGAGAGTTGTTAAACTTCCATGTACATCTCATTGATGGAAAAAGTAGGTTCTGAATTTAACAGCTGATGACATTCTCAAGCATGTGGTTTGGTATAACAAAGCGGCTGAGAGGTCGATGAGGATGAGTGGACTGATATAGCCAGAGTCAGCAGCGATGAGGAGGTCGTTTGTGATCTTGGTGAGTGCAATCTCTGTGCTGTGATGTTTCCTGTAGGCGGACTGTAGGGTCTCAAAGAGCATATTGTTAGACATGTGCTGATGGAGTTGGTCGGCGACCACTCTTTCCTGGAGCTTACTGAAGAAAGGAGGGTTTGAGATTGGCCGGAAGTTATCGTAGACATCAGGGTCCAGACCATGCTTTTTGAGGGCAGGAGTGACTGAGGCGGTTTTGAAACAGGTGGGTACATAGCCAGATTCCATGGAGAGACTGATGATATCAACCATGAGGGCCATGAGGGGGCGGCATGTGGGCAGGCAGGCTTTAACAAGAGGTGCGGGCATGGGGTCAAGGCAGCAGGTGGAAGATTTGGCTTTGGTGATCAGTTTGGTAACAAAGAGAACATCCACAGGGGAAAAGGAGGAGAAGCGAGATTGGGGAGGGCGAGTTGTGGGCGGGGCAGCGGGTAGTGGCTGGGGCAAGAGGGGAAGAGGGGGGGCATCGTGCGACTGGGTTGGGTGTGAGGGAGGAGGGACAGGCGTCAGGAGCTGCTGGTGGATAGAAGCCACTTTTGCCTGGAAGTAATCCAGGAACCTGGAGCAGAAGTCGCTGGCGTCTGAGGGTACGGGATCCACGAGGGGGGCGAAATAGCCTGTTGATGGTGGTAAACAGAGTTTTGTGGTGGTTTTCCTGAGAGCCAATCAGGGTGGAGAAGTACTGTGTCTTGGTCCGGGAGAATGCTTCCTTGTAGGAAGCAACGTGATCCTTGAGGGCCAGCAGGTGGACCATGAGGCCGGTCCGTTTATGGAGCCTCTCCAGTTAACAACCCCTAGCCTTCATGGCTCGGAGTTCAGAGGTGTACCAGGAGGCGGGGCCTGTGAAGGAAACAGACTTGGTTTTGTGGGGGGCAAGAGTGTCCAGGCTGAGGACAGGACTGAGTTGTAGAGAGCCACCAGACCATCCACCGTGGTGTTGGAACGGTCAGGGACCAAGTGGGCTGCTATCAGGTCTAATAGGGCCGGTGTGGTGATGGACTTGATGTTCCTGAACATGATGGTTCGTTTAGGACGGAGTCTGGCCGGGGAGACAGGAATGGTGAAGAGAATGGAGTGATGGTCAGAGACAGCAAGATCAATGCACTGCAGATGGGAGGGTGGTGAACCAGTGGAGCATACTTACTCACTTGAGGTTTCTACCCGTTAAAGGGGAGTTTTTCCTTACCGCTCTGGCCAAGTGCTTGCTCATGGGGGAATTGTTAGGTCTCTGTAAATTAAAGAGCATGGTCCAGACCTGCTCTATGTGAAAAGTGCCCTCAGATGACTTTTGCTGTGATTTGGCGCTATAGAAATAAAACTGATTGATTGGTAACATCTAAAGCCAGGTAGTCACAGCGATAACGTCTAAGCCAACTCTAAGATGTTGGACCGATAAGTCCAATCATATTTGGGCCCTATTTTTCATGATAGTGCAATGACCAGTGCAAGTAGCACACGGACAGTTTGGTATTTTCCTGACCTTAAAATTTGCTTTGCCAGTGTGTGTGGTATTTTGTTGCACAGTGCTGCATGCACAGTGAACTGAGACGTGAAAATAGGCAGTGCAAAGCGAGTTGTTGGTGTCTTTGTGGAAAACAGGTCTTAGACGTCTCAAAACCACGTCTGTTTCTGGAGCAAAGTCACTCTGCTGCCACTTTGTGATTTTATCAAGAAGAGAAAACTAAATACTTGCTCTACATGTGCTGCAATAATGGATTAATACACGAAATATAAATACGTTATTTCAATTAAACACCCTCCAACCAAAATTGGCAGGGAAAATAACATTTAATGTGGTTAAAGCATCTGTATTGATCTGCAAATGAATGTGGGTGATTCTTACAGTATATGCTTTATACTGTATGAAAAGCCTCTCTTGCAGCATCTGAAAACAGCAGCACTGATATGTTGATAAATCTGCAACATCTGAGATGCTGCAACAGAGGGCAGTGCTGTTAAGCACGTTCATTCACTGTGTTTATCTTCATTCTGTAGGCTGAAAATGTGCGCACCTCACGCATTCTTCAGACCAGGTGTACACGTTTTTCTAAAGCTATCTGAGGCTGATGTGATGAGGTGGAGATGAAATATAAGGTGAGAAACTAAATCTTTTGGTAAAACATTGTTTAGGTTGATAATCAGCTGCACTGATTGTGTGATTGTTTTTTGCGTTAACACAGATTTGTAAAATGCCAATCAAAGGCGCAATGATTAACAAGGTAACAATGATTAACTACTTTGTGTGATTAATTTTATCATTCTTTTAATTTACACAGGGGTTAGTATATGATAATTTCTTATTTTATCCTTGCTTGTGTCACATCTTTAAAGTCGGTTTAGATATGAGCACTGCAAACTGTGATTACATATCTGAGATATATCTGCCGACGATGGTTTACAGTTCATATGATTAATTAACGATATGGATGCTATAAAGAGCTGCGTCGAGCATAATGACAGCTATTCTGCTGCTGGAGGACCTAAACTGCACTTTTTATTTTCAGTTTGTTTCATTGATGGCTGTACAGAGTGGTGGAACAGGCATCATGTTGATATGAAAACAGCTGGTTCAGTGCATGTCTTCATCCATTTATGGCTCATTGTGGGAGTGGAAATGAGGTTCGTGTGCAGACAGCATGTGCACGTGTGCCCAGTTCCTCAGTGACTGAGATTTATAAAACAGAACCATGTGTACGAAGGGCTTTATAAATCTGACTAAAAGAATGTGTATGCATATTTCTGACTTTGTGCATAGACAATTTCATGAATCTATGCAGAGTTTTATGCATCTGGCCCCAGGCTTCCGCAGAATAACCACACACACCTCTACACACATCAGACCCATCGGTTATAACCTTTTTATGAATGAGATGTTGGGTTAGCAGGGCTCATCATAGCCTCTTTTCCAACTTTCTTTTCAGCAAAAGTAGCATTTCATGTTTTATTCTTGAGACACATTGCCATGCAAACGCTGTTGTGTAACATTAGTTATTAAACTATGTGACCATTTATGATGTGAGATAGGTTACATTATGGCTGGTTATGGCTGAAATAGCGACTATTACGTCATCTAAAGCTGGATGTCCCCAGACTTTAAAACTTATTCTGGTGCCACTGACAGTCCATATTTCCTTTGCACATTCAATATTTAATTTCAAGTTCTATATCCCATTTCAAAACTATTACTATTCCATTCTGTACATTTTAAAATTTCAATTGAATTTTACTATAGCCTAACCTAACCAGACTTTCCTCCAAGCCTGTTGTAATGCCCTAGATTGTCAGCAATATTTCAATCTCTGAAGGGGACTCATTTTATAAATTGGGCCTTCAAAGTGTTCTCTGAAACTAGGCCTGGGATGGCTTGTGTCCATGAAATGAGAAAATTAAAACTTTAAGTTACAATGTATTTTAACTTAAACCAAATACACTGTTGGAAAGGTTTCAACCTTGAGAGTAACATATGTCAGTATGAAGATTCTACATGACTCCTGCTTTGAAATACTGACCTTTGAACCCTGACCTTAGTGCATGTTTGAGGGCTTATAATTCAGCAGCAAAAGGGGCTACGGACATGGGACTGACTGTTATAGAGAGCTCTTGAACTTTGCTATCATTGGGGGTGTTGTCAAATATGGGTAAAATATGGTTAAAATTTTCACCCATTTAACAATTAGATATTTAAAATCTACACAAATCCCCTTAAACTGCACATTGTACTCTCAATTCAGTATTAACAACTTCAAATTCTAGGAAAAACACAAATTTTTCCCTAGTCCCTAATTCCCTAGACCCATGCCATACAGCTTGATACAAATCAGCACCACAGTTGTAGTTCTTCCAGTCTTCAAAGTAGGGTGGGTCATGAAAAGTTATAGGCTATCTACTGAATATATCAAATAGCTAGTACAGCTGAGCTAGTAATTACACTGCATCTAGATGATCCATTGTTAAGAAAAGTTAAGATGTTGGTTTATTTCAGATATTTTAGCTAGTTTCTAGACATGGGGCTTTGGGTTGGTGTTCATTGTCAGCGGGAGCTATGCAGCACTTCAAACTGTATTTAAGGAGCTTGTTTGTTATGGATTCAAAATGTTAGTTTAGCCAATGTTTTGTGTGTGTGAATGGGGAAATGGGGAAATCCAAAGAAGAAGAAATAAGTTATCCCTGGGGCAATGTAAAATCTTTGTTTTTTATTGAAAGAACATCATCAAACAGATAAAATAACACAAATAACATAACAGCTCAGATAACTACACAACGCAAAGACAATGATTCAAAAAACAAGCAAGCTACGTGGGTCAAGCGATAGCTGTGTCCATAGCAACCTCCACAGCAACGACAGAAAACGGTGCATTCCAACAATTTTCTGCCGAGACCTGAAACAATCTTTGTAATAACTAACAAACTAAACATCATATACATTCACTGAACAAAGATTATAAAAGCAAAATGCAGATTTCTCGCCAGAAAAAATCAAACTCACAGTTTAATGTTGAAACGGTCTTAAAATGTTGCATTTTCCACTGAGAACAAAAGGAATGTCAGCCATTTTGTTTGTTTTCGCAGACAGAAACTTGACGTGGCCATGACGTGACTTGGACATAGGCCATAAGAAAAGAACAAGCCAAAAAAATGTAGGCATCTGTGAAACTAATACTTTTTGAACTGTGGACCAACATAGCTATTACACATTTTGATGTGAGACTTGGTTACTAAGGGATATAAAAGGCATGATTAAATAATGGATGAAAGAGAAGCATAAAGAGCTAGCCTGTACAATATTCTTATCAGTGCTTTTAAGGGTGAAGGTTAGGTTAAAAGAGTGAAAGGTTAAAAGAAAACAAAGAAAAATAAAAGGGAGTGAATACATACAATGCGACAAAAAAAGACATTGCCAAAAGGCAAAGCGACAAAAAGTACATTGAATTATAAGTGGGTCCATATCCATCCGTGAAGAAAAAAAGAAGAGGAGCCAATGCTCAGTTGCAGAAAAGTAATCCAACCAATCAAAATGTCAAATCCAATTATCTTGTTTAACCAAGTTTTGTAGCAATTCTTTATGGATTCATAAGTAGGCCGCAACCCCCATAACCACAATATTAACAGGAATATTGCTCTTCTAATGGCCATTACACATGCCTAGTATTTTAACAAAAATAGAATGGTAATTCAAAAACTCAATGAAATAATATTTAAAGCAGTCATACACAACCCTGGTGATCATAGTAGCTTTGAAATAGATCAAGGTAATGAAATATTATATTATATATAATGAAATATTCATATCTACAAAGAGTAGGCTATAAAGAATATTTTCCTCATGATTGACCAGGTAATTACAGGGGGCGTATTTTCTTTTCCTATGATATTGTCAGTCTCCAAATAGGTCAGGTCTTTTTCTTAAGAAACTGAACAGCTTCCTTGTGGTCTCTGAAAATTAGGGTCTCCTGGCCGATAGTCATGATGATATACGATATAAGATGCCATATGGTAAGTTCTCTTTGCACAGTATGATCCGCAGCTCTATATGAGTCACACTGATGCTGCAGCTCCATTGGGAAGTCCTGGAACAAGTGAAGTTCTTTTGCTCCTCATGTCAGCTTGCCTTTGACAGACACCAGGGTTTCCCATACATTCATTTATTTGTGGCGGCCCACCACAATATCAACATTATATCACATATTGATTTGTGGAGGTGGCATGCAACTTAAATGTTGGTTTGTAGTCCACCAGTATAACTAAAGAAGATGAAGAGGAGAGGTGTATATACGGTTGTTGGCTTTTACCAACTTTTCCCCACAGAGAAGACGGCTGGCCAAATCAATCCAGAGATTATTCATGGTTAGTATCATGAACATCTCTGCACAAATTTGTCCAAAACTGCAGCATTCAAGTTAACACTGATAAGTTAGTCTATCAAGCCCAATAAGGGGTATCATCCATGTCACCAACATTGCTAGGCAACTCTTTTTGTCCATCATATCCCGACTGTTTGGTGGATCTCCATTGTTTAAGTTAAATGTTCTTTGCCACTCATTTAAGCACAGATGCAACTATGTAGTTTACCAAATTGACGGCGATTAGTTTTGGAGACTTTAGGGTTTGGTTAAAGCACAATTTAGGTCCAATTATCATCTGCAACTTGACTCCTACTTTGCCCAGCACACCGATATCATCACATGACTTGTCTTTGAGCTGAACAGGATTAGAATTGACTTTACAGCAACAGTAATGTTTACCACAGCAAAGTCACTATATGAGCTCAATAATATCTAACTGGAAATAAATTCAAAATCTGTGCTCCTCCCTCTGCTGCTGATGTGATTCACTGCCAGCAGGTACTGCTGGTAGAAAGGAGGGACTGGTTTGGGAGGGGGCTGCCGTCTAAAGAATTTGACTAGTTTTCATATATGGTACAAACCAAGCTAAACACTTTGGCTACATACAGACAGCTTTTGTTTTATTAGCCTATTAACCAGTGTGCTGTGGTTGTGTAAACCATACCGGCAGTGGTTGGGAGACTACAGGCAAAGCATATGGAAACATCTTTTTTCTACATGTTTATGCTTGTTGAACCAGTGATAGATTACTCTTATTGGCTTTTCACTTGCAAAGCTTTTATTGCACTTACAGTGATGAGTGTAATTGTCGTCAACTCGAGTAAAACGTTATCCTTCACTTCACCTGGTTCACTGTCTCCACCACGACCTCTCTGCTCTACTGTGCGTGTGTGTGTGTGGAGGAGCTGATCCCCACCCTCTGTCAAACATCGACACAGAGCGCAGAGGAGAGGACAGAGAAGCTAGTGCAACCGCAAAATGCAGTAGTGAACTCTCAGCATGTTTTTTTTTTCTGTCGCAGGGCAGATGAGTCATGGATACGAATGCATGTTGTCAACAGTGTTGTCATAGACATGCGTAATAAGGTGGTTGTTCAGTGGTGTATTTCCCTAAACTGAGCTAAACTGAAACGAGTGCACATAAATTAGGTAAATAAATATTAACATCAGGTTTTGGTGCCTGTCACATGCAAGCCTATCACACTCCTGATATCCTGCTAGTATAAGTTACATTTATTTTTATTTGTTTCTTTCAGGAAGGGCAGGGTTCCTGTTGGCAGGACACCACTCCAAGGCAATACTAGGAAAAACAATGAAAGGTAAGAAGTAAGAAAATGCCCAGACTACATTTACCAGTATAAAGTAAGGTAAAAGCTTTGTTCTTTTCAACAACAGATTTTTGAGAAGAAGCAATCACAAATACATGCATACACACTATATGTACAATAACTTTATGATGACTCCAGAGAGTAACCACACTCCTACTGAAAATCTGTGTGAAGCTTGATATGCATTGATGAAAAGCAAAAGCAACTGGCAGGTGCAAGGTGATGTCACCACCTGTCAAACTCAAAACAAAAGTGTCAAATCCTCATACAGATAGATAAACAACATAATAGGCTGCCTGTCAATACCTTTTAAAACAACCCATAGGACAGTCTTGTATGGGTGTTCAGGTTAACATATGAATTTTAAGGTTTTGTTAACTTTAGGCAACTAAAATTACTCAAGGCTTGTCAGGGAAACATCAGCATCATGGTTAGCAGAAAGAAAACCAACGATGACTGTTGGTACGCAGCATGACATGAACCACGGTCTGTATGTATAGTGTTTGGACAAATGACCAATCCTAGAGTTTTTTTTTGGTGATGACAGTCTGCATAATAAGAAAACTGGGCATCACTGCACCACACTGCAGTTTTCTGACAGTGATCTTCTAACCTGATCTGAGAGAGAATTTTTCTGTCAATCAGCAGGTATAACATATAAGGTGGGTGTTCAGCTGCATTCAGACCAAAAACAGCCCTGTGTTCAAACAATGCAAGGGGCTGTGCTGGTGAGGAGGTTATGTTTAAGGTACCAGTATGACAATGAAACACGATCCAGAAAGTCCAGTTAGGCTACAGATTAGACAGATAGATATTTATTATCCCCAAGGGGAAATTTGTTTCCACAGTATGTTATGTGTTGTACATTCCTCCAGAACATAAATAGATACATACAAAAAACATTGCATACAAGAACAATAAATTACAGTCATTACATACATGCAGACAAAAAGAGTAATACATAGCTGGTCTCGTGATTAGTGGGCAATGCAATTTAAAGCTGCCATAGCAGAGGGGACAAAATTTCTTCTAAAACATACCCTTTTCGATCTAAGTATGTACCTCAGTTTTGGGGTCATGGTTCGGTACATTATTGGTACAGCTGAAAAACAAAGAAAGGTAGAAAATAACATTTTGGTCCTTTATTTTGAAAAATGTAAATGTCCAATAATGGCTGAAATACTGTGTCCAACAATGGCTGAATTGGTCATAACTATTACCGAAACAGTTTCTATTTCTTGCAAGGAGTCAGTCAGTATATTGATCAGACAAAACACAAAGGTCAATCCTGGCAAGGTTTTGAATGCCACAGATAGACATGCTGTCTGCTAGCCTCAATACAGTCACAACACACATTGGTGAGGATCTTCTATTAACTGGACCGATTCCCTTCACCTATTCAGTCAATATTTTGTGACTCAAATCAACTGCTAAAATGTGGAAGGGAGGAACAAATTCTGCTACTTTTGATATCTTTATCAGGCTCGCATGCCATCTTTTCATGTTTTGAGAATGGTCAGTGTCATACTAATCAAATCCTCTATAAATATGTAATTAATTAAACAACTCTACTCAGAGATGGATAACACTACTGAAACACAGAGAGAGAACTATCTGCAGCTACTACAGTAGCACACTAATCTAAAACAAACACACACACACACCCCATACAAGAAAGGTTAAATACAATTCGACTGTGATGGATGTAACTACAGGCAACATCGTAAACACAGTACAGTCTAAACAACCCTGATCGAGTAGCAAGAAATTAACCATAATTTATTTTTCTTAATTTAACATTAGTATCTAGTAAGTCATAATAGCTGAAATTTTGTATTTTTTTTGCAAAAAATATATTTTTAAATGCCCTTTGTATAAACTGTATGGTCTGTCACACCACTCTTTTCATAAACTCAGGCTCCCTGCCTGGTGTGTCAGGGGCATACCAAGTGCACTTTTAGTACTTGGCTCACCTGGAGCCCCTGTAATATTTTTTATTTCTGACGTTATTTTTAAGTTTAGATCAGTTAGACTTTACAGTTTTGCATACATCTATCTAGGTATGAAATAGCTGCCAGGGGACACTTTGGTCAGACTTCTTAAAAAGAAGTGTGGCTGTCCCCGGTTATTCTGTGTTTTGGACAGAGACAACGAGAGAGGATTGATTTGAATGGAGTTATTAGCGGAGAGAACTTTTTATTGATCTAGGATTTTTTATTTTTTATGACAGAATCTAGTAGCAGTAGAAGCTATGATGAATAATTAATCAAAACAAAAAACTTTGATGTGCACATAAGCATGGAGGTTTCTGTGGTTATTTTTGAAACAGTCTCATGTTGGTTGCACAAAATGTATCCTAGCTTGTGTAATTGTGCCTTGACAAATGTGGAACATCATTCCCATAGAGACTACAGATGGAACAGATGTCTGCCACCTTCAGACAGCTGTAAAGAGTGTCGCCAGAGTAATCGAAAGACTGTCAGTATAGGAGGCTAGCTGTTGTGAATGATTGGCATTAGTACCATGATTAGAATAAAATGTATTTTTTCTGTGTGATCACATGTAAGCTGGTAGAGGGTAGAAGAAAAAGAAGGTAGAATGAAAGTGGAAAGACAAGCCCAACATGAATAAAGGTGTTTGTGTGATTTCAGAGAGGTTTATAAATATTGGCCTTCACCAAATAAAGTGACAAAATACTAAAGGAACATAAGCTTTCGACCTGCTTTGAGAAGGCAGGCGGTGGACAGCGCAAGATGCACTCATTCTTGGCACAAGACTGCACAGAAGACTGTGCATATGGCAAGTTACCAAGACACCAAACCAGCGCAGTTGAGGAGATAACCTCAGTGCGTACCAGAAATATGAGCTGTACTCTGTGCTGTGTGCTAACACAGAGATAGAGCCCCGAATGTCAGTTTGTTTGGTCTAACCTTGAGCAACCAACTCAGGGCTTTTCATGATTGAGTTAGTCAGTTGTGAATTAAGGTTTGTGCTTGTTACAGTTACTGAGGCTATGATACAAACCTCTGTGCCACAGGGATATGCATCAATGAAAGCCTAGAGTGTTCCCTCAAAAAATTTCCTGATTCGTCTGGGATTGTAAATGTAATCCTTGAGCCAATCTAAGCCACTCCATATTAAGACATGCAGGACCACCTCAATGGCTGGTCTATTGCCATTGTGGAGGCTGTCCATCCCCTTGCTTTAATTGTGGATTTCACAATAGCAAGGCCCTTGTAAGTCTCCTCAGTCATGCTGGATCTGTCTGCTTCAAGGATGTCATCCATCAAATTAAATGATCCCTCAACCAAGGGGCCCCTCAAGACATTGAGAAGTGCTTTTATCAGCTTACCCAGAATAAGAAATCTGTAATTTCCCTCTCTGTTTTTCATGGATACAATTCCACTCCAACCAGTCAACATCAAATCAGACTTCTTCTTCAGTATAGGTCTGGGCACAAGCTATCGGGTCCACATCTATTTGGTGCGCCTGCACCTCTTCCTCCAGCAGACCAATCTCTTCTGGTTGCACAACATAAGGCAAAAGCCTTGTCTAATGTGATGAAAGCTCCGCTGATAGATTGATCTTGAATCAAGGATGGGGTCAATGCAGACATGGAAGTAATGATGAGGTTATCAAGAGGAAGGTTTTTCATAAGAAATTCCGCTGCCTTCGTGTATACTTCTCTGAGCGAGGTGTACACATTTTCTACCCATGTCTTCCTCTCAACATGGGCCTTGTTCATTGCACGGTAGCAAACACAAACAGCCTTTTTTCAGGGAGCTGCAGGTTTCTCTTCCAGACATTCACCGTCAGTAACTCCTTAGCACACAGTGGGATGGCCTCAGGCTTCATGAATTTTGATAGTAACTCTGACCAGGACCACCATCTCCATCGCAGCAAGTGTACTAGGGGTTTTTCGTGCTGAAGCTTTTTCAGGAATCCCTGAAGGTTTGGAAGGATACCTGTAAAACACATTAACACATTAGTAATGCTTTTTATGCTATATAAAAAAGCAAACACTACATAACACAGAAAGATGTCACGCTCTACTCAAACAGGTAACAGCCAGCAATCACACTAACTTTTAACTTATTTTAGCTTTATTATTCTGCCAAGTATGTGCATGAAGTGCCCTGAACTTATGACCTATTCTACATTTACAGGAGATGTTGTTACAAGTTACTAGTTTTAATACAGTTTTAATAAATATACCTCAGAATGTGTCGATCAAGGCAGTCAACTCATCAAACTCTGAGAACAGTACAGAGATCTGTACCCTCAGATTTTGGTTAACTGCTGTTCCCATTTTGGATGCTGCTGGTTGTTGTTGCAGAACCGATACCTTGGCCTTTTCTTCAGATGTTAGCGCATGCCTTTCAAGCACTTGGTCAAGAAGCGATCTGCACCACAAAAACAGACACACACATACATCATATAAATCACATGATCAGAGGTGAAACCAAAATTATGAATTTAACTAGCCTATACAATAATTTGCATTACCTGTATTTATGGTGCTCAGACAGGCCCAATAGACTGTAGTAGTGCACAACCAACGGATCCATGAGCTCATGTGTCCTGTTGCACGCATCCAGCGTCTGAAGAAGTCTGCTTGGTATGGGTCTGATCAAGCTATTGGGTGATAGACATCAGAGCATAACCGGCCTTGGAGGCATTGGAAACCATATGAATGGTGGCTCCACTGATGTTGAGCAGGTGAGGCCTTGTTTGTGTCTCCACTCCAGTCTTCTTGCCCCTCATCACTACACAGTTGTCCAGCAGAATACTGATGACTTGCTTCCAACACAGACCATTAGATTCTAGGATATCTCTTAGTTCCAGCATAAGGGCTGATGCATCAGCAATATTTACTTTCCTGCTGGCTAGATGCTGCGTTATAACTGTTCCAAGCTCATCATCATAAAATCAAACCAAAACATTCTGAATTCTATTCATGTTCGGGCTTGTAGACTCATTAGCATTTGCAGTAGCCCAGAACAGACAAAGAAAACACTGGCTCTAGATAGGGCCTTTCACTTTTTTGCGTCGGCACTGTTGTTCTCCTACATGCTACTTCGCTGAGCCACAGTATTAACAAAAGTTTTTATAAATAAAGTAGGTCTACTATATTAATACAAAATATAGGGTTCCCTGTAGCTGCATACATACATATACAGCCATATTCTTGCTACATGACAGTTAAAGAAAATACGCAATTATATTTTTCATAGTAATATAATTATTTATTTTCAAATCTAAAACGGTTCCATGCCATGTAGGCCATGTATCCATCTGTGTGATAATACATATGGTTAAATGCTGATGTACAATGATGGACTGCCTCCTCAAATCATCCAGGAGGAGACTAAAGCCTAAGCACAGCTGCTTAAATTAACTATGGATGATATTGTGAACAGCAGCAGTCTAAAATGCAGATGTTCATGCTTCTGAGAAAAATCTGGTTTACGTAACATTATTAACTCATGACATGAAAGGCAGTAACATGCACTGATGAACACATCCATTTAAGTGATCCCTGTTCCAGTCCCAGCCTGTGGATGATCCAGCAGCATCCGTCTGCACTGAGATCATTCATTTTAGGGGCATTTCAGGGGTCATATTCATAAAGTCTTATCTTACCACTAGTTCTCCTAAATGGCGCTAAAAGTTCTTAGCTAAGAGTTTGCTCTTAAGACTAATTCACAGAGCTGCTGAGGTCAACTTTAAGTTACGACCTGAGAGAGCCTCTGAGCTAAGAGAATGGGCGGGGTTGACCCTGTCGCTAATGATGACATCATGTTTCATCAATGAACTTAACCTCCACAGTGATTTGCAGACAGGTGACCGTGTCAGTTAATGTTTAAGAAAATATTCATCAATACACAAGGACAGATTTCATCAACCAATATTTTGAGTAGTTTATAAATGGTCACAAATTTAATCTATGCAACAAAGTAAAATACTGACTTATCCATTAGATTGTATCTGACATCAAACACTATCTACATGCTGATACTGAGATGTATTTTCTTTCCAGTTGACTGAAAATGATATTCACTCTGATGGATAACTCTGGTAGGACCTATTTTAACAGGTGATCAAGCGACGGCCATGAAATCAGTTTTAATCACTTATTTGATGCAGTTGGTGATTAGTTAATGTTTACTTCAACTGTCAAACAAAATGAGGCCTGAAGAGTGTACTTTTGGTTTTGCTGGATCTGGGAGGTGCACATCTGGTTACAATAATTAATCATTATCAGAGAAAATTATTGAATTAACAACAACGGGGCACCACCGGAAACTGGGACCATTAACCAGGCAGTGAGGTAGTATCATAAAAGACTTCACCTAGAATGCTAATATTTGAGGGATATCAACATTCATAGGTGAACAAAGAAGGTTTGAGTTTGAGCTCTGACTCTCTCAATCAGCCACTTTTCACAATAAATGAGCACAATGCTCACAAAAGACTTCTCTTTAAAAGATATAACAGTGCTCATTAAACAATAGCAAAGTTAACAAAGTTAGCTGATGCTTTGATCAATAAATCACTATCCTAAAATCTAATTCTACCTAAGCAATAACAACAGCTATGTAAAGTGAAAACACATGCAAGCGGGAGTGTCAGATGTGTAAGAGAGGTGTGTGTGTTGTGTATATGTGTGTGGGTTAGTAGCAAGAGAGGTAAGAAAGAGGAGGGAAAGTGACCGTGGGGGGGAGAGAAGTAGTTTCTTTGTCCACAGAGAGTGTGCCTAGAGATGGCAGTCAGTAACGCACGTTGTCTGACTTTTGATCGACAAACAACTTACTTTCTCATTCACAGTGGCACAAGCACAGCAGTCCTGAGTGGGACAAACACAAGACAGTCTAGCATGGTGAACACAACTTAACAGGCACCAAACTTAAACCACTCCTCACAGTATAGCAGAACAAAGGGACTTGGCGGTCTGTCAATTCACAACAAACAACACTGAAGCTGAAAAAACACTTTCATAACTTATTTCTGCCCAGACTTAAGCCTCTTAAATTGTGTCACTTAAGAAAGCAAGTAGGGTGTGTTTCAGTCCATATTTGGGTCCGGCTCGGATGCTGACGGGGTCATTCTCGCGCTCTGTTGGCAGGTTTCACAGCAAGTTAATCCTTGGCAGTGTGGCGGAGAAAACAGTGGAGTCAACTTAGTTGAAGACGAGCAGGGTATAGAAGTTATCCGGGTCTTCATGAAGAAATCCATTTCCTTCTGCAGGCAAATTGACAGCCCTGGGTTGCAGCAGCGGTCTGTCTCTTGTATCCAGTGATTGTGTTCATGTGAACACAGGGCGAAGTCTCAGCTGGAGAATTTTCCAGTCGGTGGGGAAAAAGTAAACATGCACAGGGTTACCTCCTTTAGTAAACTGGTTCCCAGAGAAAGCAAAGCTTCCTCCAATGGAAAGGCAATGGGTGTTGTGGTGCAACTGGTACTGGTAATCCTGACAAACAGCAGTTATATTCTGTTATAAGTTCACCAGTACTCTACACTGCAACTAATTTCTGGTGGAGAATTATGTAAACCATTATTTCTGGTGTTATTCTATTGTGTTAATAGTTTGGTACATTGGTTGGGGTCCTTATTATCTCAGCTGCCATCAAAATATGCTTTACAAAGCTCATTATTGCTGAATTTTCCAATATCCCGATCCAACGAGACACACTACCTACACCTTGTGAGTAGGTCTTAGGAGTTATTCTAACTTCTCTCAGACTAAGGTGCTACTTTTAGCACTAAAATGCTTTGTGAATTACTCTTAGCCCCAAAATATAGGAGTGCTGAGGCCGTATTCATAAAGCTTCCTAGTATAAAGAGTTGCTCCTTGTGACGAAATTCTAAGAAAATTCTTAAAATTTCTCCTTACGGTTAAGACTAGATCCTGGTAAAGATAAAAGATATTCACAAAGTACCCTTAAGAGAGCTCCCAAGGTGAAAAACTGTTAGGAATAGGGAGGAAGACTTTTAAGAGGCTTAAGAATTTGCTGGCAACTGGAAAAAAAGATATACAACCAATGCTGCTACTTATATAGACTGGCTAGCATTCACAGAAAATTATGAAAGCCATTTCTACCCCTGTTAATATCAAACAGATGAAGTGCTAAAATTACCAGCATAAGCGAATAAATATAACAACTATCAGCTAAGCTACTGCAAAGGTAGGCCTGTGTTTTCAAACATTTTGAAAGCTACTTTTAAAATATGGCTCACAATTTATTCAACAGAGATGTTCATTACATAAAATAGTATTCATAATTACACCATGTCTTAAGAGACTATGATTAGGCCTATTGATTTTCCTGTCCATTCAATGCCCATTATCACTAATAATGATTTTTTATTTCTTTTTCTTTTCTTTAAATTTTTCTTTTTCTTTTTGATCAACCAATCACAAATTTTAAAAAAATGTGTCATACCTGGCAATGGGGTCAACCACACCTCCTCACTAAGGTAAAAGTTTCTGTCCCTCCCTTGCTCAAAGTTGCTCTTGAGAATTTTCCTATATCACTCCTATGCTAGGACTCCTTGCTAGAAATGTTTCGGCTATGTTAGCAGCTTTGAGAGTATTCTCAGAATGTTTGTGAATACAGCCTCTGAAGTTAGGACTGACAAGCCCCTTATTTTTAAGAATTAGTCTATTGGTCATGCCACACCAAATAAGGCTGTTTGAGAATTTGCTTGTAAATCTGGTACAACACATCTCTTCTCCTTGTGTGAGATGAATGTTTTCTTTTGTACATGGTCCCTGATAAATATATGTAATAAACTGAACTAACAAATACTTCCTGTGACCATATTATACTTATGGGCAGACAGTATGTTTTATTGCCTATGAATTAATCAATTCATTTTTTTATTTTTTGAGAAAAACTAAGTTATTTCTTCTTACCAAAGTTACATAGTCTGGCTTTAAAGTCAGTGACATGGAAGTTCAGCCACAATCAGCACAGGAGCACAGCTGCAGTTGACCTGTGTAATGTAGGCCACTGGCCCTGAAGACTGAGAGGGGAATAGCTTTTCTTATGAAGGAATAATGACAACTGTTGCATTTATCTCCAGGAAAGATGATTACACTAAAAATCTGGTGTTCTAGTGTAGTGCTCTGTACAACAGAATGATGTGAACACTCAGCCTTTGTTCTCAGGGGTGGCAAAGAAGAAAGGTTTAACATCTCTTATCTGACTGGGGCAGCCATCTGGAAGACACCCCTCAACCACCCACCCACCCACACCCAACCACACCTTATCCCTGCATTTGTTATTGTAATTCACAGTTCAGCAACTGTTACCTCAAACTTCCATCATTAAATAAATGGGCGATAAAAATATTGCCAGACAAAACTGTTTCCATACAGGGCTGTCAAACTAGACAACTTATTTTAGAATGATGACGATGGAAAATCTTAAGAGAGAAATTAAGTTACAACAGCAATAGCAGTAATAGTAGGAGCAGTGGCAGCAGCAGTAGAAAAGGTCCCCCAGAATCACCTCTGCTGATCAGTTTCTTGGGGAAACCCATATACAGGTCTGGAATTAGCTTGACACTGAAGCTGTGTCACCACTTGGTGTAGTTTAGTCTGCGCATTATTCATTATCCATTATCCATTATCCATGCTGACTTGAACACATCGCCACACTCACTGATCACAAATGAAACATTACATAGCAAAGCACACACAACACCAACCTGCTAAAGCATTAGATCAGCTGTCCCATACACAACTCATTACCTCTCAGACACTAGAGCCCAACAAAGCTCACTCTGGGGCCATATTCACAAAACATCCAGAGGCTAAAATTAGCTCCTAACTGGCTGAGTTGGGATAGAAAAGAATTTAAAATCCTTCTCACCTACAAAGCCCTTCCTGGTCAGGAACCATCATATCTTAGAGAGCTCATAGTACCCTATTATCCCACTAGAATACTGTGCTCTCAGAATGCTGGCTTACTCGTGGTTCCTAGAGTCTCGAATGGGAGGCAGAGCCTTCAGTTATCAGGCTCCTCTCCTGTGGAAACATCTTCCAGATTCAGTCTGGGGGGCAGACACCCTCTCTATGTTTAAGAGTGGGCTTAAAGCTTTCCTTTTTGATAAAGCTTATAGCCGGCTTGCCTTCGACCAGCCCCTAGTTATGCTGCTATAGGCCTTGACTGCCGGGGGACTTCCCATGATGCACTGAGCTCCTCTCTCCTCCTCTTCATCTATATGATTCACCTTGACACCCACTCCTGCTATCATTGTGACTACTCATATTTCTATTCTTATTATTGCTATTGTTATTATTGTTGTTATTATGCTTCTCTGTGTCTCTCTCTCCCCCTCACTGCTTCTTACTCTCTCAACCCAACCTATCAAGGCAGATGGCCGCCCACCTAAAGCCTGATTCTGCTTGAGGTTTCTTCCTGTTAAAGGGGAGTTTTTCCTTGCTGCTGTCACCAAATACTTGCTCATGAGAGAATATTGGGTCTCTGTAAATTAAAGAGTATGGTCTTGACTTGCTCTATATGAAGAGTGCCCTGAGATAACTTTTGTTATAATTTGGCACTATATAAATTAATAAATTGAATTGAAATTGATAACTGTAGGAATTTTTGGTCAAAGAGTAATTCAAAAAATATTTTATCACTTATAGTTTGAGAGAAGTTAGTCTCAGACTAAGTCACTAAGGCTGCATTCACACTTAAATCAACCCTGTGTTAAAACAATACAAGGGGCTGCCTTGGTTGTTTAAGGCACCAGTGAGACAATGAAATACAATCCATGAAGTCGAGTTGGATATACACATAAATGCATTTATGAAATCTTGGAAAATCTCCATCTGCCAGAATTATTTATTAAACCGAGAATGCTCTTCAGAGCATTGTTTGTAATTTCTTTAAGTGTACATTAATCTGTGACTGCAATCAATATATAAAGCTGATTTTATGGCCATTGCTGCATTACCCAGTAAAACTGGTGCTATAAAGTGTTAACTCACTTAACTCATCAAAAGGATGAAGACCTGCTCGATCAAAAAAAAAAAAAAAAAAAAATCACACCATATCAACAAGCAGGTGGTATTTTATGCTAGATATAATCTACTTGACAAGTTATCCAAGGAGGGTTGAATTGAGGGTAACTGGACTTGGTTGCAGATACTTGAATACCTTTTGCCTCTCATCCAAGGGGCTTCTTCAGTTCTAACTGACTGGCAGGGAGTCTGTGAGGTCATTATAAAGGTAATGGTTTGTTAGTGCTCCTGGCTGTTGTTACGAGTCATTAGAGTTGCTGGACTCACCTGAGGCCAAGTCTAAATGACTGTCACTAGGTCACTTGGTTAAATACCTGGGACTCTCTGCCAGTCAGATAGAACTGAAGAAGCCCCTTGGATGAGAAGCGAAAGTATCTACAACCAAGTTCAGGTGCCCTCAATTCAACCCTCCTTAAACATAGTGATAGTGTTCATTGGTGAAGCATGATGTCATCCATAGCAACAGGGCCAATCCCGCCTCATTCTCTTAGCTTAGGAATTCTCTCAGTTTCTTACTAAAGTTGCTCTCAGCAACTCTTGGTGAATTGCTCTTAGCTAGGAAACTCTTAGCTAGGAACCTTTAGTGCCACTTAGGAGGACTTCTAGTGTTAGGATAAGAAACTTTGTGAGCATGGCCCCTGGTTCATAACAGTAATGATGTGAACTGTGGAACCTGATCAGGATTTATTGCTATAAATCATTTCACAATTGATTGTAGATTGATACACGCAGTGTTGAACTGATCAAATCTACACTGAAAGACATTTCAAGTTGGTTAAACTTAAAAAAACATCCCCTGCTGCTTTAAAAAAAGTAAACTCAAATTGAAGATTACCTTTGTATGAACTCTAAAAAGTTAAGTTATAGAAGTTGATCTAACTAAAACATGTTCATTGTCTCAACATTGTTTTTAGGTTGTAAAAGTTCATTGAACTAATGATTATTTTTTGTTTCAACTTGATACTCTGAATCAATCAATGAACTATGTTACACTATCAATGCAAGAAAACTCGCATTATTTTAACATACATTTCTGAACTATTTCAACTCACAATTTCAAGTCAAAATAACTTACCTAAACCTATTTTCATATCAATTGCCATTTTAAGTTAAGAAGACTACCCTGTCTGTTTGTATGTTTTTAATTTGTTTCTAGATTTGTTTCTTATTTTGATTAATAATGGCAAGTTTGTTTGTTTTTTCTTAAACTTTACACTGAATCAACTTACAACTCATCTGTTGAGATATTTTATTTGAACAAGACCAATGTTGCACAAGCTTTAATATTGGTTTTTGGTAATTTTTTACAAATAGCGTCCCCCACCTAATGATGATAATGGGGGTGTAAGATGATGGGATGAGAGTTGTTACAATTTGAAAGATGGACCAAAAATATTAACAGTTCAATACCACTTGTAAAAGCAGTCCTGGCAGGATCTTTCTTTCTAAGAAAGTTGTTTAAGGATAAAACTGCCTGTTGTTGGTCAAAATGATCTCAGTTTTCCCACGTAATGTTGTAAAGAAAGGGAGATAAAGAGGGAAATGTATAGAGATATAGAAAACAAAAGAGAGGGAGAGAGTGGGAGAGGGAGATGGACAGAGAGACTTAACCTTAGGTGGTTGAGTCAGCCATATTGCTTTGTGCGTCTTCTCACTATACACACGTGACTTCACCCACCCCATGTGGTTGAGTCAGCCATATTGCTGTGTAGCTCCCCTTCATCTTACACGACACACAAACAAACACATACACACATGCACATACAAACTGTATATAATTATAACACTAGGCAGGATTTCCAATTATATTGACGGTTTTTGTACTTGAGTAGTATCGGCCGTAGTTATTGTTGAAGTAGAATAAACCCTGTTATATCATAACAAGAAGTAACATGGGTGGTTTTTGCCTGAATGTTGTAGAAGTCAACCTCTGCTTCACAAAGTACCCCAAATCCCCTTCATTGCATTGTTATTTCATTGATGCTATAAACTCAACCATAAAAATGTTATGACTGAATTTGGGTATTAAACCAGATTTCACCCTTTATTTTAATAATCTAATTATTAATTGGGATACCAAAATTTAGGATGAGGGGTGAGGCCACACCTCAGCTGTCTCAGTGCTCATGCAAAGCCACTTCCTCTGACAGCTCTGACAGCAGCAGACATCCACGGTTACACCAGTCAAAGAAAGACTGTCCCACCAGTCTGCGTATGCAGCAGCTCAATTCCTTCACAAAGGATGTAGATCGCTTTGACCCAGGGAGTTGACACTCTAATGTCAATGACTACCTTCGGGAAAACGAACACGGTCTTGCCAACTTGCCTTATACCTTGAAGAAGAATACCCTTTGGGAGCAGACTCAATCATCAAAGGAGAACACATTTAGTTTGGAGACCTGATAATCAAATAACGTCTGAGACAACTCTTTGATCAAACATATGCCAAGTTTGTGTCCTTTCCACCTCCTGACCCCTGCTGATGTGACCTCTCCTGTATTGCCCCTGGATTTGCCTTGATCTTGTATGTAAATGCCCTCCCTTTCTACCTCTTTGTTTACCATTTGTTAGTCACCCTCCTGACCTCTACTGATCTGACCCCTCCCGACGTGCCCCTGGCAAACCATGATCTTGTATGTAAATGCCCTCACCCCCTATCTTTGGTTCACCAATTGTTGATCACTACTGTGATCCATACTGTAGCTTTTGTTCACCATTTGGTGCTTTGATCTTTACTGTATAAAGTCTCTCCACTTCTTCTGCTCTGGGTCATTCTACTGTATCAGACCAGCTCTGTGTCAGTATGCTCACCGCATTTCCGGAATGCTATTAAAACACTTCCACCACAGCAAACTTTGAACAAGGACTTGAGTGAATTTTCTTCAACAACCTCATCGCGTGAGAAGTTAAAACTCATCTAGAAAACAACATCCAGGAGCATGCACACTTTCATGGAAACGCAACCGTCACGTGTCCAAGACAGTTATTCAAGACTTTGCAGGGTCTTGCATGAGGAGTACTCACCATACACTGATGAGACATAAGCCACCATCAGCGCCATCCAAATCAATCAGAGGTGATTAGAGCCTCCTAGAGAGTGTTACAGGTGCTTGAGGGACGCTTACTCTTACGTTACACTGATGTGTAAAAAGGGTAGACCTACCATGCAGGTAGGTTAGGAAGAGGTTAGGAAGATGGCCCAGATGACGTGGGAAACAGTTGTGGGCCCAACTGATAAACAGGAAGACGATTTCAGAGTCCTGGGCATCCAATCTTCTGAGAAGACAGAGTTAAGACAAGAAGGTTGTGAAATGCCTCCACCTAGAGTGAGCAGCGGAGCTGCACCTCTGAACCACACCAGCAGAACAGGTGGAAAAACTAAAGGAGCTTGACCCTCACTCTTTGTGGGGGCCAACATACTTGCCAGGCTAAGCGCTCCCCTGGACACAGTCAATCAGGTCCTGTGGTCTAGGGCAAACATTGATAACTACAGTTTGACTGCTGACCTGGAACACATGCTGTCAGGTATAACCATCCCTCAGGCATGTCAGGTAGCAAGCCAGTTTGACCTGACTATTGCTGCCAGGACAGTAGGCGTTCCTATCCGCCTCATGATCCTCAAGGGACAGAAAATATTCGTTTCACAGGCATTCTTCTAACCCTTGCCATACTTCTTGGAGCTCAAAATCATCAATATCAATAAGTCTGTGGTACACCCATGCTTGAACTGAACAACCATTCAGCTTACTTGTTGGTACAAAATCTGATGAAGACCACAGCTCTTGTGACGGCACGTCAGCCACTCGGGCTGTTGGTCAACAGCTACTTTCATGACTTTATGAAGGCACCAACCTCCATACAGTTTGCATTGATCCAAACATGCCGCCGACATTTGCACACCAGTACAAATCCAGTTGGCCGCTTATGAGTCAATCCAAGAGATGCTTCACACATTGTTGAAGAGGCAAATAATTCAGAAGTGTAACTCCATGTACAATGCTGCTGTGGCTCAAGAGGAAGAGCAGGCCATCTACTAATCAGAAGATCTGTGGTTCAATTCCCGCGTCTCCAGTCTGCATGCCAAAGTGTCCTTGGGAAAGATACTGAACCCCAAATTGCTCCTGATGGCTGTGCAATCAGTGTGTGAATGTGTGTGAATGGTTAGATTGCTCTGATGGGCAGGTTGGGACCTACCATGGTAGCCCTTGTACTCATTCAGCGTATGAATGTGTAGAATGGGTGAATGTGACTCGTACTGTAAAAAGCGCTTTGAGTGGTTGGAAAGACTAGAAAGGCCCTACACAAGTACAGTCCATCTACCATTTACAACTCACTGTTGTGGCCAGTGCTGAAACCGGATGGCAAGTGGTGCTTGACCATCGTCAGCTGAACAAACAGGTCCCACTCTCCTGCTGGCCTATAATCCACTTGGATCAAGAGCTTGCAAAAGTGAAAGAAGCTTGCTTCTTTTCATTCATGGACATGTCCAATGGTTTTTGGACAATAAAGGTTGACCTTGTTGATCAATACAAGCTGGCTTTCTCTGCCTGCAACTGCCAGTTCACATGGAACTGTAGCCCATTCAGATATTCAAGTCAGTGGGGTCGCACCAAAGTTGACTACATGGGCTTGTTGGTGCCGATGGCACCGAGTTTCTGTAACTACTCCAGACAGTTCATCAAGGACTGCACAGAGATAGCCAGGCCCCTTATAGAAAAGGCCCCTCCTCCAAAAAGACAGACCCTTTCAGTGGGAAGAACCTCAACCATGGACTTTCCACGAATTGAAACAAAAGCTCTGCTCTGCACCTTGCCTTGCTTACCCTGACTAGGACAAAGCATTTCACTTGAAAGCAAGCTTCTCCTCCCATCGTCTCAGTGCTGCCCTGTCACAGAGGTACAACAAAGAAAACCAGGTTGTCGCTTATGCTAGCCAACCCTTAAGCAGCGTAGGACTGACATTCTCTGACCGTGAGAAACCCTTCTGGCCACCGTCTGGGCTGTGGAGCACTTCCATAGCTACATTGGAGGCCAGAAGGTAATCATTGAGACTTGCCATCAACCAG
This sequence comes from Thunnus albacares, assembly GCF_914725855.1. Taxonomy (NCBI): domain Eukaryota; kingdom Metazoa; phylum Chordata; class Actinopteri; order Scombriformes; family Scombridae; genus Thunnus; species Thunnus albacares. Next base: position 507,241 of record NC_058117.1, on the reverse strand, counting down.
TCTCCTGGATGATGGCACAGCAAGGTTACGAAACAGATGTCAAGTACACTCAGAACCATAAGATGGCTCTGGGCCAGGGTCTAGCCAAGTATCAACAATGTGACTGTGAAGGATAGCCAAGCTCCCCGTCCCTCTTTGTTACCACTCCTTCACTTCCCTCCAATCATCATTACTGTGATGAGAATGTCTGCCAGGACCTCCCAAAGGTCTATGTGGATGACTGCTCATTTCACCATGAGAGCCAGGTCCGGGCAGGAGTGGGTACTGTTTGGGTCAGTTACTCCTTCAGTGAACCAAACAAACTTGGCACAAAGACTAGCCAGTACGCGGAAATCACGACAGTACTCATGATGTAACAAGCCACCAGGTCGGCATTTGCCCAATTGGTGGTTTGCTCTGATTCCAACCACGCCCAACTTCACTGGCCAACATCTGGGCCAACAACCGGGTGATGCAGACCTAATCACCATGCAGGAGTGAGACCCAGTGATAAGGCTGTTATATACCCATGATGCTCCTGCTAGAGGTCACCGGCAGGAGCTACAAAGCTACCTACCAAACCCTCTAACAGGTAACATATTGGCAATTCATGCTCAAAGACACCAGGGCATATGTAAAATGATGCCTGATCTGCTGCCAGTTCTGGTCATCCGAACCACTGAATCGGGCTCCTCTGCAGGTCAAGGGAATCACATTCCCCTGGTCCAATTTCAGGTGGATTGGATCGCACCAGTCCCCTCCTCACTGTCACATGTGCTTTCACAAAGTGGGCTGAGACGACACACGACACAGTTGAAACAACAGTCCTCATGCTGATGAACCACCTGTTCAGCCACTGGGGGCTACCCCTTTCCATTGACTCAGACAGAGGCACTCACTTCACTGCTGCTGTGATGAAAACAATGTGGGAAATGTTAGGTGTGGATGCCAAGTTCCACATTATGTACAACGCCCAGTCCTCTGGTCAGGTCGAATGAGCCAACCGCACTATTGTCACCAATCTGCAATGGCAGACAGGTGATAATTGGAGAGGAAGACTGTGACAACACTTAAGATTTACCACAATGGAACCATCATGTTCCAAAGGAGACACACCAGTCTGACCTCAGTCCAACAGGATATCAGTGCTATTATGGCACTGACAGAGACAGAGACACAAAGTCAAGACAAAGCTAGCAGCAACAGCAGCACTGTCAGAGGAGTGACAAACAGAGGAGCAGGAGCAGCACCCTGAAGACTAGTTTGTTTCTACAGGAGGTAGAGCTGTTGGAACTTAAGGAAATGCTCTCTCAACCACCATTCAATGAGTCTTTATAGCAGATTAAAGATCAGCTCTGCCAGATAAAAAGAGACTTCAAAACCTCATTCCAACATCCAATAGCTTGGACCCTCACCAGTTTGCATACAGAACCAACAGATCCACAGAGGATGCCATCTCCACTGTCCTCCACTCAGTTTTTACATACCTTGAAAATAACAACACCTGAATGCTGTTTGTTGATTTCAGCTGAGCATTTAACACAATCTCCCCCATGACGCTGATTAGAAAACTTAGCACTCTGGGCTTGAGTACCACACTCTGCAACTGGATATTGGGCTTCCTCACAAACAGACCCCCAACAGTTCGGATTGGTGGTCATGCCTCCTCCACTCTTGTGCTCAACACTGGACCCCCCAGGATTGTGTGCTCAGCCCCCTCTTGTTCATGCTGCACACCCATGACTGCAACCCCTGACATGGAGAGAACTCTGTTGTGAAGTTTGTGGACGACACCATCATCATCGGCCAGATTTCAAACAATGATGAGTTCATATTGGGAGGACATCAACAATCTTGCAGAATGATGCACAGAGAACAACCTACTGCTCAATGTCAACAAAACCAAAAAGCTGATTGTTGATTTTAGAAAAAGACACACAGCCCTGTCTACATCAGTGGAGCTAAAGTTGAGCAGGTGAACAGTTTTAGTTCCTGCATATCAGCATCACAGAGAACCTGTCATGGACATCACACAACTCCACCCTAGTAAAAAAAAGCTCAGAAACGACTGTACGTCTTAAGGAAACTTAAGAAGGCAAAATTCCGTCCCAAGTTCTTGTAAACTTTTACAGAGGAGCAATAGAAAGCATCCTGACTGGAAACATAACAAATTGGCATGGTATGTGCACGGCCCAAGAAAGGAAGGCTCTGCAGCGGGTTATTAAAACTGCTCAGAGCATCATCAGTACCCATCTACCGAACATCTGTGATAATGGTGAGGTAAGGTCCCTGCACAGAGCCCAAAGTATAATAAAAGACAATACGCACCCCAACCACACGCTGTTCTCCCTGCTGCCGTCTAGCAAGCGATACAGAAGTATCTGCTGTCGTACCACCAGACTACAGAGCAGCCTCTTTCCTCAGGCTGTGAGACTCCTAAATTCATCCTCTGTATTCCAATATAAAAAATAGTTTTACTTTTATGATTCATTATTTATTAATCCATTTTTATCATTTTTGTTTTTGTGAGTAGCATTAAGGGACTACAAACTACATTTCATTATCTTTAATCAAAAATTTGGATTCATACCAAATCATCACAGATCAGACTACATTTACATCCTACATAACCTGAGTCGACAAATATGTTAATCAAAATAAAAACAAAATATTTACATGTTTCACTGATATCAAAAAAGCATTTGATTCAATTTGGCACATTGGTTTATTTTACAAACTACTTCAACGTGATGTAGCGGGTAAAACATATGACTTCATAAAATCCATATACACAGACAACATGTGTGGTATCAAGATTGAACACAAGAGAACAACATTTATTTCTCAAGAGTGTGGGGTGAGACAAGGCTGCTGTTTTTCACCTCCCTGTTCAACATCTATTTTAACAACTTGGCCACCATATTGAGATAGTCCACAGCACCTGGTCACATGCTTCAACTCAGAGATCAAATTCCTGCTATACGCAGATGATCCTGTCATGTTTGACAAAAGATGGACTTCAACAGAGTTTGAACTTGAATGTTACTGTCAGACCTGGGACCTGGCAATAACAACAAAAAAGACCAAAACAATTATATTTCAAAAAGAGATCCAGATGTCAAGAAAACCACATCACTTTACAATCGGAACAAATAAAATAGAAAACTGTTTGGAATGTAATTATTTAGGCCTGAAAATAAGTTTCACTTGAAGTTTCAATCCAGCAGTCAGTCAACTGAAAAAGTTAGCAGGCGGGCCATTTTATGCAATCAGAAGACAAATTCACATTCAAATTCCAATTTTAATTTGGCTCAAATTATTTCAATCAATTATGGAACCCATTCTGACCTATGGTAGTAAAGTGCGGGGCCTACAAAATAACCTCAATTATGACCAATGGGAGAAGCATCCAACTGAAAATGCCCACACTGAATTTTGTAAAAGCATCCAGCAAGTGCACAGGACAAATAACAATGCCTGCAGACCTGAATTAGGCCAATTTTACTGAAAATCCAAAAACGATTATTTAAACACTGGCTTCATCTAAAACAAAAGGACCTCCACTCCTACCAACACAAAGCCCTACAGTGCCAAGAGATGAGCAATGACAAAAGTTGCCTCACTCAGCTGGTCCTGACACTTTGTTCCGAAACCAGAAAGCAGTGTTCTGCCTCAGGACCAGTCTGAGACAAGCACTGTCAGCCAAATTATAACACAAAAGAAACAATACTACCTTACTTAATGGTAGGGATGCATGATATTGGATTTTTTGCCGATATCCGACATGCCAATATTTCCAACTCATTGTGGCCGATTGCCGATACTGATATATACACATATTTTTTTCCAGCTGGCTGAGGAAACTATTATGCATGCAAGCATCGACTGTACTAAGTATGATCAAGAAAGACAATATATGGAGGAGGAACTTAGGAAGACTGGATTAGCATTAAGACTTTAATGAACCTGCCAAGTGGGCGGAGCAGTAGAGTTTTCTTTGAGTTTATTAGACAGACAGGATTAATATGTAACATTTAATCTCTAGTCCATACTCCGGAGCAGAAGGTGGCGGTAATGCACCTAATACGCTAGTTGCCAACCATCATTATAAACCAAATAGAAGTTGTTATTTTTTTCCAAACAGAGTGGTACATCCTGTCAGTCGACGTGTTTCCTATCTGTGCAGCCGATCAGCAGTTCCTCAACGGACTGTTTCAAACTGACGGTCCCGGTGCTTCCTCCACAGGCTCCACTCCACTCAGCTGCCCATCAGCCCCGGCTCTCTACGTGGATCCAACCAGAGCATCGAGCCCCGGTTTGTTATTCAGGTTAAAGAGGGAAGAAGCAGCTGGTCTGACGGGCAGCTGAGTGAAGTGGAGCCTGCGGAGGGAGCACGGGGACCGTCAGGGTGAAACAGTCCGTCGAGGGAAGCATAGTCAGGCAGTGGAGGAGAAGGCGACATATCCGCCTCTCATAATCAGCAGAATTCGCCAATGCCGATATTTCGTTTTCAAGCTTTTATCGGCCAATACCGATGACGTGCCGATAATATCATGCATCCCTACTTAATGGCACACAAAGTGCAGTGTTATTTGTCCCTAAAAGACACTGTGACAGACTGAGTGTACAGACTAAGTGCTCACAGCCTGGCCATAGAAACAGGTAGATATAAGAAAACATGGCTGCCAAAAGAGAAGTAATAGTGCCAACAGTGTGGAGGAATACTAGTGCACCACGGAGTGTTGCTCCTGCTGGCTGCTGACAGTGCTGTCAGTCAAGGAGTCAATCACACTGGACTGTAGAGGAGGCCGTACCAGCCCCTGGATCAAATGTAGTGGAGATGACAATGCTGCATTCAACACTGGAGCTGAGAACATCAGGTTTCTTTTTTGTTGGTTGAAAAGCACTTTGGCGTTCTTGTAAAGAAAAGACATTAAATCTGCTGTTGAAGCTTCGTACACTGTTCCAATCTATATATACATAAATGTATATGTATACATTTCTTTATATTTTAATTGTCAACATTCATTATTTGTACAGTGCTTTGGCAATGCTGTATTTCATTATGGTCAAACCAATAAAGCTATCTGAATTTGATAGAGTGAGAGAGAGAAGGAGAGATAGAGAGTGAGTGAAAGAGATGGAGAGAGGGAGAGAGAGAGAGAGTGAATGATACGGTAGGGTAGGAGGTGTACCATGGGACAAAATGTGAGATACTGACAACAGCTTAATAATCATAGTTAACTGCACTGTCATGTCTAATAAAAGCTATCTATAAATCTAAATCCTAAAACACAATTCAAAAGAAAAACACTGCCATCATTTTTGTTCAGTTCAGTTTTTCGTAACTGCTCATCAACTGCTCTGTGGAAGCAATGTGAACAGTGCAGAGTAACAGTTTCCTCCCAGTAAAGGCTTGAGATGTTAATGGAACTCTTTACCACATTCAAACTACTGTGTTATAATAACAAGCCCATGTAATCATGTCTCTGTTCTACGAGAGCAATGTTTAACAGTGCAGATGAACAAGTTTCTTTCCAGGAAATAGGCTTTACACGCTCATTTAACTTTTTATTTTACCAATGTTCAAACTATATTGTTGTGTTTGTACTTCAGTAGCTCTTGGTCTATGCTTGACATGATGTGTAAGATCATTGTTTTTCACTTTTGAATTATTTCAGCAACATCTGGTCCATACATTACTTGCTCTTTGGATGCAGTGTTAAATAGTGCAGAGTACCAGTTTCCTCCAAGTTAAGGCTTGATATATCATCATTCTATAAACAATACCTCAGCAGTTTGTTTCTAAGACCAGGTATCCTAGCTGAGCACTGGTCAGGTTTTATCTTCATGACAACTCTGCAGGGATTCAAAGGAGTACTTCATATTGCGAGGGTACTCCAGATTAAGGCAGTAGATGGTGCCCATTGGCATAGCAAAACCAGTGGCACATCTCTGAGGTCATGAAGGATGATTGTCTCCTCTACCACCACAGCCACATTGACAATTTCAAGAGGAAAAGCATCATGCAGGACACCTTCATGTCCAATCAGGAGTCCAACCTGCATTCCTGTCATGACGACACCCAGGCTTTCACCATGAGCCTAAAACAAATGGACAAATTTAATCTTAATTTACATTTTATGCCATTCGAATAAATGGTCAAGATATGGACACTAAAATTACTTTGAAAAAAGTTGAAATTGACCAGTGCCTACGTTTTCTTTTGATTTATTGTAGAGCTTAATATTCATCCTTTGCAGTAAAAATTAACAGAAAAAACTATTCTAATAAGTACACTCAACTGAACTACATTATGTCTAACTTCAATTCTCATATCATTTGAACAGTATTCAATGGGTGTACAGTTTGCACAGAATTGTTTGTTCCCTTTGGATGGAGCAGTGACCCTGGCTCAGGCAAATGCTGTAGCCATAGTAACTCCTCTTTCTACCCTTCAGTTGGGTCAAACCAGACTGAACAAAGCATGCTAGGTAGGACTGCCACCTGTTTATTTTCTATGAAAAATCACAGGTGCTGAGGGACAGAGTAGAAACATGGAGGGCTTTGCAAAGTTGATATTTTAATTTGTTGTGTACACATATAAAAACTTAGCAAAAAAAGTAAGGAAATTTGTGTTTGGTAGATTATTTCTTTGTTGTAACAATACTTCTTGGCAATAAATCTTATACCGTTAGAAAGCCTGTTTATTTCCCTTTTAAATGGTTCCACATGCATGCGCAATGCATTTGTAGGATGAGCAGCAGAGCTGCGTATGTGGGTTGCGCCCATGAAAAATTTGTCAAATCTTCTCTGCCAGTGCCAAACAGCTTATTCTGCCATTGACTCTTGTTTGGTGTTTGGTGGATTGGATGATTAAAGTTTGAAGAAAGAAGATATATTGGCAATTTAACAATTTATTCATTTAACAAACAGGAGCTCACCTCAGCAGCGTGTGGAAGAACCACACACAGCCAAAACAGCCTGGCACCTCCTCCTCATGCTGGTCACCAGCCTGGTCACACAGTGCTGTGGAATGGCATCCCATTCTTCAACCAGCATTTTTTCGCAAGTCAGCCAACGTGATTGTGTTGGTCACTCTGGCACGAAACCCCGCTCTGTGGGGGTGAGTGTTGGTATTGAGGCATTGATTTGACTGGCAAAAAACACAAATCGACTCAGGGGCTTCTTGACTGATGTATCGAATCATCAACGTTAAGGGACAGCCCTTGTAAATACATTTTCTTACATCCCACATCTTGGTTATCTCACCTATCTGAAATAGACACATAAGAAGGCAGAAATGTGAAAAGGGTCATGAGCGTAAGCAAATACAGCATATCCATGGTGTTCTCTATCATTCTGTGGATGTCTCAGTTGGCACTGATTACCTGTCTCACTAAACAATGCAGGCCATCTGTCCATGACTACAGAGACGAGTGGCTCGTTATCAGTGATTTCTGTCTTCACTTTATCTGGTTCCCGCTTCTGCACCTCTAGAAGCATGGTTTTCTGATTCTCCTCTGATTTAAATGCATTTTTTCGTGGATTTCTACCTTATTTGACTTCTAGACTGTCTTGCTGTTGTCTGTTCCCTCTTTCACTTACTTACAAGAGCTTCAGGTTATCCAGCTGCTGTCAATCTCTAACAGTAATCCCCCATCTTGAGTTTCAACCTAAAAACCCAGCTACAGTATCCTTTCAATGTTTTGCTACAAGAGCTTTGGATACACTTTCATAACGGTCTTTACTTGGATAGGCAGTGATTTTGGATATGATATCAGCTAGATATCAAACTGAATCTCTTTGGATCTTGGACAAACAAGACATTTGAGGATGTCACATTGGGCTTTAGAAAATTGTGATTGACATTTAACTATTTTCCTACATTTTGTAGACAAATGATTTATTCAATAACCCACAGATTAATTGATAATGAAAATAATCATTAGTTCGAGCCCCGTCAGGAATAGTACTAGAACTTCAAATCAATATAATAATTGTCACATATACATCAGTAACATTTAATGAAACAATAGCTTTTTGAAAAAAACACAACATTCTCTGTGCTCAAAGTGTACCTGGAACTATCTGTAACGTAACTGAACAATTAATCTAAATATTGGATTATGACTCGGAGTAACATTTATTTAAGACTTTCACTGGTTAAGAACACATTCTATTTGTTTTATGTTGTTTGTTTTCAGACTGCCATGTCTGAAACAACCTGCTCAAGTTTGAAAAACTGGCTGACTGGTTGGAGAGCAAAGGGGAGACTCCTTTACAGCTCCAGGGATTAAGTTGTATTTAATGTTAACTCTTTGGCTGCTTGGCAACTCGGCTTGATTCTTGAGGAGCTGTATCATTTATTTTGTGACAAACTGTAGCTCATACTGAAAATTCACAGCTTGCTGCTAAACTGACTCTGCTCTGATGGGCCACACACCGGTCTCCTTAGTCGCACCGTCTCTCTCACACGCGTTTGCCACACAGACATACCTCACTGAGCAATTCCCAGAGGTCGTGTTACTCCAGTATTGCAACAGTATTAACTTAGCTCAGTTTTGTTCTTTGTCGTGTTTAAATAAAAGTGTGCCCCAAAACCCTACAGAGCAGATGTCATGTGTTTAGCCACACCACAAACTATTCTCTTTTAAACATTGAGTTTCTCAAAAAAATCTACATCTAGACAGTTATTCGCAAAAGAAAACAAAAAATTTGGGTGGCATCTCACATTTGTGTGCGCACACCCAGGCACAGAAGGGAGTACTTAGCCTCTACTGTGCAGCTGGATAGCCAACAACTAGCTAGCTGACACCACCTTGCAAACACTAGCTTGCAAGCAAACGTGTTGCTCAAAGGCTAACAGTTTTTCCACTCCCATACAAGCAATTAGTGAATCTGTACCTTTACAATTAATCTACATATGTACCCACCGACTAAAATATCCTGTAACTGAGACAACAAAGAATTTCAGTGTCTCATGATGAGTTGAGCAAGAAAAAAAAAACACCCTGGCACTGCACACTCACATTCGCAAAACAAGCTAATCTTAATTAGTTATTCTTTCATTTCTTATCAATTTCTTATTCTTTCTGAAAGTATGACTAGCTAATGGAATGCATACACCAAAGGTGTTCTTTGGTACAACACAATTTAGTAAGTTAGAGACATCTACAGCCATGGTCATTACATTAAAAAAGGTTAGTTTAATATGGCTACTATGCTCAATTTTGCCTTCTCAGGACACCAGAAAGCCACAATGCTATTGGCCTTTATAAACACAAATTCAAAAACACTAGCTTGAAAGATAACATTAGAAAATACTTAAAGAAATTGATGGAAACTCACCTCACTGTCCTTGTGTATCTCAGCGGGAAACAAATTATTTATTGTCATCCGCTTTGCATTTGCATTAAGTCACTCCACCTCAACCTGTAGTCCATTGTCAGGCTCATTAACTCCCTCTGTCTCTCAATGTAGTCCGCTGTTGTTTGAGTCAATACATTGCTGTTGAAATACTTGGGCTTATCCTCTGCTGATAAGGTTAGTTGATTAGTCCAATGCGTCAATCGTGTCATGGTTTTGAGAAATAGTTTTTCTCTTACTCAAAAATTGCAGCAATGTCTGTTTCCTCCACTTCACCCTTCCTTTCTTTCCTTCTTCATTTTTCTTTTAGGCATTGAGTTAAAGAAAAGAAATAAAAGGACATAACTAAATGGAGCTGTCATGTTTTACAGTGTAAATATGAATAAATTCAGCAATCTAATACCACTTTCAACAGCATGTATAACGCATGTCCAACCGACGCTGGACCCATTCCTATCAGACTGTTGGACACTCATCAGCGGACCCAGGCTGGACCTGTGTCTTATATGAATGGAAACAACACAGGTCAAGCCCGGGTCTGCTACAGCATTTCCACATACGTGAAGAATGAACATAGGGGGCACAGTTGTAATAATAATTTTATTTAGTATAGCACCTTATATACCAAATAAAATTCACAAAGTGCTTCACAGGAAAAAAATTAAATTAAGACCATAAAAACATACATACAATAAAAACATATACCATAAGTTAACATAAACACAAAACACAGGCAGCAGGGTACCTCAAGGAGAATCAAACAGACAAACTTTCATTACACATCACACACAACTCAAGATGACACAAAAGCCAATTTAAAAAGATGGGTCTTCAATTGTTTTTTAAAAGCATCTATGGAGAATGCAGACTTAATATGTAAAGGAAGAGAGTTCCATAGTGTTGGAGCCACAATTGCAAAGGCATGATAACCTTTAGTTATCAGCTGAGGGTGAGGGACAGCCAGTAGGTCCTGGTCAGAAGACCTAAGTGACCTATTGGCGATATAGGGATGGATAAGATCAATGATGTACTCAGGTGGCTGTCCATGCAGGGCTCTATACGTGATAACAATAACTTTCAAATGAATCCTAAAATGGATGGGAAGCCAATGCAAAGAACTTAAAATATGTGTAATGTGAGTCATCCTGCTGGACCAGGTTAACAGCTTTGCAGCAGCATTGAGTTTTGAGATATTTTGTAGATGGAAAAAACATGTCGGGTCAATGATTTAATATGCTGATCAAAATGCATAGCTTGGTTAAAAATGACACCAAGATTTCTTAATTTAGACTGAACAGCTGATGAAAGGGATCCAATACACTTAGCAACCTTGGGAGCTATACTGTCAGAGGCAATGATGAGAACTTCTTTCTTGTCAGTATTAAGCTGTAAGAAGTTGTTTGACATCCAGTCCTTTATGGCAGTCCGACAGTTGTGCAGCACAGACAGTTTATCTGGGTTATCAGGCTTAAAAAAGACATAGAGCTGACTGAATAGATATTCCAGCTCTTCATGATACCAGGGAAGTGAGCATGGAGGAGGAGGAGGCGGAGGAGAAGGACAGGGTGGGAGGAAGGCTAACATAGCTGAATCTGACTTGGTTTCTTACATGCAATGGGAAGCCTTCTTTCTTCCTGGATGTTTAGTTTGCTCATTTAAATCTCAGTTTCAACTGAGCTTATTCAACACTTTCACAAAGGAGCTGCTCAGTACACTGTCCACAGTGCTGACAGTACTGACAAAGTACTGGCAAAGTCTGTGGGAACATTGGGCCTCATGCACTCACATTTTCGTATTCTTCTCCTAAATCTCTGACTTTTTTCTGTAAGGTTTGTTCATGCGGGTGTTCCAAGTCAGATTCACCAAACTCTCTTTAACTGCACAAAATTGTCATTAATCTCTCGTTTCAACCTGATGAATGATACTTGTTCATGAGGAGGTGAATGCTCCTGCCCCTAAAATATACATATAAAGACAACCTGTTCTGCTCCATTTGTGGGCTGGTTTCATTCACAAAAATGTTATCAGAATGTGAAAAGAAGAATTTTACAGCAGAGAGCTTCAAGTCCTGCTCATGCCATGTCACCAGCCTAGGCAAAGCGTCTTTATGATGGCTTTGACACTTGGCTTGACCTGGAGACCAGACAATCATCATAGCTCAGCCAGGCAGAGCTGCAGATTTCCTGCAATTACAGGAATTTATGCAATGAATCTCTTCCCTCTCCTTTGACACAAATTTGCAAACTAGAAAATGCTTTTACTTATCACCACAGTTGTCCTTAAATAATATTCCAGTTTAAAATTTGTATGAATACAATGCAGTCTAGGGCTGCTCAATTATGGCAATGGTCAATACTGAGATCATGATTATTTAACATGATTGCTCATTGACTTTGGAAACATCATGCATTTATTGAACTTTTAAGAAAAACTTCTCTTTTTAACAGTGGTTTTCCTTCAACTTTAAATATAAATCAACTGCAAAACAAATAAAAAATGCATCTGTAGGATGTATCTCCCAGGAATACACAGCTGGTCTGGACTGAAGGACTGTATATGTGTCTGTTTGTTTGTGTGTTAGGGGGGCTAACACTACTCCTGCATCACAAGTACCATGTCTCCCATCACAGAGTAAATCAGAAGGCGAGATAAGTGACTATAAGAGTTTTCCCATAAAATTTTTAGTTTCAATTATGTTCCCACCACTAGTTCCACTAATATGGATTTGTGATTAACAGTAAGGGCAGGAGGGAAGAGAATCAATCAATTGTGAAGACAATTATCAGACACTTGTGCTGACCGATGGCAGATAAGCTAAAAAAAATGCTAAAAACAAACTGGTGAGGAAAACAGGGTGTGAATTCAGTAGGCAGAGGCTCTGCTGCAAAGCTAACAGCAATAACAGAGCAGGCAGAGTAGTAGCTTCAGAGGGATTTCTAACTGCCAGACCTGTCTCAGTTACAACATGACAAACGTCATATAAAGGAGTTAAAAATAATCGGTCTGACAAGAGGTATTAAGGAAGTATTAGGCTAGGTATTTTCAGGCCTCAAACTTTCCTGTGAACAAGCCATATTCCATAGCTAATACAGGGTATTATTATAACCTCAATATTGTTCCAGTCCTTCTATGCATTAGTTTCAGAAATGTGCCTCAGCACACATTTGAAGAAACAAAGCCACTAGTTTTTCAGTTGCTTCTGAATTTTTCAAAAAGCTATAATATGTAACTATTCCCCATTAAAATGTCTATTTTAAAATGTCTATGTTATATGTTTTGTTGAGTTGTGTACTTACATTACACATTACATCATCTCAAATGTTTCCAACAATTTTCAAACCCAGAGAAATCCATTATTTTAATCAAGGTACCAGTCCATTTAATTTGGTCGCCTGTCCATGGCCTCATACCCGCACATGATTTAGCCAAGTAGAACGTGTTCCTGGATCAACATCCACATTGCGGTCCTGGATCAACATTGCGATCAACCAATCACAGCCCTCTGACATCATCAGTGTGCTGCTCCTGTCATTTTCTCAAAATTTCTTTTTGGCCCCAGAGACATTTTCTCTTATGAATAAGTATGGTTTAACTAGCCACCAGGGGTAGTTCAGATCATAAGTTGTTTCCAGAAAAACTACAATGTTCCTGTTCATTTTATTGATGAATTATTCTGACCACAGCAAAATTAAGGCTCTTTTATTATCTTTACCCTTTATTGTTAGTGAACAATATTCTAGCTTAACTTGCTAGTAGCTCATACAGCCACAGCTCTAGGTAGGTACTAGTCTGTAAGGATAAATATTAAATATTAATGACTTAAAGACATGCAGTTAAGGATTTTGTTGAGTTTTCTGACTATTAATAAATTAATAAATTCAATTAGGAAAACTTAGCTTACCTCTGAAGAAAAGAAGCACAACTGTCTCTGGGGCCAAAAAGAAATTTTGAGAGAATGACAGGAGCAGCACACTGATGATGTCAGAGGGCTGTGATTGGTTGATCACAATGTTGATACAAGACCACAATGTGATGTTCATCCTCCTACCTCCTCTATAAAAGAGTACCAATGAGTCAGCATTGTGGTTGTCCACCACAATGGCATCTACCAAAGAGTATACGCATAAAAGATAATACGTTGTCCACCAGGAATAAATTGTCCGCTGTCATAAATGGACGTTTATTCAGTTTTGAGTGACACTTTTACAATAAACTTTTTAGATCTTGGAAATTCTTAAGTATATCTTTTAACCACATGAAGGATTTTAGTATCTGAGAAAAAAGCTGAGCAAACAGCAGCGGCTCAGCTCTCAGCTTGGCTCACAGCCCCTCCTTACGTCCTGTGTCTGCCAAACACTGTTGGAGAAACACTGATTTTTTATATGAAACTGCTTTATTCAGTGTTTTTACCGGTTTTAATCCCAGTGTACATTTGTTTTGGAGAGGAGGAGACGTCTGCAGATAATTCGGCTCCCAGTAAAAAAACCCTGAACATCTGGATCTTAAATTGTCAGTGACACAAACTGAGCAAACGTTATCAGCAGGTTGGCTTGCAGCCCCTCCTTACGTCCTATATCGACCAAACGGCATCGGAAAAACAATAATTTTTTATGAAAAACTGCTCTATTCACTGTTTTTACAGGTTTTAATCACCTGGTCTGTTGGTTTTGGAGAGAAAGACACTTCTGCAGAATAATGATTTTTCCCACCTGAAAGAATAAATAAAAAATATAAAGGATGAGGTGGCTGATAACTGCCAACTGAAGAAGCAGCCAAGCCACCACTTTAGAGAGCTGAATGTTGCCCACAAGCATCCTTGTGCGTTTCATACTCAGAAAGAAATGTATATGAAAGTGTGTGCTAGATAATATACATAGAACAAATTAACACACACTAATACTCATTATATGATATTAACATAAAACAATGAATGCACATTACTTATCGCTGATTATTTAAAAAAAAAAAAAAAAGCCTATACAAAAAAAAGCAGCTCATGGAAAGACTGCATGCTCTTACTTTTTATATTTGCAAAATATTTTTGTGAGTTTACAAATCTTTTTTTTTTTGTATTTGTGGAAGGTGTTTTATTACAGATTACATATTTACACACAGATTGTCGATCTTTTTACACAAATCATTATGAAACAAATCTCTCTCCATAAATGAGCATCAGTGCCTTCTAAAAAGACAAAATAAGGCAAATCACTTTTCTAGAAAATGGAATTGATTCTAGAAAATTTGAACAAATCTGTTTATGATTTTTTACAAAAACAGTTTATTGACAGCCCTAGGCCTAACACTAAGGCTCCAGTAAGTCAGGAAGTTCAGTCAGGAAAAACCCTGACTGTTTGTGTCTGCCTCCACTAAGTTATCCAGTATTACTCATCATGACAGCAGGCAGAAGCAGTGTGTTGTCAGCACAGTTATTACAGTGGCCCTGATGTAAAATGCCATGACTTTTCCTTGAATTCATTTTACAGGCTGCCAAAGACTTAAGGGGAGAGAGGCCATGAGAAGCAAAGAGCTGTGCTGTGTGACATACAAACACAACTTAACCAGCTTCTCTGAACAACATGTAAATGTATTTTTACAAGCATGATACCACCATACAACCAGAGTATCTCTGAAATCTTTGTGATTTTGATCAGCTTAAAAAAATCCTGCTTTAAAACAGGACCAGTCATCTATATGCTTCCATGCCTTGTGTATAGCTATGTTAGCTTAGTTTCAACATAGTGTGGGAGTTATACTATAACTTAGTAATAACAGGTTGCATTATACAAGGTAGCTATAATGCAGATAGAAGTTAGAATAGTGCAATTATTAACTGTTGTAAGGGCAGAATGGTTATATGAAAGAGACTGCTGACTTGTTTTTTTTTTTTTTTTTTTAAATATTTCTTTCGGTAGCACATTGCCTGTGACAGACTACATAATGACTCTGAGCATGCTCAGTATTGTGCAGTATAGTTACCATTAGGCTGCATTCAAACCAAATCGAGCGGTGCGGCGAAAACGCCAGTCGTCCCATTCATTTGAATGGGGGTAGTACGGTTCGGCTGCGGCTGTTTTGGCCGCTGTAGCGCCGCACCGGAATGTGGCCGGAAAGTTGAGCCAGAGTCAACTTTTGGAGAAAGGCATCCTGACGTCACTGCGGCTGAAGGCTGTGGTGGCCAATCACAGCGGGAGATCAGACTGACAAGAGTTGTAAACTCTGCCATGAGGGAGGACAAAGACTTTACTAGGACGAGGGGAGGACATTTCTCTTTGCTTCATTAGTAAAGTTAGACTTTGCTGTCGGCTTCCCGACTCATTTTAAAAAAGACGAGAGAAAAAGAGAGAGAGAGAGCGAGAGAGAGAGAGCAGCTGTGGTCGAGTGAGCTAGAGAGTGAATGAAGAGAGGGAGCACTGGTAGCAAGACGGTGAATCAGATCAATAAACATTATTTTCTGATTGTTTCACAGTGGTTACATTGCAGAGCACAAATAAACACGCCCACAAACCCACACACCTCTGCTCGACCCTGCAACTGAACACTGCACCGCCTGATTTGGTGTGAATTCAGCCTTGTTCTGAACAGACCAGAACATGAGTGTATTTTAACGTTGGGCATTGGCAGAGAAGATTTGGCAAATTTTTCATGGGTGCAACCCACATACTCAGCTCTGCTGCTCATCCCACAAATGCATGTTCCTTACAAATGTGGCACCATTTAAAAGGGAAATAACAGGCTTTCCAACAGTATAAGATTTATTACCAAGAAGCTTTGTTACAACAAAGAAATAATCTTCCAAAAACAAATTTCCTTACTTTTTGTTCTAACTTTATTTTCACAGAGCAACTCTCTATAGTCTTTGTCCAATAAACAGAACAGAGCAGAGCAGGCAATATGCATACATACACAATCATCACTCAGGTGGTTGCAATCTACATTGTAGATCAGGGGTGTATATCTCTCTATCAGACAATTCCACTCATGTCTAGATAAACAGGCCACCATCAAGTGGAGCTGACTCAGATCCTAGATCAGTGTCATCTGAATGAAGCATTTTTTACAACACTGTATGGACACAAGTCCCACACATTGAAATTAGCATTAGCTGCTAACACTAGATTTCTAGATTTACTTGCTTTATGTTGACTGCTCTCTCTATAAAAAGGTACTGACAGTGGGGCTGTGCAATATGACCAAAATTTCATATCCCGATATAGGTCAATTCATATCCTGATAACGATATATATCACGATATAGCACATTTTCTGTAAATCCCATGATTAAATAGTTTCTGGTCCGGGTCACTCCCCCTCTCCCCTGTTGTCTGTCCATCTTTTGCATGGATTAGGCCTAAATTAAATTACTCTTCTTGGCTGTTTACTTGCAGAGTTTTTATTGCACTTACAGTAATTTAATGAGTGTAGTTGTTGTCGAGTACTTCACACACACACACACACACACACACACACACACACACACACACACACACAGAGGGCTAATTTCAACTACTTTATATTAGGGTTGCAGTAGTATCCTGGTTTCACAGTATACCATGGTATGAAAATTGACGGTTATCATACCATGTACATTTCCTTATTACCGGCTTTGTAAAAAAAAAAAAAAAAAACAACCGAATGGAGAACCTCGCTGTGCATCTCCTTTTCTCCTCAACTGCAAGTCAAACTCAGCAACTGGCACCACAAACACACACATGCAGCGGAGCAAATGGCAGGGAGAAGCGAGATTGATGCCACCAATTTCCATTCCCCCAAAAAGAAGTTGAAATCAGCAGCGTGGGAATATTTTGGATATCGCAAAAATGAACATGAGGTTGTCCTTGAGGACAGATAACCAATTTGTAAAAAATGTGGACACAAAGCTCTGCCAAAGGAGGGAACACTTTGCTCCATGCAGATCAATCAGTGTCCTGTTTATAACTTTAATCCCTAATGAAAAAGCGTGAACATTTGAACGTTGATAATAAAATGCGCTGTTGAAATAATTTACCAAATCCCGGCTACATCTGCATTGTCTGTCCGTTCGGTAACCTCTGATTTACAAACACACACTGCACCGACCCCATAAAAAAACGCACACAAACTATCCTGGCTCAGGGGGTTGACATAAGCGAGCGTGTGTGAGAGTTACAGGTACAGACACACACTTTTAAGGTTCATTGTAATTGACAATAATAATAATAATATTTGTAAAATATCGTGTACCACGATACCGTGAAACCATGATATTTGCAGAGACAGTTATCATACCGTGAAAATTTCATACCATTGCAACTAGTGGTGCAATGGATCGTAGTTGATCCGCAATCCGTATGGATCGCCCCCCACAGTTCGGCACGCATGTGAACCATGGATTAATTGCAAAATTTAATGTCTCATTTATGACAATGTAAACAAACTGTTGTAAGTGCAAGTCATGGACAGACAATGTGTCCCTAACAGGGATTTTGAAGAGCGACAACCAAACCAGCATTAATGGGTCCGTAGTGACATCTGCAGGTATGTTTACATGCTTTTTTATGTCAATCAATCAATCAGTCAAATTTTATTTATATAGCGCCAAATCAAAACAAAAGTCATCTCAGGGCACTTTTCACATAGAGCAGGTCTAGACCTTACTCTTTAATTTACAGAGACCCAACAATTCCCCTATGAGTAAGCACTTGGTGACAGTGGTAAGGAAAAACTTCCCTTTAATGTGCTGAGCAGATAATTAGCTATCTAGCTGCTAACTGATGTTAGCGGTGAATGTTTGTTTGGTGGCTCGTTCAACAGACTAAGCTGTAGGACAAGACGTGTGTTCATGTTTGTAAGTTATCAAGTTTTGATGATGTGGACATAGGCTATTTTTTCATTCACTACTATGTTGAAAGAGGAAGGTATCATGCCAAAACCAAGGTACATACCGAACTGTGAACTTAGTGCACCGTTACATCCCTAGAATCACAATTATTTTGGCCAGGATAATAATGACATGAAATTCTCATATTGTCCCATGCCTATGTGTGCGTATGATTTTTATACCATGACTAACGTTATGTTGACAATTCAATAGCAGATTATCAGAGAAGCACCCCATAGCCTGCTGCTGCCACCACCATTCTTCACCATAAGGACGCTATTAGCCAGGTGATGAGCAGTGCTTGGAATTCTGTCCAAAGAGTTTAATATTTGTCTCATCAGACCAGAGAATCTATTTCCTCATGCTCTCAGAGTCTTTTAAATGCCATTTAGCAAACTTCAAGCAGGCCGAGATTGACTTCTGTCTAGCCACTCTGCCATAAAGGCCTGATTGATGGAATGGAGTGCTACTGAGATGGTAGTCTTTCCAGCAGGTTCTCCCATCTCTGCAGAGGACTTCTGGAGCTCCCTGACCAAGGCGCTTCTTGCCTGGTTACTCAGTTTGGCCTGATGGCCAACTCTAAGAAGAGTTCTGGTGGTTCCAAACTTCTTCCATTTGACAATTATTAAGGCCCCTGTGCTCTTGGGAACACTCAAAGCTTTAGCTTTTGTCCTGACATGCAGTGTGAATTGTGGGACTTTATAAACACAGGTGTGTTCCTTTTTTAACCATGTCCAGTCAATTCAGTTTGCCACAGGTGGACTCCAAACAAGTTCTACACTCATCTCAAGGATATTTAAAGCAAACAGAATGCACCTGACCCCAGTTTGGAGTGCCACAGCAAAGTGTCTGAATAAAATGTGAGATTTCAGTTTCTAAAAACAAAATTTTCACTTTGTCATTATGGGTTATTGGGTGTAGATTGATGGGCAAAATGACAATTTCATCCATTTAAAACTAAATCTACAACACAAAGAAAAAAAAGTATTATCCACATACAAACTTAACAGTAATGAGTCTTGACTATATATAAGGATCAGCTGCTGCAATGCTTAAACTGCTGTGTTGGCTCAAATGGTCAATCTCAATTAGGCTGATATTAAATATGATTAACCTGTCTTAATTGAATTTTATGATGTAATTTATAGTTATAATTAGGGCTGTACGGAATGCTTTCAAGCAATGCTTTCACCATTTGTTGCAATGGTGTTTGAACAGCAAAATCAGTATTGGAATATTTGTATCCATCCATATATACTTGTGTGAATATATATATATATATATATATATATATATATATATATATATATATATATATATATATTTTTTTTTTCCCCTGGTGGTGGTGGTCCAATAGAAAGAGGGGGGAGGAGAGCAAAGAGAGAGAAGGAGAGACAAGGGACGCAGTGGGGGAGAGCGAGTCACGGTGCAAGTGCCTCCTCCTCCTCTCAAACCCACTGGCTGTGGTGTTGCATATACATTGTCGTTCTGCATTCAGCTTGTGCTGAAGCTGCTGCTTCTTCCGGCGGGTCCCCATGCCGCGCTCCTGATTGCCTGTTCTCACCTATGTGTTGATGCTTACAACTGTCTCTCTTTCTGTCTGTCAGAGACTGTCAGAGACAGACAGAGAGAGAGACAGCTGCTGCTCCTTCCCCACCAGAAGAAGCAGCAGCAGCAGCAGCAGCAGCTTCAGTGCTAGCTGGAAACAGACTAACAAAACACCAGCAGAACAAGAAACACTGACGCAGCCAGCGGGGCATAGAGGAGGAGGAGGCACCTGCACCATGACTCACCTCTCCCCTGCTGCCTCCATCGTCTCTCCCTCTTTCACTCTCTTCGCTCTCCTCACCCCTCGCTCCTATTGGACCACCACTGCCGTTTCCTCAAGCCCCCCGAGTTTCAAATAAATTCAAATAATTGCTGCTAAAGCTTCGAAGCCCAAAAAATGGTATTTGGGACAGCTCTATTTATAATATGCCATTTATATTTGAAAATATGCGGGTCTTGGAACCCTCAAAAAAATTAAAAATAAGAATTATGGCCAATGAGGCACCTTTCAATGTCAATGTAAGCACAGCAAACCATGGATTTTGTGTACTGTTAAATGCCTAAAAAACATGTATTAACTTGACAAAGTAATCTATCATTGAAAGAAATTACTTTGATGTTTAAAAACTAGATATTATATAGGGACCAGGGTCGGAAATTAACGGGAGCTCGGGTCAAAATGCCCCTAAAAAATGTCAAATATCCCTTGGACTTGAGATGAAGGGGGCTTTTAAAGGTCCTAAAATAAAATGAAACAAACAATTAATACATTTTTCAAAGTGTATCCAGATTTTGCTCTGTATTCAAAGTGCAACTTGGAAATGGCTGGGACAGCTAGCTTTCCATACCTGCACAACCCCTGCCCCCTCGATCAAGCATTGTGAGGTTGTGAGGTAGGGTCCTACGACTTCTGCAATGCGGAAGATAAGGATGGAATGGAGGAATTTGATAATAAAAATGGAATCAACTGTAAAATGTGGAATATTGTGGAATTTGCAAAAATGTGAAAGCAATTTAGAAAGATCAGGGTTTTCCCTGCAGCACCTAAGCTTTTTTCACAGCGCCTAAGCCGAATGAACAGAAACTTGATTGAACTGAACTGATTTGGGGTTGTAGGGAAAACAAAACGGATTCTTTATCGAGTGGATTGAACTCTGACTGACTGTGGAATGAGTTACACACGCATACACTTACCAATGTTGCTATGCTTGCTTGATTTAATATTGAAAACTGAATTGAGTTGTACTGGTTTTAGTGAAGTATATTTCATTGCTATTTGCTTTGTTGATGAGGCCCTCTGACATGGCTAAATCATCCAAAAACTGAAGAATTCAACACTAACAGCTAAATTTAGAGCAAAGCAATATCCAAAGTATAAGCCATGTTTTACCAATGTTATTTTGTGATTATTATTTTTTATGTGACAGATTACTTCAGGCCATAGGGCTTCACGTCTTCATGCTAATGTCTGAGTCACTGGCTCCAGAGTAAGGGGGACAGTGAGACTTTTTGTTTCCCCACTTTCCGGTGTTATTGTTATAAAGCGGTAGCATCTGAAGTCAGGTATTATGGTCACAGCGATAATGTCTAAACTTACTCTAAGAAGTAGGAACAATAAGTCCAATCGTAATCAGAACACAGAGGACTGTGAGTAGCCTATTATAGCTTCCAGTTCAGACTAGTTTAAATAATTTGACCACCACATGACAAACATCGGGCCCTATTTTTCATGATAGTGCAATGACCAGTGCAAGCAGCACAGGGACAATCTGGTATTTTCCTGACCTCGAAATTTGCTTTGCCCGTCTGTGTGGTATTGTGTTGCGCAGGAGACGCAAAAAATAGGCAGCGCAAAGCGAGTTGTTGGTCTTTGTGGAAAATGGGTCTTAGACGTCTCAGAGCAACATCTGTTTCTGGAGCAAAGTCACTCCGCTGCCACTTGGTGATTTTATCAAGAAGAGCAAACTAAATACATTGCTCTACATGTGCTGCAATAACAGATTAATGCATGAAATATACAGTGCTGCTTGAAAGTTTGTGAACCTTTTAGAATTTGCTCTATTTCTGCATAAATATGACCTAAAACATGATCAGATTTTTACACAAGTCCTAAAACTAGATAAAGGGAACCCAATTAAACAAATGAGACAAAAACATTAAACTTATTCATTCATTTCTTGAGGAAATTTATCCAATCTTACATATTTGTGTGAGATAAAAGTATATGAGCCCTTGCTTTCAGTAACTGGCATGACCCCTTTTTGCAGCAATAACTTCAGCCAAATGTTTCCGGTAACTGTTTATCAGGCTTGGAGGAATTTTAGCCCATTCCTCCTTACAGAACAGTCTCAACTCAGGGATGTTGATGGGCTTCTATGCATGAACTGCCCACTTCAGGTCCTTCCAAAGCATCTCTACAGGATTAAGGTCAGGACTTTGACTCAGCCATTCCAAAACATTATTTTTCTTCTGCTTTAACCATTCTTTGGTAGAGCAACTTGTGCGTTTAGTGTCGTTGTCTTACTGCATGACCCACTTTCTGTTGAGCTTCAGTTCACAGACAGATACATTGACATTTTCCTGTAGAATATGCTGGTATAACTCAGAACTCATAGTTCCATCAATGATTGCAAGCCGTCCTGGTCCAGAGGCAGCAAAGCAGGCCAAAACCATGATACTGCCACCACCACCACCACGTTTCACAGATGGGACAAGGTTCTTATGCTAGAATGCAGTGTTTGCTCATCATCAAACATAACGCTTTTCATTCAAGCTGAAAAGTTAAATTTCCGCCTCATCCAGTCAGATCATTGTTTCAATTGCCTTCTGGCTCATCCACGTGACTGAGCAAACTGTAAACGGCAGCAATATTCTTTTTGCAGAGAAGTGGCTTTTTTCCTTGCAACTCTGCCATGTACACCATTGATGTTCAATGTTCTCCTGAGGGTGGACTCATGAACACTGACTGTAGCCACTGCAAGAGAGGCCTTTAGTTTCCTAGATGTTACCCTGGGGTCCCTTGTGGCCTCCTGGACTATTACACGCCTTGCTCTTGGTGTGATCTTTGTTGTTAGACCACTCCTGGGGAGGTTAACAATGGTGTTGGATGTCTTCCATTTGTACACGATCTGCCTGACAGTCAACTGGTGGAGTCCAAACTCTTTAGAAATGGTTCTGTAACCCTTTCCAGCTTGGTGAACATCAACAACACTTCTTTTAAGGTCCTCAGAAATCTCCTTTGTTTGGGCCATGACACACTTCCACAAACCTGTGTTGTGAAAGTCAAACTTTGATAGTGAAGACCCAGATTTCTCTTCTTTAAGTTAGGCAGGGCCTCCCAGACTCACCTCTGATTGTCATCCCATTGATTGAAACACCCAACTCTAATTTCCCTTTCAAATGAACTGATAAACCTAGAGGGTCACATACTTTTGCCACACACAAATATGTAACATTGGATCATTTTCCTTAATAAATAAACAAGTTTAAGTTTTCTATTTTATTTGTTTAATTGAGGTCTCTTTATCTAGTTTTAAGACTTGCACGAAAATCTGATCACATTTTACGTCATATTTATGCAGAAATAGAGCAAATTCTAAAGGGTTCACAAACTTTCAAGCAGCACTGTAAGTACTTTATTTCAATTAAACAGTCTTCAACCAAAATTGGCAGGGAAAATAACATTTAATGTGGTCAAAGCATCTGTGTTGATCTGTAAATGAATGTGGGTAATTCTTAAAGTATATGCTTATACTGTATGAAAAGCTTCTCCTTCAGTTAAACCTCTGCAGCATATATATGAAATATAAGGTGAGAGAACGGTTTAGTAAAACATTGTTTAGGTTGATAACCAGCGGCACTAATTGTGTGATTGTTTTCTGTGTTAACACAGATTTGTAAAATGCCAAAGGCACATTTATTAAGGTAACATTGATTAACTACTGTGTGATTAATTTGATCAATCTTTTAATTTACACAGGAGTCAACATTTTATTTTGCTGTTAATATTATTTTAATTTTAGCCATACTTGTGTCACATCTTGTAAAGTCAGTTTAGATATGAGCGCAGCAAACTATGATTACATTTCTGAGATATCTCTGCCAACAATGGTTTACAGTCCATGTGAGGGATTAACAATATGGATGCTTTAAAAGAGCCACACAGCCGTGTGTAATGGTCGCACGTAATGACAGCTGTTCTGCTGTTGGATAACCTAAACTGCACTTTTTATTTCCAGTTTGTTTCATTGATAGCTATACAGACTGGTGGAGCAGGCATCATGTTGATATGAAAACAGCTGGTTCAGTGCATGTTTTCATCAATTTTTGGCTCATTGTGGGAGTGCAAATGAGGCTCATGTGCAGAAAGCATGTAACGGGACAGAGTGCACAGGACACTCGGCAGCCACACATTTCTCTGTTCTGTCTTCAGGTTAGGCTAACCCATTGTTGCTAACTCTGGAGCTAACCCCCTTTACTCTTCCAGCATGTAGGGAAATAACAGACGTGACTTTTTATTTACTGACACACTGTAGTCTGTACTGTACATTTACTGCCAGACTGACAACTTACTGCTGACCTTTTCCTCTGGCCCGCTCACAACCACCGTCACTTCTCTGCCCCTCATTCTTTCGCACTCGCTACGCAAACATACTCCTTAATGGAGCCATGCTACCAGTGGTTTCCCAGGCAACGACACAGAGGTTGACTCACATACCGGAACTCACGTACCTTTCTTATTGAATTGTTGAAATTTTATTCATCCACCATATGATTAGACACTCTTTCTGGTGACAAAATGTGCTTACATCGTAAAACACAGGATTCCGCAAATTTAAATGGAAAACACAGGATTTGGGAAAAAATAAAATAGAATCTGGAAAAAATTAAAACGCATTTCATAGGGCTCTATTGTGAAGCAGACGCGGCATCTAATAATGTTAAAGGCAAAGTCATGCTTTCTGTGTTCTACGTCCGTGGACAGCTATGGATTTGCATGCAGATGTGGTTCCATTCATACTTTTTGGGAGTCCGTTCAGACACAGACACGTTCCTCATATGCGCACTAGTAAACAGAGTTGCAGCGTGATTTTTTTCCAGAGTTGTAAAATCCAGTCTGTGAATATTACAGACCGCTGTGCAGTGTTTTTCTGATGAGCCTTTAGACACAATAATCTTACTTCATCAAGACTTGCTGGAAGACTTGCTGGATCGCATTTCAATGTCTCACTGGCACTTTAAAAAACAAACGCTCACACCAACACAGCCTCTTGTATTGCTTTACACAGGGCTGTTTTCAGTCTGAGTGCAGCTGAGGAGTTCCTGTTTGTTCCTGAACAACAAGAAAATGTTGAAAAACGAAAAGCAACAGCTTAATGAGAACAGGAATACAGTACATACAGTAGACAAGACAGGTATTTCTATTTGCTTTTCTAGCACGTGTAGTTGGCATGCTTGCAATGTATACAGTGCATGGTCATAAATTTTGAGCTGCCTGCGGACATCCACCGAGGGATCCGCGCAGACACTCGTGGACATGGGCGGATGACAACATTTACGTCACGCGGACCAACGCAGACCCTCACAGCCATGCCGCTGCTAAAAGTATGAGTTGGCCTTTACATTACTAAAATTGGGCATTTTTTAAATTTGCATACCTGTCACACGTCCAGCTGAGTCACAATCAGTTCAAAATCAAAGCACATTAGAAATCTCAACAATGGCTGACCCTCTCCTGGTCTGCCCTGAGCCTAAAAAAAGTTATCAATAGCATGTTATTTTTAGCCATAGAGTGCTGTAAATAACATGTCAGACAATCAGCAATATTGTTGAGATGCTGAATTGTGATGTAACATTGTATACTTAAACAAATAAAATATGCATTAAATTGGTAAAAATACTCACACAGATATTATCTATTACTGGGATTATAAATCAGTGGGACAATTTTTACCCATTAAATGTTCTTGCATTATAAATTCAGCTGCTACCTTTTGAATATTGGTCTGTCATGCAACATAGAACTAAGGTATTTCCCATCATTTGAAAAAAATGCCCTAGATATTATCCTCAATGCCCCTGAAACATATTTCATGAGGGCAAAAAAGCTTTTGTAAAAAAAAAAGTTAACTTCCTACCCTTATTGGGACCACTATGTCACATCTTGAAACTGTCACCTGCCCTAGTCACAGCCACATAGAAGATAAACTAGAAAATAGAAGAGACTAAACACAAAAGTCAACAAAGCACTTGTAAAACACCCCTGAAAATGTAAAATTTCGTTTAAAACACAAGAGAAGCCACTGCTACAATCTATAGTCACCACACCACCAAAACACAGTATCCACATGATGAGTACAGGATAGACATGACACAAACACCAATTATTACAGCGTGCGTCTATGCATGTGTGCGTGAGCACGCTGGTGGTGCTGCAATGCAATGCCAAACCCCCACCGACACAGCAGACAGCCATGGATGCAGCGTTATTACAGCACAGAATGTGTCTGTGTTCCTCAGCTGGAAGCTAGCTCTGTCCCGCCACGCTAACACTATAACAACTCTTCATACAGCACAACAGCACACACCAACTACTCACATTACCTCTCTAGCTAAAGCGACGACTGCTGCATTGAATACATGTGACTTTGCTCTTGCCTCTGAGACAGTATGCCGAACAATAGCCATGTTTTCGACATGACTGGAAATGAAGCAAAAAGATAAGTCCTGCGTATCGTCAACCGCGCAGTTGACGTTTCAGTCACTGTAGATATGGCAGACAGCAAGGTTATCATCACACCTGAGCTAATTATCCGTTCTTACCTTAATGTCCAGCTGAAGAAAATAAAAGATGCTGCTGCGGTTTGTATCCGTTAGGTCGGTGTCTGTTCGGCCTGACAGCATCCTGTTCACAGCCAGCAGCACCGCTGTCAAGCCGTATAGCATGAGGACAAATGCTTCCGCTCACACCGTTTACAATAACAGTCGAATTTGTCTGAAATACCCTTGAATCTTGCTTACAATAACTCTGCTGACATTTAAATAAAGGTACACAGATTTACGTGAAAATTTGGCCAACAGAATAGTAAGTAAGCTAGAGGTTGTTTTTTACTATATAAAGCATACATTTACTTTCATAAGATTTAATTTCCCTGTCTGTCTGTCTGCCTGTCTGTCTGACTGTCTGTCTGTCTGTCTGTCTGTCTGTCTATCTATCTATTTATAAATATTCATTTTAAACGAACCAGTTGACAGAGCTGTCTTCAGTTGATTAAGTGTCTCTGGTTGTTTGATTCTCCTATAATCACTTTTAGACTGGCAGCCTGTTTATCTGTTGTATCTGTTTGATAATTGTGTGTGTTCTGTGTAGTCCTAATGAACGCTCCAGTACAATAAAAATATGCCGTTAATTAAAAAAATATTCACGTGCTATGTAACTTTTAGACATTAACCACTAAATACACTCCAAAATGAAAGAAAAGTGAAACACTCATAAATAAAACTTCCTATATTCATCAAATATGTTATCTCTTTATATCTTTATGAGATATTACAATGGAAATAAAAGAGCTCTCAAGTGGGAGGGTTGTCAGCTGTGTGTAAAGAATATGCTGTAAATGAAAGCATAACAACAGTAATATACTTGTGATTGTGTCTATTTCCGGTTGTTATCATCCAAACTCATGCTAGCTTTGCGCAGCTGCCAGCAGGCCAGTCTGCACCGAGACAGATAGTTGCAGCTGAACGGGAGAGCAGACAGACTGACCGTCCCTGTACTGCATTTTACATGCACCTCATGCATTCTCAATCTGATATATGAATCCTCAATGGAATTCCCTATTGGGACTTCCTCATGACTCTATATATTTTTTGTGAGATTTAAGTACATCTCATTGTTGGCCTGTCAGTTCTCCCCTGTGAATATGAATGGAGTGGTCCGGTCATTAAAGGGCCAGTGTCTTGTCTATGACAGCTCAACAGCTTCTCTTTTATCATTGCAAAAGAGGGTACATCTTTCCAATGAGATTGGAGGCTGAGAGGATACCTACATAAAGCTTTTTCAGCTAGCCTTTTTTTTTTTTTTTTTTTTTTACCAAGAAGATGCTTCGCACATCTTGTCTCTTTATCTCATGGTTTGGGTGCACATTTCAGTGTGAGGCAGTGATTAAGACCAAGAAACGAATGTGTGTGTAAATTAAACTAAATGTCCACATAGGGCTATTTCTGGTCTAGGGCTATTTGTGGTTTCAGCTAGGCCTCATGGCTCCAATTAAAGGAGTGTTCCAGTCATTTATTGCACTTCCAAGTAATATTGAGGCTCCAAAATGGTTAGATAATGGTTTTACAATAATGCAACTTCATAACATCTTTTATTTGAACCCCCATTTGACTGGATGATGTACTTTTGAGTTATAACAACTTCCTGTTTCACAGAGAAATTCGACGCATTGCCACGTCAAGGGTAGTTAAAGTGGGGGGCATATAACTTCCTTTTGCCAGTAGGTGGCACTATTTCTATGATTCAACATTGTACTGTGCATGTCTTAAGCTGTAGACTCTTATCAAATGTGAAATTTGGAAAAGATCTGACTATGTGGAGTCAAGTTACAAGAGTTTGTTTTGCAATGGCGAAATATCAAAATTTGCTGCATCATCACGGCAACAGTGTTCAACGAAAACTCACAAGCTTCACAATATGGCATAACCAACGTCTTAAAGCTGACCAAATTTAAAGTGGATCTGTTAAACCTGCTAGACAGAGGTTGTAAAAGTACAGCACCTGTAACTTCCTGTTGCCAGTAGGTGGCGCTATGACTATGACTTATTATGGACACATAGATGTGTTTAGGTCGGGACCTTTAAAATTAGGGCAGATTGGACGATGTGCGTTAAAGTTATGACAACTTCCTGTTTCATGGCGAAACGTCAAACTTTGCCGCCACGGCAAAAGCGTTCAATGAAAACTCAAGATCATATGGCATGAAATGATGGTAAAGAAAGACTATGGCAGAACACAAGTAAAATGAATTGATTAAGGGGATTCCAGATATATCTACATTTAAAAATATTATTTGAAACATGCGTAAACATTTGAATATTTGAGGATGAGGATCTTCTAATACCCTTGAAGAATGCTTTCTTCAGAAAAAGGGTTTTTCAAAAGCAAATGGTTCTGGGTAGAACCTCAGCCCTTCAAGCCCTTCAAGAAGAACCCTTTTGGAACCCTTACTTCTAAGGGTCTATGTACAAGCCTAAGGCCCAACAGAGATGCACTACCTCCCTGCCACTTTGATTTCACTTTTATTTCAGCGTCAAGGTTGTTCTGATGGATACTGGTTGGTGTGGTAAAAAGGGTAGACTGACCGAACACATCAGGTTCAATTCCTGTTGGTCCATTCAGATCTCCAATTAGCACATCTCCCTAGACTTGGAAATAGCTGATTTCTTAATGGAGAGTTTAAAAAATGAGTATCTTCCTCAAAATCAGGAGAATCTGCTAGGGGTATAAAAGCAGATCCCTATCAGTTATGCCCAGGGTTTGATCTAAATGTTACCAAATGTGTGATTTACCCTGTTTCACTGGTGAGAGCTGAAAGTAAAATCTCCTTCATACCACACCAAGAAACACCCCATACTGTAGGCCATATGTGGAGGAAAGAGAGTAACTACGTTACCACCGTAGTGCATAGCCTGGCTTAAAAAATACCTGCAAAGTGCGTGAAACACCAAAATTATCAACTGAAAACTACACATGAACCAGAAGTAATGCAAACTCTCGTATACATACAAAATATAGTGAATGTGCAGCTTCACAGCAGTGGGAAGAGGAGAGTTGCAAAAGCTGCAGCTCAGTCACTATCACAACAGATCAGAGAACAAAAAGAAAAGGTTATGTTTAGCTGGATAAAATAAAATAAAATTAAGCCAGCCTACCTTAATACACAAATGATGCTGCATTAAACAATGGCTTGAAGTAAGGCAATATCTGGGTTTACCGACAGGAGATGAGCAGACTAACGTTTACAATTGCTGGGAGACCAGATCACCATGAAACTCTGTGTGTGTGTGTGTGTGTGTGTGTGTGTGTGTGTGTGTGTGTGTGTGTGTGTGTGTGTGTGTGTGTGTGTGCGTGTGTGTGTGTGTCTGTGTGTGTGTGACCCAGTGTCCCTGCACCAGCTACGCCATCATAGGTAGCCGTTATTAGTATACACAGAGCAATTACACGTCCGTGGTGTCCGCAACTGTCTGTGTAAACGTCTGCTCGGGACTTTAAATGAAGTTGTAACCGGATTAGCTCGCACTGCTGTGCTGAAGTAATACACGTTTACAGGTATGTTCTTACTTAAACAGTTAGTCCAACGGTGTAAGATATGATTGTCATTGTGACATTGTTTGTAATTGAATTTTGTAGAAATACAATGTTACATTTTTGTTTAAATTAGTGTGGGGACAGGTTGCATTGAGCTACATAATGATGCCTTCAAGTGCTACTTGAAAAAATACTATAAGGTGTATGTAATTAATTAATTAATTTCATACTTGTAATGTATTCATACTTCATTACTTCATGTGTTCAATACTTGTGAAGCAAGAGTGTGCGGGAAATTGGTATAGCGCTAGTGGAAAATTTTCATTCTTTAGGCAAGTGGTTCTCTACTGCTGGGTCTGGACCACAGGTGTGTAGGAAGAAAATATATATATATTTTTTTTGTTTGGAAATGTAATGGATATCCGCTACAGTGCTGTTATTCGGAACTATCCACTGCAGCATGTAAGCAACACTAGCTTCATTAATGGCAAGAAAATAACAGTTCCTAGCTGCACAACATGGACAAATGCAAGTATGACAATCACTGTACTGAACCTGTTTTTTATTTATGTTACATCAAGTAAACGTTTCTTCTCTTTTACCTTTTTCAAAAAAGCAACTAAATGTTTTATCATCCTGTTGTTAGTATTAACAGCCTTTTGTAACTTTGTCAGACAGCTTGGTGAGTGGCAGCAGGAGAGATTAATAGATGGCTTAGTGCTGAAACGTGTCCATTTCTACCTGTTGCCCCTATGCTTTCAAAAGAGCTCTGCAAGACAATAGTCCAGAGTGCTGGTTTCTTCTGTGTGACTTTTAACTGTGATTCCTGCAGTCACTTTGATTACAGGTGTGAACACACTACAACTGTGGGTCATAACATCCTACCTAAATTTATTTCCTTGTGTTCTTTTATTTTTAAATGCAGGATTCAGACACAGCAGCTGACTTCACCCAGGTGCCTGTTGGGGTTCTTGCATTCATGACTGAGAACATGCCACCACAGCTGAACAGCATTGCAATCATCCTTGAAAGACACATTGTCATGGATGCCATTCCCACACACTCTCAAGAACTTTCCCTTCTATTTGGCTTAATATATGCACTCCATCTGGATTGCCCAAAAGGTATGAAGAACACATTTGAATTCATCCAGAAGATACTGTTGAACCTCAGACAACAAAAGCTCAGCCCAAAACTGCAAACATTAAAAACTGGTTGTCTGTATGAGTGTAGTTTGTGAATGAGTGTGATTATATGATAGGGCTGAACAATTTAACAGAACATTATTTAATATTTTATGCATTTATTTTACTGAATTGAACATTATATTTTATATATAACTTTTTTCATATGTTTTGATAAAGTTAAACTGTGGCAAAATACTATTGTAAGTGTTTTGTGGTGCTGCAGAGATGTCGAGGTCTACATACATCATACATTGATGTTACATGAATGCATACAGATGGAGAGGAGGGGGAGGAGAGAGGAGCTCAGTGCATCATGGGAAGTCCCCCAGCAGTCTAGGCCTATAGCAGCTGATCTAAGGTGAGCCTGGTCGGCCCTAACTATAAGTTTTATCAAAAAGGAAAGTTATAAGCCTACTCTTAAACATAGAGAGAGTGTCTGCACCCTGGACCGAATCTGGAAGATGGTTCCACAGGAGAGGAGCCTGATAGCTGAAGGCTCTGCCAAAATGGGAGAAATGTGATATCTTTTTCTAGTTTTAGTCAGTACACGTGCAGCTGCATTCTGGACCATCTGGAGAGTCTTTAGAGACTTGTTAGGGCAGCCTGATAATAAGGAATTGCAATAATCCAGCCTAGAAGTAACATGCGTGGACTAGTTTTTCTGCATCTTTTTGGGACAGGATGTGCCTGATCTTTGCGATATTACGTAAGTGAAAAAGGCAGTCCTTGAGATTTCATTTATGTGGGAGTTAAAGGACATATCCTGATCAAAGATAACTCCCAGATTCCTTATGGTGGTGCTGGAGGCCAGGGTGATGCCATCCAGAGTAGCTATATCATTAGATAATGTGTTTCTAAGGTGTTTAGGGCCAAGCACAATAACTTCAGTTTTATCTGAGTTTAGTAGTAGAAAATTGCAGGTCATCCAGGTCTTTATGTCCTTAAGGCATGCTTGGAGTTTGTTTAACTGATTGGTTTCATCAGGCTTCATTGATAAATATAATTGGGTATCATCTGCATAACAATGAAAATTTATGGAGTGTTTCCTAATAATATTACCTAAAGGAAGCATATACAAGGTGAATAGAATTGGTCCAAGTACAGAACCTTGGAACTCCGTGTCTAACTTTTGCCTTCATGGAGGATTCATCATTAACATGTACAAACTGAAATTGGACTGATAAATAGGACTTAAACCAGCTTAATGCAGTTCCTTTAATGCCAATTAAATGTTCCAGTCTCTGCAAAAGGATTTGATGGTCAATTGTGTCGAATGCAGCACTAAGATCTAACAGGACAAGTATAGAAACAAATCCTTTGTCCGATGCAGTAAGGAGGTCATTTGTGACTTTCACCAGTGCTGTCTCTGTGCTATGATGCGCTCTAAATCCTGACTGAAAATCCTCAAATAAACTATTGTTATGTAGAAAGTCACATAACTCATTAGAGACTGCTTGCTCATGGATCTTAGAGAGAAATGGAAGGTTAGATATAGGTCTATAATTGGCTAAAATGCCTGAATCAAGAGTAGGCTTCTTAAGAAGAGGTTTAATTACAGCTACTTTAAAGGACTGTGGTACATAGCCTGTTAGTAAAGACAGATTGATCATATCTAGTAAAGAAGTGCTAACTAAGGGTAAGGCTTCCTTAAGCAAGCTAGTTGGGATGGAGTCTAAGAGACAGGTTGATGGTTTAGCTGAACAAATCATTGAAGTTAGTTCAAAAAAGTCGACTGGAGAAAAACAGTCCAAATATATGTCAGGATTTACAGCTGTTTCTAAGGTGCCTGTGTTTGGGGAGAAAACAGTGCCTGTTGAGGGCAAGAGGTGGTTAATTTTGTCTCTAATAGTTAGAATTTTATCATTAAAGAAGCTCATAAAGTCATTACTACTGAGAGCTATAGGAATACATGGATCAATAGAGTTATGACTCTTTGTCAGCCTGGCCAAAGTGCTGAAAAGGAACCTAGGGCTGTTTTTATTCTCCTCTATTAATGCTGAGTAATAGGTGGCTCTGTCGTTACAGAGGGCCTTCCTATATATGTTTTAAGACTATCTTGCCAGACTAAGCAAGATTCTTCCACTTTGGTGGAATGCCAAATCCTTTCCAATTTTCGCGATGTTTGCTTTAATTTGCGGGTTTGGGAGTTATACCATGGCGCTAACCTGTTATGTTTTATTATCTTCCTTTTTAAGGGGGTGATGGAGTCGAGTGTTATTCGTAATGAGCCTGCAGCACTATCAACAAGATTATCAATTTGGGAGGGACTAAAGTTAACATAAGAGTCCTCTGTAGTATTGAGACATGGCATTTAATTCAGTACTGATGGAATTGCTTCCTTAAATTTATCTACAACACTATCAGATAGACATCTAGTGAGGACATTTTTGTCTAATGGTGTGTAATCCAGTAATAGGAATTCAAAAGTTGTTAAAAAGTGATCTGATAAAATAGGATTTTGTGGAAAATTTATTAAATGTTCAATTTCAATCCCATAAGTCAGAACAAGGTCTAGAGTGTGGTTAAGACAGTGAGTGGGATTATTTACACACTGAGAGAAGCCAATTCAGTCTAATAATGAGATAAATGCAGTACTGAGACTGTCATTATCAACGTCCACATGAATATTAAAATCACCTACTATAATTACTTTATCTGTACTAAGGACTAAGTTTGATAAAAACTCTGAGAATTCAGATAGGAATTCAGAGTACGGGCCAGGAGGACGGTACACTATAACAAATAGAACTGGCTGTAAAGTTTTCCAGATTGGAGTTGAAAATGGCTGCAACTCCTCCTCCTTGGCCAGTGTCTTGAGGAATGTGTGTATTAATATGACTGGGGGGAGTGGATTCATTTAGGCTGACATATTCTTCATGACACAGCCAGGTTTCAGTAAGACAAAATAATCAATATAATGATCTGAGATTAAATCGTTTACTAATACAGCTTTAGATGACAGAGATCTAATGTTCAAGAGTCCACATTTAATTATCTTATTTTGTTGTACTATTGCAGTAGTGGTTTTAATTTTTACTAGATTTTTGTGAATGACTCCTCTTTTGTTTACTTTGGATTTAATTGATTTAAGTGGTCGGGGGACAGACACAGTCTCTATGTGGTTTTGGGTGGGTAACTGCTCTAATGGAAGCGCAGAGAAGCGTGTAGGACTGCAGCTCTGCTTCCTGGTCTCATGTGATGTGTATGTGATGTTTAGTATTAGTATGTAGTGTATTCGTATGTAGCAGTGGGATAACACTTTTTATTTAATTTCATTTATTTTTATTTATTTATTTCCCATATATTACATCACACTCTTGACCTTTGGTGGTCTCTTTCTAGACTGAATCTAAATGAATGTGAAGTGCATTAAGATTCAGAATGAACAGCATGTTCAGTCTTTATCCAGTGTTTGTATTGTATGAAGAGTATCAAGTAAAATGCTAACGTAATATTAAGTTTTCACCTGTTATGTACAAATACTCTATCTAAAAAAAATTATGCTTTTCATAATCACATTTTGTGAGTTTATTTTTAAGTCAGCTAAATTAAGGTATATTAAGTGCATTGCACTTAACTTTAGCACAGTATATTGAGCTCATGTGACTTATCCTTGTTGAGTTCCTGTCAACTTTATGGAAGTTGACAACACTAAGATACTTTAAATATAGTGTCTTACAAATTTAAAGTAATGCTCAGTTTTTTGGCAGAATATATTAAGTTAATGTGACTCATAATTTTAGAGTTGTAATTGCTTGATTGAATTTGACCATACAGCACATTAAGTGCTCACAACTTCAAAAAAGTACAGCTTACTCAAATATCACATGTTCATTCTAAACACATAATTATTTCACACAACTCGACACAGTTAAGTTTGTTTACTTTACTTTTCCCAAGATAATCGGTTTCCTAATTTTTTTAAGTGAACTTAAGTTGTTAGAGTTTACAGTGTATTCAAAACAGGTTTGGAATCAGTTGTGTTTGACTCTGTATCGCCATGGATCACCAGGAGAAGATCTTAGCTATTACTCTGTTGTACCTTTGTCATTTCCTTTGTCTTTGACCCTGTGGTTTTGAAGGGAAAGGTATAGCAGGGGTATTCCTGAAACTGCAATGATTATTTTTCTCCTCCATGGACACCAGAGCTTCCTGGTAACTGGTCCACCACCAAGCCACTTTGTCAGTTTCATTGTATCACCTCCAGGCCGTTGGTCAGTCCTGCATTGCCTGGAATCCCACAATACCTTGTGAAGTGATTCACTTATGTCCCACTGAAAAATGAATGGGAGCGACCTTCGAGTGGCACTGCTTCCATTGGGTCTTCACTGTTAAGGTGTGTCAGAATGTGAAGCAAATTTTCAGCTTGCATCATTCATGCATATGTGACAGCTGGACCACTTATGTTTATTTGCCAAAATACCAATTGTATGTTAGCTGTTAGTTAGCTAGCAAAGGACACACCGACCATGTCTGTGGGAGTGTGCCTGTGTTTGCTAGTTCAGCCTCTGACTGAACTCAGAACTCATCAGAGACTGTGGTTCTTTCTTCAAGTTGCTCTCCATTTTCCTCTCCTCTCTGTACGTTTATGAAGCACATCCATACATGCAAATATTTTTCACAAGTTGCAAGTTTGCATTTTCAGTTTGACAAAGTACACAAGTACACACAAAGTAGTTATAGTAGGCTCTGATGTCTGCTGCGTGGGCATTGATTGACAGTGGTGATTGACAGTTCTCTCACCTGCTGCTCTTCCCGGCTCTGAGACTTGCACTGAGTCGGATGATTGTTGCAATATTTCACTAAGTTTAAAGTTACTTGATTACCATACCTGCCCTGTTAGCACAATTTAGCCAAAGTAGCTAACAGAAGCCAAAGTGTGCACCACTCGGTGTTCCCTGTAAGCTAGCATTAGCTTGGGTCCAAGGTGGCAGGGCATTCACATTCACATTCACATGAAGCAGCACAAAGCCAGTTAGTATTTTGGTGAAAACTGGGTCTTAGACATTGCGCTGCAGCAAATCTGGTGATTTTATCAACAAGAGCAAACTAAATGCCTGCAGCAAATGCGTTGCAATAATGGAAAATAATGCTCAAAATGTAAATGAACTTAAATGAACACTCACCTATGGCCATGAGCTTTGGGTAGTGACTGAAAGAATGAAATTGTGGATATGAGCTGGTGAAAATGAATTCCCTCTTAGGGTGACTGATCTCACCCTTAGATGTACATGTAGAGTGTGGAGTTCAGAAAGGAAGGACCTTGGTGTAGAACCACTGCTGCTTCATGTTGAAAGTCAAGTCAAATTATTTATTAGCACATTTTATTCAGGACTGGTCTTGACAAGCAGTGGTTACAACCCAACGCCATTCGGTGAGCCTTTGCATGTTGTAGGTGTTTTGGACTGTCAGTGGGTGATGTTCTCAGCACATGCTGTTATGGAACAACATGTATGCCAATTGGATGCTATGCCAAGGTTTCACCTGGTTATGGAGCACAAAAGCCATTGAGCTTCATATTGTTTTCTTTAAAAAAAAAAGCACCTTTAAGGGGTACTCATTGATCCGTAGGCCACCAGGATCTGTCTATAGCATACTCATTTGCTTTAGTCAAATAAGACATAAAAAAACTCCCCCTAAAAATCTTCACCTAAACTAGCCAGGGTGGTTTCCACAGATGGAGAGGAAGAAAGAGATGAGGAGAAACGTGTCAAGAGTCTGTAAGTGTGTGGCTGCTGTTCTGAAAGACAGTGCTGTTCACTGCCATGACACACACACACATACACTCACACACCCTTACACAAGTTCTGAGGCTCTGTGTTCTTATGTGGGCAAAACCCCACACTGTTACCTAGCAACGGTGGAAAACCAGGCTACAGAGACAGCATTCTTGTCATCATAGACTGTCATCATAGACGCACACAAAATCAGGTTGTGGTGATGGTTATTGTGGAAAGTGTAAAAGCCATGCAAAGCCACAGTGGATGTGGCTGCAGACAGACACACCTGCTGTCACTGCAGGCCATATCAGAGAAATAGGATTGGCGTTTAGTTTTTTGAAGGATTTCATTGTATCTGTTTTACAGACTAGTGTTGTAATGTAATTGCTGGGTCCCATCACATGCACACATGTTGTTGTGACTTCTTTGGTTTAAAGTAATTAAATAAACCAATTAATATGTAATTGTTCAAATAATATATAAAAGAAATGTTAAAAATATACTATTTACAGTATTTACACTTAGAGTATTTATAGTAAATCTGAGAATTCATGGGAAACCTGGTAATGGTAATTGTTCAATAGTACGATGGACAATATGTTTAAAATACACTGTTTAGAGATACGGACATAGAGAGGTGCTTTTATTTTGAAGTTTCAAGGAAGTAACCCACCCTGTGCTTTTTCGCTCGCTTTAGTGATGACGCAAGTGCAAGATGTCGGGTTGTTTATTTTCTTTTCTGTAAAACTGCAACATATTTGAATGACACACACAGAGAAATAGGGGTATAATTTCTGTACCTTAAGGTACATTTGTCAGAAAAGTATCCTGTAAGGTACAGCAATGGTCCTTAAGGTGATAGCTGTGGACCTTTGTTTTATTTTAAAGGTACAAAATCATTCCTGACAGAAAAGGGTACATAATTGTACAAGCTTAAACTGGTTCAAACCGGTTCATCCCCCATTGTGTTCCTAACATAGATATATAATAAGAGCTGGATAGGGCGCTGCCTCTCAGCCATGCAGCCAATATTTCTCAGTGGTCACTAATGGTATTGCAACGAAAAATCCCCCTGCGGCCCAAAAAGCATTTTTCCCATAGACCACCATTGTAAAAGAGGGCACTTCGAACTGCAAACAATGTCAATTATGAGTCTTTCTATTATGAACTTTTGATCCATGGTGGTTTTATATTTGTAAAACTTTCCTCGAGCCGAGAAAAGCGAATTAAAAATCTGTGACATCACCACAATGTAAAGTTTATTGGCCCAGCGGGAACTCGCGGGCAGGGCCAGCAGGGGAAACACTACTGCGCATATTCAGTGGGCCGCACAATGCAGAAGCAAACTCGGAAGCTAGAAACTTTTTTTGGCCATTGGTCAATATCCAGCTAGTTTTTAGTTTTTTTTCTAGTTTTTACTGCTTTGTCAAGCGGATGATGGACTAATTAAAAAAATAATTGAAGATGGAATATAAAATTAAACAAAGAAGAGACAAGAAAATTCAGGGGTAAGTAACTGGACCTTAATGTTTTTCATGCTATTGTTAGCTAGCTAGCCAACTTTAACAAGCCTAACTCAGGATACTGTAACTTAACATTAGCTAGCTACATTTACGGCTTGTTGCTAGATAGGCTACACTCTCATTAGCTATTTCAGAATGATTTGGTATTTTAATCAAGTGACTTAAACTTTGTGACAGGATACTTTTTATTTGAGAGTGATTTTGTTCATCTAATCAAGTTGCTAACTATAGTGTAGCAGAGTTGAAATGCTTCCACTTGCCATCACCATTACTCCCCATTTTATTTTATTTTATTTTTTATGAAGTATTTTCCCCATTTCATTCAACATTCTTTGCAATTCTCCATGGGGACTTGTTTTTCTGTATTTATTAATTTTATGCATTGGTGCTCCCTCATGGAGCCCATGCAGACTTGAGTAGTGCAACCCATTCCAGCCAGCTAATCTAACGTTTGTCAGTCCATTGCCACGTGGCAATGTAATGTAACAGACTGTGTTCATGTTAGTGTTAAATTGTTATGATTGTTACTGTAAGAAACGTTCGTTTAGTTCAGACATATGGTCTGTTGAGTTTGCAGTACTGATATTCCCAGGCTGTCAGTGAACATGTTGTCAGCTTAGATGCTGTGAAGCCTGTTGTGTCATGTGAGCTACCTGTAAAAGTGACCAGTGGGAGAGAACACACCTGCAATTGGCTGAGAGTGGGGAGGGGGGGTTGTTCTTTCTTCTTTGGTGTTATGATAGGCTAAGTCTAAGCTAGTGTAGAGTTCATGGCAGGTCTTTTTGTCATTTTGGCATTGGCTACAGCCCACGGTAGCCTGTGTTGTAGTGCGCAATAAAGTTGCAGCAAAAACTGACTAATGTCTCATCGTCTGCTTATCAAGGGACGTTACAATAATTTATTCTCATGTTTTTTAATCACTTTTACTTTTTCACTTGCACACACAGTGCAAGACAATATGAGGCAGATTTAATAGACATTTTATCTTTTTTGCATATACAACAACTGTACACTAGGTCTCAAATTGTTCATGCAGTTCAATGGATATTTTTATCCAAAGCACCTTAGTGTACAATGATTGTGCGGACTTTTAGAATGTACCTGTCTCTGCCCTTTTGCCAAAGGAAATGTGTGTAGGGGAGGATTCAACGTCCATTCAGACCCATGTGAACGTGCTACAGAGTACTTGAAGACACATCCAGAAATCTTGACTGTCAAAGATCGCATGGCACAAGCATTCTCCTGGAATTGTTGTGAAATCATGGAAGGGATGCCCGTGGAGGATGTACTCAACAAATACCCATGTACGTAAGGACACCTACTGGAGTAAGTATGGTGAAAACACCTAAAATACAATGAAACAAGTAAAAACATGAAGCTTCACTTCACTACACTTTACATTCAGACCAACTAATTGTTATTAACATTTATCTTCCAAAAGGAATTATATCATATATCAAAATTCTTAAAATGAATTTTACAGTGGAAGTTTTTTTGTGCCAATAATTGTTTCAGTGCCAATACAGCCTTTTCCAATAAAAGTGTTCCTTTTTCAGCTCAGGTTTTGTTTTCAATGGCAAAAATTAACTGCCACTGTTCTAGCCCCATAAATATTACAGGAGAGTGTTATCAATCTATGTAATAACTTTGGATATTGTGAAATTGAAGGAATGTCAATTGTTGCACACTGAAAACAAGTAAAATAAGATTTTCTAAAAGTTGAGTTAGTATAGTCTGTAAAGCCCACAGGCTTTGAGGCTTTTTATCAGCTATTCACAGTGATATACTGAATATCAATAATAATGTCTTCATGTATATTTTATAGTTTTTTCACCAAGTTGACCAAATACATCCTGTAACAAGCAGCTTCTGTCATCACTTCAGGGAAGGCTTTGTTGGTGTTTTGACAGTCACCTTGCTAATGAACCTGACAATAAATCTGTAATTACCACATTACACACTTTAAAATGTATGTGATTGTGAAAGTAGGATATTTTTCTGCATTACAGGAATCGACTTAAGGGCCAGGCTTATCCTCTTGCCATCCATCTTCAGAGAAAAGATTGAACAGTCATCACTATGCGAGAGGTAGGCATCTGTATTGTCCTACAATTCTGACTGGTAGACCTCATGTAAATACATGCAAAGAAAAATATTGCTTGGATTCAGGAATTATGCTTAATTTAGTCTTCGGCCGTATTAATATTTTGTTTGCTTGTTTTAATGAGTTAGGTATGAAAAATATAGCGTAAGTGTAAAGCCCATATGTCTTTTCACAGGAAATTTTCAATAGAACTTTGCTATAAAATACATAAATATATGAAAAATATCTTTATCTTAGGTGCTGCAAATCATCAAAAATTTTGTCAAACTTCAGGACTGATCCCCGGGAAGTGCTTATACTGTACACAAGAGGCTCTAATATTATGGCAAGCTGTTTTAACATTTAATGAAACCACATTTGTATCTGTAATTACATTTTAGATATCCAGAATTGCATTTCTCCTAGTCAAAATTGTATTCTGACTAGTCAAAATGGTAATTAAAGATATCCACCATAGCTTTCTTACTAGTAGAAATTGTATTTCAAGATATCTACAACTTTGATTGTACTAGTCAAAAATACATTTAAGATATCTAAAAATCTTTAAAAAGTATAAGTGGCCGTTTTAACATTTAATAGCTAGACTGGATATTTACTGCAGATATCTGTAATTCAATTCTTCTTAATCAAAATGAACATTTCAGATATCCACAATGACATTCTTCCTATCCAAAATTGTCATTTCAGATATCTATGACATCATTCTTCCTAGGACAAATGATGTCGCTTTTGCCATTCATGTGTATTGGGCTTTCAATTTCAGATATCCACAATTACATTTTGGATATCCAGAGTGAACATTCTGGATATCTGCAATACAATTCTTACCAGGGCAGCTGTGGCTCAGGAGGTAGAGCGGGTTGTCCACTAATCAAATTGGCAGTTTGATTCCCGGCTCCTCCAGTCTGCATGTCGATGTGTCCTTGGGCAAGACACTTAAACCCAAATTGCTCCTGATGGCTGTGCCATCAGTGTGTGAATGTGTGTGAATGATTAGATTTCCTCTGATGGGCAGGTTGGGACCTTGCATGGTAGCCCCTGTACCCATTCAGTGTATGAATGTGTGTAAATAGGTGACTGTGATTCGTAGTGTAAAAACGCTTTGAGTGGTCAGAAGACTAGACAGGCGCTATACAAGTACAGTCCATTTACCATTCCATTTAGGAGAAACTCCCATCTCAGATATCTACGAGTCAAAGGAATAGCGCCAAAATGCTCCTTACAGAAAATGGGAGTCCATTGCAAACTCCATTTCCAAGGATGCTGGAAACAGTCAACATACAGTCTCTCATTGGCGGAGACGCTCCTGCGCAGCGGAGCGTCCTGATGACGCAGCTATGACACTGCCCCTTTTAAAAACTGAACGTGCTCTGAAGCATACGCCTTTCCCATGTCACTGAGCTAGGGGTAACTTCTGTTCCTCTGTGAGTCAGCTTGACTAAAGGGGGTACCCCACGCACGTGTTTTCCCCTCATCGAAGACTCCCCTCGCCCGACGAGACGAGACTTCGCCCGTGTTCACCTAAACACATTCCTGGATCCGAGAGAGACCGCTGCTGCAACCAGCGTCCTCAAATTCCCTTGAGAAGGAAGAAACGCTCCTCTCTTCTTCACCGATGTTGGGACTACATGTGGACCACAGTTTACCACATGTCTCAAGACTCCAAGAAACCTGAGCCCTGGGGGTTCGCACCCAAAGTGTGAAGCTCCACCCATGGATCCAGGTTATCAAAACTAGAGATTCCCCTCTTATCTCTCTCTTTTCTCCACGAGCTGCAGCAGGAGCAGCTCCTTGCTCTCTTTCACACCATCTCTGCTCTCTTGTGTGGCCTGCTCACAGCAGACACACACAGTCTTCTTTACGGCAGAAGACGCGAGAGCCTGCCTAAGACTCAGAAACTAAGTTTCCTTGTGCCAGCAGCTAACACACAAGTCTGCTGGCCAGTTTAACAAGTACAGGAGCCGCGAAATGGAGTTAGCTTGCCGCTAACTCTACACCAAGGAGTGACCTGGGCCCTCTGCACGACTGGAGTGCTGTCTGCCCAGCAAAGCCTGCATCTTTCAGCTTCAGAGCCAAAGCCTTCTCAGCCTGACTCACCCACGGATTCACCAGCTACAAAGCAGGACACCACAAAGCATCTCTTCCTTCATGGACTGGTAACAACTGGGCATAGCCTAGCAACACAGTGAAGCATAGTACGGCTAAGCAAGAATGTTTAACTCAAACAATGTACTGTACGTGTATTGATTTGGTTAAGGTTATACATTGAACTGTTGTTGTGATGTCCTTGTTGCCTATAGTCAGGTTACTGCATAGCCACACCGCTAGGTTAATGTTAGCATGCTTAACACATGTTACATCCAGTAACTAGGCCTTGCATGCAACTAACCTCATCTTAACCTGGCACCTTTAGTATACACCAATTGGCCTTGAATAGAGAACCACACAGTTAAGAGGTTAAAACCTAGTTTGGCAAACTTTGGTTCAGGCAGCACATGTGGTTCAAGACACCACATGGTCTGGCCTTTTATCCCTGTAGTTCCCTTTATCAGCCAACGTGTCGACATGCCATGTGCTCAGTCACCAGGTGACTGCAGCCATCTTGCTATTGTCTTCCCTACACACACACACACACACACACACACACACACACTCACACATTCACACTTGTAAATAGGTACACTTAGCTAGATTAGTATTGTGTGTTGCTTTTACCCTTTTGTTAAATAAATGCTTTTGGATATACCTGTTGTCTGTTTTAATGTTGCACAAGAATGAGTTTTGCCAACCTCTGCTCTGTAAAGAACTCCAAATCCTTCAACCTTTACTAGCTATTGATATGGTGATTTTGCTTATAGTTATTCAAGTAATTATTAATCAAAGTCCCAAATTCATAGAT
Source organism: Thunnus albacares (assembly GCF_914725855.1). Taxonomy (NCBI): domain Eukaryota; kingdom Metazoa; phylum Chordata; class Actinopteri; order Scombriformes; family Scombridae; genus Thunnus; species Thunnus albacares. Next base: position 463,747 of record NC_058117.1, on the reverse strand, counting down.
TAGTACCCTGTGAGACTGAATTGGCTATCTTTTTCCCTGAGTCCAGGGTGGTGCCCCGTTATTATTAATTCTTATTAATAATTTTATTGATTTTAATAATTAACGATTATCTTTGATAATCATTAATTATTGCTGATAGCCAAACTTGTAGCCACGGCCCAACACCGAGTTGAGCTGTTCTCTTCGCCACGCCGCTGAGAGCCAGCTGCCATGATTTTCGCCGACTGTGCGAGAACGGCCACCGTCTGCATCTGAGCCAAGGACAAAGCCAGACAGAAAGACGGACTACACATACACCCTGCTCGCTTTCTGAAGCGGCCAAGTAAGAGGCATAAGTCTGGGCAGTGTTAGTTGTGTGCTCTTTTCAGCATTAATTGCTGTTGTTTAGCATTTAGCTTTTTAGCTTTATTGGTATTGTTTTGTTGTGTGAGTTGACGGACCGCCAAGTCCATTTTTCTCTGCTTTAATCTGAGGAGTATTTTAAGTTTGCTGCCTGTTTAGTTATGTTCACCATGCTAGACTGTTTTGTGTTTGTGACTGTTTTGTGTTTGTCCCGCTCAGGACTACCGCTGTGTTTGTGCCATGGTGAGTGAGAAAGTAAGTTGCTTTGTTGATCAGAAACTAGACAACGTGCGTCACAGACTGCCGTCCGTACGTGTGCTCTCTGTGGACAAAGGAACCGCTTCTCTCCCTCTCACGATCACTTTCTCTCCTTCTTCTCTCTCTTTTGACTAACACATACACGCGCACACACACACATACACGCACCGACATCTTTTTGTACATCTGATGGTCAGATAATGCTTTGCTTTGTCTTTTATTATCCGCCATCAGACACATGTGTTTTGCACTGAATTGGGTGAGTGCAAGACGCCAACCACCAGGCGGCGCCATCTTGCTTCTGTCTAACCAAGATCCCACCATACTTCCGCCATTCGGTTCTCGCGTGACGTGACTTCCTCCCATAGTCATGTCTGCGTCACAGACCGACAACGTCATCACGTCAGGCCCCGTCACCACCATCTTGTCGCGCGCGCGCACACACACACACACACACACACATGCATTCCCCTGCATGTGTCCAACCCTGTACGTAGCTGTTGTGTTTTGTTTGGTAGAATTAGATTTTAGAATAGTTGTTTATTGAATGAAGTATTTGTTAACTTTGTTAATTTTGCTAAGTTTAATAAACACTGTTATATCTTTAAAGAGAAGTTCTTTTGTCATTATCGTGTGTAACATATTGTGAAAAGTGGTTGATTGAAGGAGAGCTCGAATTCAACCCTTCTTTGTTCACCCTTGAACGTTGATATCTCTCAGATATTAACATTCTAGGTGAACTCCCATTTATGAGACTACATTGTTTGGTTATTGGTCCCGGTTTCCAGGTGGTGCCCCATATTTGTTAATTCATATTAAAAATTCTATTAATTGTTATAATTAGTTAATTATCTTTGATAATTGATCATTTTTGCAAATAATCAACTGTGTTCCTCACAGATCCAACAGTTGGTGCCCAAATGATTAATTAAGGTTAACAATATCTTGATTTCATGCTAATAACCAAACACACTACTGCCCGTCCCAACACTAGCCATAATTCTAATTCCAGATATCCATGATATAATTTTGAATATTTAAAAATACATTTTGACTAGTAAAAATGTCATTACAGAAATCTACAATTTCAATTTTACTAGGAAAAATACAATTGTGGACATCTATATAAATATAGTGGATATCCATAATTTTAATTCTTCCTCTTCAGAATGCAGTTTTTGATGTTTGAAATTGTAACTGACGTAGATCGACATAGTGGGTGATGTACTGCAAGTTGGGCGGTACTTGGTTTTTGCTCTGCCGTTTTCAACATGGTGGCTGCGTTACAAACAATCTCACTTTACAGCTAAACAGTAAAATACAATATGTTTCTGAAAACATTTGATGTGAGAAATAGGCACTATAGTAACAGAATCTTGTTTCATATTTGAACAACACTGCCTAGTTTGACCTGATCATCACTCAGTAACAATCATCTCTGAGTTTAGGACATGTGTGTGTATTTAGTGACCACTTTTGGTGGGATTTTTCTTTTTTCACCGAAGGCAAATGCCGATTTAAGTTATGACTAGTAAGAGCTGGATTGTAGATATCTGCAATGGGAGTTTCTCCCAGTAAGAATTGTATTGCAAAAATCCAGAATGTTCATTCTAGATATCGAGAATGTAATTGTGGATATTTGAAACTGAAAGCCCAATACACATGAATGGCAAAAGTGACATCATATGTCCTAGGAAGAATGTCATTGTGGATATCTGAAATGTTCATTTTGACTAGGAAGAATTGAATTAGAGATATCTGCAATAAATATCCAGTCTAGCTATTAAATGTTAAAACAGCCACTTATACTTTTTAAAGATTTTTAGATACCTTAAATGTATTTTTGAATAGCACGATCAAAGTTGTAGATATCTCTGAAATACAATTTCTACTAGTAAGAAAGCTATGGTGGATATCTTTAATTACCATTCTGACTAGTGAGAATACAATTTTGACTAGGAGTTATGGATATCTAAAATGTAATTGTGGATAGTCAATGAGCACTTTTTATGTTAAAATGGCATCCTATCCAACAGATATCCACAATACATTTGTGGATATCTGAAATTGCATTTTTACTAGTCATAATTCTAATTGAAGATATCTGAAATTGCATTTTTCATAATACAAATTGTTTATATCCATAATGTCATTCTTACAAGGCACATTGTATTTTGTACTTTTCCAGTCTAGCTATTAAATGTAAAATTGGCCTGCCATACTAACATAACATTGACAAATCTGATTCGCTTGCAATAAAAATGCCAATGAAGTAATTAATTTACTTATTGGTTAAAAGTTGTAATCTCCTCTTTTTGCATGTTTTTCTTTTGTGTAGGGGGATTGAGTGGAAAATGGTGATCACTGGAAGAGGGTTCAGTGTGGTGAAAGTAGATGGAGGAGGCGTGTGTCAGTGCACAGGTCTTGATGAAGCCTTCAGTATGTATTTTGCTTTCAACATTTTATATCCACCACACCTGAAAAACATGACTTTCTTTCAATTCACTGCTGTTTGTAGTTGTCGTGTATCTATTGTTGTTGCTGTTCGTGTTCTGCCCCCACCCCTCCCTTCTTTCTCTCTCAACCCAACCGGTCAAAGCAGATGGCCGCCCACCTAGAGCCGGGTTCTGCATGAGGTTTCTTCCCGTTAAAAGGGAGTTTTTCCTTACCACTGTCGCCAAGTGCTTGCTCATGAGGGAATTATTGGGTCTCTGTAAATTTAAGAGTACGGTGTAGACCTGCTCTGTGTGAAAAGTGCCCTGGGATGACTTTTGTTGTGATTTGGTGCTATATAAATAAAATTGAATTGAATTGAATTTGTTACATTATGTGTGAAACCAAGTTGTGAAATGGAGTTTTAATTCACTCAGTGATTAGTGAATGGCTCCTTAGGTCCTATGCTTCAGCTTAATGTTGAAACAGACTGCTTATTGCTATGTGCTGGAACTTGTTAAGGACAAATCAGTTCTAGTAGAAAAATGCATTGATTGAAATGCACGAAAACGAATTGGTTTACATGTGAAATATTGATTTTGTTAAAAGATGTAAACTAATTGTTATTCAAATAAATTTTGGTGAATGATTGTAAATGTTTTTGTCTCTGAATTTAAGGCTATGTTTTTGCCTCATAAAGGTACAAAATGACGTCGCTCCAGCTGTACCTCATTAGGTACCAATTCTGTACCTTTCCAATGGATACATTTTTGTACCAGGACATAAAGGTACATTTTTGTCTCTAGGGGTGCAGAAATGTTCTTTTAGAGGTACAGACAAGAAGGTACAAAAATGTACTATGTTCAAAGGTACAGTGCTTGTACCCTGCTAGGGTACAGCTGGAGCAACAAAGCATAAACATCACTGGAATCCAAACAAAAACTACACATCATAAGATCAGTCTTTATTATTTAAGTTATTATGCATCTCAAACATCTTTCAAATCCTTTTGCAGAGACTGGAACATTTAATTGGCATTAAAGGAACTGCATTAAGCTGGTTTAAGTCCTATTTATCAGACCGATTTCAGTTTGTACATGTTAATGATGAATCCTCCGTGAAGGCAAAAGTTAGACACAGAGTTCCACAAGGTTCTGTACTTGGACCAATTCTATTCACCTTATATATGCTTCCTTTAGGTAATATTATTAGGAAACACTCCATAAATTTTCATTGTTACGCAGATGACACCCAATTATATTTATCAGTGAAGCCAGATGAACCCAATCAGTTAAACAAACTCCAAACATGCCTTAACGACATAAAGACTTGGATGACCTGCAATTTTCTACTACTAAATTCAGATAAAACTGAAGTTATTGTGCTTGGCCTTAAACACCTTAGAAACACATTATCTAATGATAAAGCTACTCTGGATGGCATTACCCTGGCCTCCAGCACCACCGTAAGGAATCTGGGAGTTATCTTTGATCAGAATATGTCCTTTAACTCCCACATAAATCAAATCTCAAGGACTGCCTTTTTTCACTTACGTAATATCACAAAAATCAGGCACATCCTGTCCCAAAAAGATGCAGAAAAACTAGTTCACACATTTGTTACTTCTAGGCTGGATTATTGCAATTCCTTATTATCAGGCTGCCCTAACAAGTCTCTAAAGACTCTCCAGCTGGTCCAGAATGCAGCTGCATGTGTGTTGACTAAAACTAGAAAAAGAGACCACATTTCTCCCATTTTAGGTTCACTACATTGGCTTCCTGTAAAATCTAGAATAGAATTTAAAATCCTTCTCCTAATTTACAAAGCCCTTAATGGTCAGGCACCATCATATCTTGAAGAGCTCATAATACCGTATTATCCCACTAGAACACTGCGCTCCCAGTATGCAGGCTTACTGGTGGTCCCTACAGTCTTTAAAAGTAGAATGGGAGGCAGAGCCTTCAGCTATCAGGCTCCTCTTCTATGGAACCATCTACCGGATTCAGTCAGGGGTGCAGACACCCTCTCTATGTTTAAGAGTAGGCTTAAAACTTTCCTTTTTGATAAAGCTTATAGTTTGGGCCGACCAGGCTCGCCTTGGATCAGCCCTTAGTTATGCTGCTATAGGCCTAGACTGCTGGGGGACTTCCCATGATGCACTGAGCTCCTCTCTCCTCCTCCTCCTCTCCATTTGTAAGCATTCATGTAACATCAATGCATGTCACTAACTTTGCTTCTTCCCCGGAGTTTTTTGTGCTTTCTCATCTCACAGGAAAACCTGAGTCCCGGGCCGAACCTTTGCGGTCCTTCACAGTCCTGATGGCATCCTTCCCTGGCTATTGCTGCTTGTGCTTGTTGTTGTTGTTGTGATTGTTTTTCTTCTGTCCCCCCTCCCCCTTTCCCTCTCTCTTTCTCTCTCTCAACCCAACCGGTCAAAGCAGATGGCCGCCCACCAAGAGCCGGGGTCTGCTTGAGGTTTCTACCCGTTAAAGGGGAGTTTTTCCTTACCGCTGTCGCCAAGTGCTTGCTCATGGGGGAATTGTTGGGTCTCTGTAAATTAAAGAGTACGGTCTTGACCTGCTCTATGTGAAAAGTGCTTTGAGATGACTTCTGTTGTGATATGGCGCTATATAAATAAAAATGGATTGATTGATTGATTGAATAACACTCTGATCACATTCCCTCATTTGGTCCAGAAGTACGGCATTGGGGAGAATCACTTTCTAGAATTTCTACAGGTAAAGTCCTCCATTCAAATCAAAATTAACATCAAATCATCTAACTTGGAATTACAATCATTACAATCAAACCTAATCAACAGCACAGGTAAAAAAAAAAAAACCTAATCTACAAGATAATCTCCACATCTGACCCTTCCAAAAAACTGGAACAGGTTATACATATTAACCCCAGTGCCGACTTCTGGACTCAAATCTCCAAAAACATCTTCTCTCAATCCATTAACTTGAACATCCAGCTCATACAATATAAGATCATTCATCCAATACACTACACCGGAGAAAAGATGTTCAAAATGGGTTTTATAGACACTAAAATTTTTCCTTCCTGTACACAAAACACTACTGACCCCTACAGAGGGGTGACAAATTAAAGAAAAAATGGTCCAAGTCTGAATGCTAGACCTCTACAGTGAGGGGATCCGGTGGCTCTGTTATGCTGTGGGGGACATTTCGCTGGCATGGTTTGGGTCCACTTGTCCCCTTAGAGGGAAGGGTCACTGCAAATCAATACAGAGTTGTTCTGAGTGTTCACTTTTATCCTATGATGAAACATTTCTATACTGATTGGAGTGGTCTCTTCCAGGATGACAATGCCCCCATCCATAGGGCACGAGAGGTCACTGAATGGTTTGATGAGTGTGAAAATGATGTGAATCATATGCTATGGCCTTTGCAGTCACCAGATCTCAACCCAGTTGAACACCTATGGGAGATTTTGGACCAACATGTTAGACAGTGCTCTCCATCACCATCATCAAAACACCAAATGAGGGAATACATTTTGGAAGAATGGTGCTCATCCCTCCAGTAGAGTTCCAGAGAATAAATGCCAAGGTGCGCTGAAGCTTCTCTGGTGGGACATGGTGGCCCAACACCTTACGAAGACACTTTATGTCCTTTAATTTCTCACCCGTCCATGCATGCCACATGGGAATGTACACAAATTAAACAATTATTCTGACAGGATACACTGACAACTTCTCTCTTCTTTTGGGCTGCCACATCCCACAATCCCCTTCATTTTGCCTACTAAGATACATTTCCAACATCAACCTAAACACATCCAGTAGAGTACTCTCCATAGCTGTAACCATTGTCAAGAAAACTATCCTCATAAACTGGAAATCAAGGAACACAATCAGTATAACAATTTGGAAAAATCTACTTATTGAACACATATAAATGGAAAAATTATCTGCCTCCATCAAAAACAAAAGCAAGCAGTGATTTTGACATAATCTGGAATCCATTCATCAATAGTCTTAATTCTTAATCTGCACACATATTATACTCATAACCTCTTTTTGCCTGTCAACTATCCACAATAAATAGTCACGCCATCATTGCCCACACATATATCTGTCATTCCATTTACATCGTGATCCCTACAAATTTTTAATCTGATCTGCACTTATAATAGCACATCACAAACACCCACAATGTCAACTAGAAATTAATAATGTAAGCTTGTCAAATTAAAAGCAAGATTATTTGTGTTCATGAACACCCCCAGTGGGGCCAGTAGGGGCCTGTCTAATAACAGGGACTGACTGGGATGGACAGACCCCCTCCTGAAGGTCTGTGGTTGCCCTTCAGGGTCCCAGCTTCAACCACGTTATTTTAGTAATAATAGTAAATTATAATAATAAATAAACACATAATTTTCTTTGGTTTCTGTACCTCAGAGCGCCAGCAGCATCCTATCATGCAGCCCTGTGCTCATCTACCATGTAGGTGTGGTGCCTTTGCTATGGGCCGGCTTCACTCCCCCTACCCCAACTCACACTCAAACACACATACACACTGATATTCACTCACCCAATCACTTGGGACAGATCTTGCATGAGATCAACTGAATCAATTGACTGATTTGCTTATAAGTGTCCACTCTATTTACATATATATGTATATATATATATATATATATATATATATATATATATATATATATATATATATATATATATATATATATATATATTTATTTATTTATTTTTACCACACATATAAGGGAGGAGGGATATATGCATTATGTGCATATGTTTGTATATCCAGTATGTGTATGGGTATGCGTGTATCTGTGAATGAACGCTACTATCTTGACTCATCTAATCCCCCCCAGTCCCCACTCCCATCACCCTGGTCTCATACAACACATGTGCAGCAAACTCCACACACAGACACACATCCATCTAATCGCATACCTCTGTCAGAGATGTTATATTCCTTAGTTTGTCTTATCCCCCTTTGTTATTGCCCTTTCTTTTTGTCTTGCCATCTGTTATCTCTCTTGGTTGTTTATGTGTTCCTGTTCTTACTGTAACTTCATCTGTTTTGTACCCATCGTTAAATACAATAAAAATGAATAAGTAAATAATAAAAAAGATTTGTGAAAGATCATGGTCATGGATTTGACATGGTTGATGAGGTGCAGTGTTTCCCCTATAACAGTACAGGCCTGGCAGGCCACTAGACCAATGAGAGCCCCCGCCAGGCCAAAACAATTTTTTTAATGCCAAAAATAATGCCAAATATCCACTCATTGGGAAATCAATAGCGATTGGGAGCTGTGCAGCGCTGTTCCGAAACATGAGTTAACCTCTGTGTCATTGCCTAGGAAACTCTTCCTTTTAGGAATGGGGCAGTGCGTAAAATGTGGCATAGCAGGCAAATGAGTGGTTATGTGAAAGTAGCAGAAAAGTGACGGTGAATGCGAGTGGAGCAAAGGAAAAGAAGTTGTCAATCTGGTAATAAATGTACAGTACAGACTACAGTGTGTCAGTTAATAAATGTGGTAGCTTCTCAAGACCAAGAAAAGTCACGTCTGTTGTTTCCCAAACTGCTGGAAAAGTTAAGGGGTTTAGCTCCAAAATTAGCAACAATGGGTTAGCCTTACCTGCAGATGCTAAACAGAGAAATAGAGAACAGAGAAATGCATGGCTGTTGAGTCTCCTGCAACCTCTTACTCAGTAGTAATAATAATAAACTAACACAAACACAGGAGGGTTCTAACACCTTCAGGGTTTGAGAATAGAGTAACAATAAATAATACTCTGACTTCATAGACTAGTCAAGATTCAGGCTGTTAAGAAACACAGCAATAATTTCAGATTTAAGTGAAAGGTTTTAATCTGAGCTTTGTGAGTTTCGCCCTCTTCTTCTGTTAGAGTTTATGGCAGTTGGCATCCATAAGTGTTGCATTACCTCCATCTGCTGGACTGTCCCTTGCCCATCTATTGCTATGGCATGTGTGAAAAGGTGACAGAAATGTTCCTGAATGTAGCTGCATTGTGTTAATAGTGAAAATCACTAGCAGTGCCTTAAAGGTTATCCCAGTAATTTACCAGGAACTATGTGTGAAAGAGGCTATAGCGTGCAAGACTGCCACAACACTGCCGGTACGACATGAAATACAATCTAGGAAGTCCAGTTGAAGTAACAGATAGCATGTTAAAAGGCTTATTAGACTACTTGAGTGATTTTGTCCGGGAGTTTTAAGGTTGCAGTCGCCGGCTACAGAGAGTGAATGGGAGTGGGCTGTCACCCACTCCCATTCACTCTCTGTAGCCGGCGACTGCAACCTTAAAACACCCCAATACATTAGGTACCAGTGCACACCTGGTGTATACTAAACTTGGAAAAGTATTTGTACAAAAGATAGTTCATTCACTTTTATGCAGCTAATCTCAGAGGGAACGGATGGAAATGACTACAAAAACTACAAAAATAGTTGTAAGTTGTAATAAACCAAATTATAAATTTCTCTGACTTTAAATCCCATCTGTGGATCTACTCAGTGCTTCTGTACTACTAATAGAAATGAGTCAACTGGGATGTAGATGTTCCAGCTGCAGCTAACAGCCATTTATGACTACAAGGTTACAACATGGAAATCCTACAGAACTGTGACTGGGAAGTCATGAGTGATTGAGTGGGTCAGCTATTACATTTCCATTCAGCAGAAACAGCATGCTGAGCCTTCTCATTCACACCACAAAATGAAACCTGCATTCCTCACACAAATATAAACTGATAGACTTTTCCACACCCCCGGATAGTGAGGACATTTTATCTATTATTCATAAAAAGTCTGAGTTTCTCCAGACTTGCTATCATATTTCCTGGAATCTGCCATCCCTAATGTATCAAGCCAGACTGAGTCGCTGCTTCAATCCCAGTGGAGTACACTCAGCTGAGTACAGATTTCTGGGATGTGTTGTTGTGTATAACTCCAGGGTCTGGTTGGGTAAAGGTTCAGATATTTTCAAATGTCATTTATGAAGAACTAGAGGCTCCTTGCTTACAAAAAGTGGAAATTTTTAGTAAAAAAAACATTGACCAGAGCACACAGAGGACAAGGTGTGAGTGCAACAAAATATACAGAAAAAAAGCAACATGTTCAGAGTTTGGAGGACTGATAGAAGAATATATTGATGGATTGCATTTGACTGTACGGGTGTTTGTACTCAATAAACTGATAACTCGGTAACTATACAAAATAAATGTCTATGGCACAGTGTTCAGAATCACGCAGGATAACAATGGATTTTAAGAGCTGTGTTGGAAAAAAACATAATTGGCCAGGATTTTTCATTGTCATTGCCATTTGCAAGATGTTCTAGTCACCAGGCAGAGTCTTTGTTCATAGGGTTGACAGTACCCCAGTGTATTTTGAGAGGTTCACTAACATTTGTAAACAGTCATTTTATTGTCCAGTTGTCATAGTCCAAAATAAGAGATGGCAGATATGCACATCTGGGTCACCTTGCACTCATAGATATACAGGTTTCTAGCCTGGGGTTTCCTCTCATTTACCGGCTGTCCTAACCTCCTTATTGTTGGAACCTTGCTTGGGCCATAGTGAGACACTACTCAGGGGATGAAAAAATCCATAGATTTATATTTATAGTGACAATAATGATAACATTCTCCTTAAAACATGTGAGAATTGATCAATGCTCAGGCAGCAAAGGACAGTTTTTAAGAGACAGGAATTTATCTTTAGTGATTCAACATACAGTATATTCAGACTGAACTCTTTGTATGCTGTACTATATTTTATTTCATTTCATTGTGTATTTTCTTTCATTGTTTTATTTTTGTGAATGATGATGTTAATACAGTTTTATATGTCAGTTTGCCATGAATGAAATAATGTTAAGTATGACCCAGTAGAGTCACTGCATTAATAATACAGGAAATAACCCAAAGCTTTTGTTTGTTTGTTGTTTTGATAGACCTACAGATGGCACAATGACCAATTTCATCATGATTTTCAATTCAATTTTCAATTAAATTTATTGATATAGTGCCAAATCATAACGAAAGTTATCTCAGGGCACTATTCACACAGAGCAGGTCAAGGCTGTACTCTATAACTTACAGAGACCAGACATTAACCCACATTCACCCACAAGCAAGCACTACAGGTTGGGGCAGCTGTGGCTCAGGAGGTAGAGCGGGTTGTCCACTAATCGGCGGTTTGATTCCTGGCTCCTCCAGTCCACATGCCGATGTGTCCTTGGGCAAGACACTTAACCCCAAATTGCGCCTGATGGCTGTGCCATCAGTGTATGAATGTGTGTGAATGGTTAGCTTCCTCTGATGGGCAGGTTGGGACCTTGCATGGTAGCCCCTGTACCCATTCAGCGTATGAATGTGTGTGAATGGGTGAATGTGATTCATAGTGTAAAAAGTGCTTTGAGTGGTCGGAAGACTTGGAAGGCGCTATACAAGGACAGTCCATTTACCATTTACTTGGTGTCAGCAGTAAGGAAAAACTCTTTACTCTTTAACGGAAAGAAACCTCAAGCAGAACCATCCTCTAGGTGGGCTGCCATCTGCCTTGACTTGTTGGGTTGAGAGAGAAAGAGAGGGGAGAGAGAGACACAGAGAAGCATAATAACAACAATAAAATAACAATTTCAACAATAATAATAATAGTGATATGACTAGTAATAATAATAGCGGGCGTGGGATTCAAGGCAGGACACCCACAGGACCATGCTGTCCATAACCTGGATTCTGGATTTTACAGGAGGCCAAAGCAGGGGGTCTAAGTCCCTCATCTTGTGAGATGAGAAAGCACAAAAACTCCAGGGAAGAAGCCAAGTTAGTAACGTGCATTCATGGCACAAGAATGCATACAGATGGAGAGGAGGAGGAGTAGGAGAGAGGAGCTTGGTGCATCATGGGAAGTCCCCCAGGAGTCTAGGCCTATAGCAGTATAACTAAGGCCTGGTCCAAGGCAAGCCTGACCGGCCTGTAATAGAAAAATCACACTTTGTACTCTAGTCCACCACACTTCATACTTTGCACTTTGGATGAACTCACATTGTATAACCTTGAACATGTAACCACCTTGCATATATGCTCATTATTGCTTTTTGGCACTGTCTGGTATGAAGTAGGGAGTAGCTTTGCCTTGAACATGTAATAGTTCCTCTCGACAGATTGACAGCTTTGACGACAACCGGCACTATACCACACATGCACATCCTGACACTGCCTTCCTTACTCCTTGTCTATAAAATGCATGTACACTTTGTAACCAACATCAGTTTGCAGTTAAACTCTGTATACTTAACTGTGTATATTGATCCCTTGCAAGGTTCTCATGAAAAGACAAAAAGACAACTTGGTTATTTGTCAGTTTTTTTTATTTTCAGATTTCCACCACAGGCAGTTAGGGCCTGTGGTAAAACTTTCCTTTTTGATAAAGCTTATAGTTATAAGCTTATAGTCATAAGCTTTATCAAAAAGGAAAGTTTTATGCCTATTCTCAAATGTAGAGAGGGTGTCTGAAGATGGAGAGGGGCCTAATAACTGAAGGCTCTGCCTCCCATTCATTTCTTTTTTGGAGATTCTAGGAACCACGAGTAAGCCTGCATTCTGGGAGTGCAGTGTTCTGATGGGATAATAGGGTACTATGGGCTCTTTAAGATATGATGATGCCTGACCATTAAGGGCTTTGTAGGCGAGGAAAAGGATTTTAAATTCTATTCTGGATTTTACAGGGAGCCAATGCAGCAAAGCTAAAATGAAAGAAATATGATTTACAGTATCTTCCTAGTTTTTGTCGGTATGTGTGCAGCAACATTCTGGACCAGCTGGAGAGTCTTTGGAGACTTGTAACGGCCTGATAATAAGGAATTGCAATAATCCAGCCTAGAAGTAACAAATGTGTGGACTAGTTTTTCTGCATCTTTTTGGGACAGGATGTGCCTGATTTTTGCAATATTACGTAAGTAAAAAAGGCAGTCCTTGAAATTTGTTTTATGTGGGAGTTAATGGACATATTCTGATCAAAGATAACTCTTGATTCCTTACGGTGAAGCTGGAGGCCAGGGTAATGCCATCCAGAGTAGCTATATCATTAGATAATGTGTTTCTAAGGTGTTTAGGGCCAAGATCGATGACTTCAGTTTTGTCTGAGTTTAGTTTAGCAGAAAATTGCAGGTCATCCAGGTCTTTATGTCTTTAAAGCATGCTTGGAGTTAGTTAACTGATTGGATTCATCTGTTTCATTGATAAATATAATTGGGTGTCATCTGTATAACAATGAAAATTGATGGAGTGTTTCCTAATAATATTACCTAAAGGAAGCATATATAAGGTGAATAGTATTGGTCCAAGCACAGAACCTTGTGGAACTCTGTGTCTAACTTTTATGCGCATGGAGGACTCATCATTAATGTGTACAAACTAATATCAATATCGATTTAAACTAGCTTAATGCAGTTCCTTTAATGCCAATTAAATATTCCAGTCTCTGTAATAAGATATGATGGTCAATGAAAGCAATTGCAGCACTGAGATCTAACGAGACAAGTACAGAAAGAAGTCCTTTGTCCAATGCAATTAGGAGGTCATTTGTAACTTTCACCAGTGCTGTCTCTCTCAATCCAGACTGAAAATCCTCAAATAAACTATTATGTAGAAAGTCACACAACTGATTGGCAACTGCTTTCTCAAAGATCTTAGAGAGAAAGGGAAGGTTAGATATAGGTCTATAGTTGGCTAAAATGCCTGAATAGGCTTTTTAAGAAGAGGTTTAATTACAGCTGCTTTAAAAGACTGTGGTACATAGCCTGTTACTAAAGACAGATTGATCATATCAAGTAAAGAAGTGCTAACTAAAGGTAAGTGGCCTGGTTGGGATGGGGTCTAAGAGACGGGTTGATAGAAGAAATCTTTGAAGTTAGTTCAGGACGGTTGATTGGAGAGAAACAGTCTAAATATATATCAGGTTTTACAGCTGTTTCTAAGTTTCCTGTGTTTGAGGGTAAATCGGTGCCTGTTGAGGGCAGGAGGTGATGAATGTTGTCTCTAATAGTTAGAATTTTATTATTAAAGAAGCTCATTAAGTTGTTACTATTGAGCTATAGGAATACATGTATCAGTAGAGTTATGACTCTTTGTCAGCCTGGCCAAAGTGCTGAAAAGGAACCTAGGCCTATTTTTATTCTCCTCTATTAATGATGAGTAACAGGCAGCTCTAGCATTACAGAGGGCCTTCCTATATGTTTAAGACTATCTTGCCAGACTAAGCGAGATTCTTCCAGTTTGGTGGAATGACATATCCTTTTAAATCTTCCCAATGTTTGCTTTAATTTGCGAGTTTGAGAGTTATACCATGGCGCCTACCTCCTATTTTTTATTATCTTCTTTTTTAAAGACGCAATGGAGTCAAGTGTCATTTGCAATGAGCCTGCAACACTATCAATAAGATTATCAATGAGGGAGGGACTAAAGTTAGCATAAAAGACCTCTGTTGTATTAAGACATGGCATTGAATTCAGTGCTGATGGAATTGCTTCTGTAAATTTAGCAACAGCACTATCTGATAAACATCTAGTGAAGACATTTTTGTCTAATGGCATGTAGTCTGGTAATAGGAATTCAAAAGATATTAAGTAATGGTCTGATAAAATAGGATTTTGTGGAAAAACTATTAAATGTTCAACTTTGATGCCATAAGTCAGAACAAGGTCAAGGGTGTGATTAAGACAGTGATTGGGTTTATTTACACTCTGAGAGAAGCCAATTGAGTATAATAATGAGACAAATGCAGTGCTAAGACTATCATTATCGACGTTCACATGAATATTAAAGTCACCTACTATAATTACTTTATCTATGCTAAGGACTAAGTTAAAAAAAACTCTGAGAATTCAGATAGAACGTGGGGGTGGTTGCCCCTGCTTGTGCCCCCGAGGACAAAAAAATACAGCAAAAGTGCCCTGCAAAGTGCCCTGCAAAGTGCCCCCACAGTATGATAAAATGGTGCCCCCACATTATGATACAATGCCCTCTAAGGTGCCCCCACAGTATGATAAAGTGCCCTCTAAGGTGCCCCCACAGTATGATAAAATGCCCTCTAAGGTGCCTGTACAAAAGAGAAAACAAGCAATCAAATTCTGTAATGACTGTCTACTTATCAATCAGGATGACATGACAAGGAAAAAGTACAATTTAGCATTCTCCCAAGTCTAACATACAGAAGTGCAAAATTGGGTGCCCTTTCAATGAAAAAAGATGCACTGTATGGGAGAAAAATATTGTCAAGTGGGAGCCCACCAAATGTATCGGGTACCCTTTATATTTTTTTGCCCCTGTCCCTGAGACAGCCTGAGTTTGCCACTGGTTTAGACTATTAATTATTATTTGGTTAAACATGTCCTGTTTCACCCTTGAGTCAGTGTTGACCTTTTCATTAAGTAACAACAAATCCACCATTCCCAAGCCTAAACCAAGTGCTTTGAATTACCTAAACAGAAACATACTGTAGAAACATACCAGGAGCAGATAAAAGATAAAAGAGCAGTAAAAAAGGTTCTACCAGACTTTGGAATCAACAAAGAACAGATCTCAAATTTGTTATTGTAGTAATGAAATATGTTGACAGTGAATGTTTTGCTGATACGTTCAATGGAGACTCCCAAGAAAAATTACAGAATGGGTCCATAAACAGTGGACTTTGCTATAGGAGACCTCTGTTTCATTTCCTGTTTCCAACCGCGAACAGGGACAGTTTTTTAGAAATTTAACTATGAGTGTCCCTTAACCTTAACCCTGTGGTTATTATGATAGCCATGACCATGAAGGTGGCCTAACTTCAAGGAAGTAGTAACCCACACCACATGTTTCTCTAACCTTAACCTTAACCATAGTGTTGTCACATTATTAAAAATCATTATTTTTTAACATTGGTTTGTAATGGTTTTGGAAAGCACAGACAAATGATGTTGTCCTGCTGATTAATGCCAATAGGGGCACCAGATTAGAAAACGCTCTTAAGTGTTGTTCTGGAATCACATGGTCACTCCATGCACTCCATGGTTGTTTAATTTGGACTTGTTGATTTAATGTGAACATTGTACTTTGAGCAATAAACATTTGTAGGCAGGTTCAATATAAATGTTTCCTCATTATGTTGATAAAAAACATAATCTGGGCAGCATTATGTGTACTACAAAATGTATTTGTTAATGAAAAATTGTTGTATATTGATGTAATTTTTAGGAGAGGTTGAGTAATACAAACTTACTGTCTTATTCACCCTATGAGAATGTCTGCGTGTTTCTCTGAGAGTCTGTGTATGTAGATGTGAGTGCTCTTATGTAAGCATGTGAGCCCTCTAGTCAGATGGTTTGTAATTGCTACCAGAACGTTTCCCCCACATGACACACACTCTGCAATGTTCCCATAGTTGCTCAATGCTTTTGTATCTGTCTGAACAAGTCCCAAACATTTACTGCAGTACTCTGATGGAGCCAAATACCATTACTTTAAACATATGAAAATACAGGCATCTTTAATCCCTACATGAATCCAAAATACCCCGCTTTAGCTGTGATCTTTAGTTCTTACTGTTCTCCACTCCCACATTCTTTTGCTTGTTTTTTTACTCTTCTTTCTCAGGGGGCTAACTGACAGAGGACAGAGGCTGGATAAGTTATTATGTGCAGGCGTCATTTGATGAAATGGTCTTGAGTCGTTTTTAAAGATATATGACAGAATTTGTCAACTTAAGCAATCACAACAAGGTTCGAGGAGTTTATAGTTAAAAAGTAAAAACTTTTGGAATTAGTTGTCGTTATCCTGTACTGTTAATGGAATAAGTCAGGAAAAAACATCAAAATACGTTATCATATTATTTAAGTGGTCAGAACTAAAAAAAAACTTATTTTAGTGATAAAATATAGTGTTATATCTGTTCTGAAATATCACTTGATTTGACTGTTATCAGCCTATTGAATAGGTGTTATCATCACACATCTGTCCTAAATATTTGGGCTAGTAGGGGCCTACTAAAACTACGGGTAGGTTCAGGAGGCTGTTATCACCCATTTATTTCAGTGAGCCCATGTTGGTGAAGCCCAGTAGGCACAGAAGGCCTTTTATCAAGCATGTGCTGTCACGTGACTATCAAGTTTCTTCCTGTGAAAAAAAACATGTTTGAATCATTGTCTTTGCATTGTGTAGTTATCTGAGCTGTTATGTTAATTGTGTTATTTTATATAACTGTTTGACGATGTTCTTTCAACATAAAAACTTAGATTTTGAAGTGCCTTTAGATAGCCTAAGGGATAAATTGAATTTGAAATTGAGAATTTGAAGCTTTGTGATTGGCTGATTTATTGAGGCATTGCAGTTTGGGACTCATAGTTGAATTATGGCTGAAGTACATCAGGCTTGGACGCGATGCATCATGTAAGCAGGGCAGAGCATTTTTTTTTTAAGTGTTACACCAAAATACAAAAATAAGACCTGTCTACATGTGTACTGTAAATTTATTTTCATATATATTGTAAGGGATTTATTGTGTCAAAGTATGTGTCTTAACTTTTGTAGACTGCTGAAGGACATCAGCACAATGAATCTTGTTAGAGACACCTGGTAGTAGAATTGACTGTGTCAAATTTGTTAGGAGGTCATCAAGAGTTTAGCAGTGTTCATTGGTTAGGCTATGTGCTTTATTATTTTACGACATTGTTACTTTATCACTTTATTACCCTCTCTCTGTTAAATTCCTACTAGGACATATTGTATTTAAGCTGAGACTGTTTGGTTGTTCGGGAGAACGTCTGTGTGCCCTTCTCTATGCTGGCATGTACGAGTGAAGAGAGAAAGATTCATCACTCTGTGTTTTTAATTCTTCAGAGAACTTCAATTCTTAAGAAATTCTCCTACAACATATATGTATATATATATATATATATATATATATATATATACATACACACACACACACACACATATATATACATATATATATATATGTGTGTATCCCTAAGACCATTGGTTCCTACTGGTTCCAACATAAATCTTTATAGACAGCTCACAAAGATATAATTTCAATTTTTTAACAGGCTCAGTAATTTCCTAAAACAGCTGGTCACTGTAGTTTTTAGCAAATGTTACTCAAATAGGAGGAAATAATGCATTTGTTGGGAGCTATTTTCAGCAGCTGGTTAATCCTAATTTGGTGCTGTGATTGACAAGTCAAACTGTTCTCCATAAGAACATAATGTATACAAATCATATATCAGTTATTTGGAATTTAAATTCTAATATTGGGTGTCAGCACTGAAATCATATCAGTCTATCTACTTTTTGCAGGTACTGATTCACCAGTGTTGTGTGTGAGATTGGAAAGTGATGAAAAAGTTTCCTATTAAACTACAGAAATTGAACTGGACCACTTGGAAAAATGCCCACTGGCTGCCAAGACAACAGGACATCAAACTTTGCTTTACACAAAAATACGAGCATCTTGATGCTGAGAATCTCATTCTGACAAAGAAAGACTCCACTATTTGGTTCTTGTAAAGCTGGGTGTAACTATTGCTAAGTAATTACTCATGTTTCTGTTTAACACTGGGCAGTTATAGAAGGAGACATTCACAGTTTTAAGGGGCAGTGGGGTGTTGGCCCATTGAGATTCTTGTTCTTAATCCATGTTTTGGTGAGAGGCAGAGTTCAAGATGAGCAAATAGTTGTAGAACCTTCCATGAGCAGGCAGGCATGTGGGAGGGATCAGCCAGCAGAACACAGAGGCCTAACCCTGAACAGACCCCGAGTTCCCGCATCTGCAGCTCCCACACTCTTTGTCCCACTGAACAGAAACTGCAGCTTAAACCCAGAGAAAAATCTTATCTACAACAAGGTTATAGGATTTTGGCTAATGCGGACATGGCCTCTCTGAAAACTGTATTTTATCTGGGTGTCTGCTTGTCTTCTTGGATTATCACTACTGCAGGTAAAAATACAAGATAGATAGATAGATAGATAGATAGATAGATAGATAGATAGATAGATAGATAGATAGATAGATAGATTTTTTTTCTGGGCTGACTACTGCTCACTTTGAGCTAGTACAGAAATTTGTCTTTTATACTGTATTTTTGAGTGTAACAGTGCTGTACAGACATTAGAGGGTGATGTTTGTTTATGGCTAATATGTCTTTTGCATGTTGTCGAACTTTATGTTCTTTGTAGCTTGTGATGGAATCTCTTTGGTTTGGGATTTGGTTCCGACATTCCTGTGCTAATTTAACATGGACATAATGCTCAATGGTGAACTGGAACTAAGTGTGTTTACTCAAGTACAAATTTGAGGTACTTGTAGTTTACTTGAGTATTTCCATTTTATGCTACTTTGTACTTCGACTCCACTACATTTCAGAGGGAAATATTGTAATTTTTACTCCACATATTCTGTTGTTTAAATCGTCTGCTCTTTTCTTTTTATAAAATGTGTTATGCATTTTGTGTGAAAGGTGCTATATAAATAAAGTGTATCATTATCATAATTATAAAAACATATGATACACATATATTATGATGCAATACTATTACTATTTATCTGCTCAAAGTATCAAAATTGGCTATACTTTGAGAACATTTTGCTGATAATACTTCTGTTTTTTGTGTGGATGTCAATTTTTTTCTCCAACTCATTTATCAATGTTGGTTTTGATGTGATTACATTCATTCACTAAAATTATGTCTGGATGTGAAAATATCCATTCGAAAAATACACTGAAAAGTGGACATCTTGACTTATTTCAATGAAAAATTCACTGAAATCACAACAAAACAAAACAGAACACAAACTCAAGAAGGGGGAATATTCAGAGATCATGGAAGTGTGGAAAAGTGATATGCATATACATGTGCATCATCAGCAGCATGGCAATGATATGATGTCATGAAGCAATTTTGAAATGTGACCCATTATCTCGTGGTGTAAAAGGATGGGTTCACATTTCTTCAAGTCTGTCTTAATACAATGCTCACATCCTCACATGTGCATTGAAAGCCTTGTTTGTGGTTGTAATTGTTCGACCTGTCCATACAGGAAACCTGCAAAGAGATCCCTTTTTAAAGTGATTTTAATTTAAGTGATGGTGGACAAAATCCACAGTCCTCATTCTGTGTAAGAATAACTTTTAAAGTGTAGCTGAAACTAACGTGAGGCCCTAGCAGTCTAACTTGCAAAAATCAAGGAACCTCCAAGGGAACAAAATTTTGTACTAAAAACACAGCTACTTTAGAAGATACGCACTTGATTTGTCTAACTCAGACCTATACTTCAAATGTCTTATTGTCATTCACAGATGAAGACTCTGTGCCCAAAGCAGAGAATGTGCGCTGGGTGTCTGTGGACTTTAAAACCACCCTCACATGGACTACCACTCCGTCTAACTACACATACACTGTCCTGTACTCTATGTGAGTTCACACACGCACACATGCACGCATGCACGCACATACACGCGCGCACACACACAGAAAGAGAGTTTATATGCTGGTATGTATTATTGCAGAAGTGAGTTAATTAAAGAAGAAACAAAACGGAGAGTAAATTATGGTTTCCATCCCCCATTAATTACAACATATCACAATTATGAGAAACTCATGAGAATTCTTCCTTGTGATTATGAGATCTTCAGCTGGGAACTGGATTCAAGAGCCCAAGATGACATCCAATCATTTGAATGAAAGCCTAAAACACTTTCATGCTACCTAGTTTGCTTCCGCATTGGGCACAATGCTCAATATTTTCTCTCTCCCTGACCTCACCCCCTCACTTCTGCTGGGCCCACAGATCTGCTTTAGATCCATACTTTCACCTGAACAGTCCCAACAAATTATGATGCCTGTGTAATGTTGACATGATTATCACATCATCTCATCTCAGTAAGTACTATAGGGGCATAAAAACATGCCAATGTCTTAAACTATGGCAGGAAGTGTTTTCAAGATCCTGTTTTTTCAAATCGCATACTTACAATTCTTCCTATTATTATGCTACATTTCTCTTGTAAAGATCACATTTGTGATATATTCTTACCTTTTATTTTTTTTAATTTTAATCTATTTATTTATTTATACAGTGTGCTGCTGTACTGAAGTGATATCACACTGTGTTCCATTGTGTCCGGTGACACTGTTTTTTAAAAACTGTATATTTATCTTTAATAAATTGTCGGGTCACGTTAGTATGTCAGTGATAAAAAAGTGTTGGAATGTCAGCAGTCTGTGATTTTTTTATTTAAAGCGTTATTATCATGTTTTGTGTGTTTTGTCATGTGACTATCAGTGATGACAGTGACTGGACTGAAATTCCTGACTGCATCAGAGTGTCAGAATCAGAATGTGATCTGACCAACCACATCATGGCCCACGACAGGTAGGAACAGGACCTTGTTCGAGTTCACTTTGTTCATCATTTAAGGCCCTATATAATATCCCTATGTGGTAGGGTTTAGTGACTTTAGTCCCCATTGACATAACACATTTTACATTCTTTTGTAATTTCTTTTTTCGATCAATTTTGTATTGTATATCAGTATATCACACAAGTGTAAACATTATACATTTTACATGTTTTCTCCTCTCTTCCACTCCCCCCATAATGTCACATATATACAATCTTAAACTTTGCGAGATCTACTATGGAAAACGTTACAATTGTGCAAACATAAACAATTAACAGTCGTAATAACCGAACTCTCCCCCACCCCTTTACCCCAGTGGCGACCCCTGAAACCCCACCCACCCCCCCACCCACCTTGGATCTCTTACTCTCTTACCCCCCCCCAAAAAAAAATTGAATAAGAATTAATGTCTATCACGCTGCATCATCTCCTTAACTAAATTATAAGCCTCCTCCCACATTTTAAGTGTCTTAAGACTGGCCCCATGCATTCAAGCTCCATCAAGACGATTTCAATAAGCGAGTTGGCCCACTGTTGCATTCTAGGAGCAAACTTGTAATGTATCAGTTGGTGATTGGGATTCTTTGACGTATTGAACAGATTTGTCCACACTGTGTCCCAACAAATCACTTCATCATTTGCCCTAGTTAGGTCTCTATGCCATATGGCTTCTACTGGTAATGTCTTGTTGGGTTTGGAAATAAGTTTATATAGTTTAGAGACAATCCCTCGCGTGGGTCCAGGTGGGGCTAACACATTGTGAAGAGGGTGCGTAAGAGGTGCAGACCCCCATGGGACACTGTAGGCCTTCATGGCTGACCTTAACTTCAGATAGAAAAAGTATGATGAACCAGGTAAGCCATATTGGGTTTTTAGATCATTAAAAGCTCGCAGGCCACTGTTATAGTATAGGTCTTTCAAAACGTTGATTCCCTTACTCTTCCAACTTGGAAATGAGAAAGGTAAATTGCCGGTCAAGAGTAGAAAGTTGTTAAAAATCGGTGAGTGGTTATGCCATTTGAGATCTGCACGCATATATTTCATTACTGTATGGACAGTTGTAAGAAGGTATGTAATTAGAGGGCCTAGACACAATTTGGCTTTTTTCAATGGTATATTAGAATAAACCAGATCTTGCAATCTATGAGGCAGTGAGAGATTTTGCCCATTCCAACCAATCAAAGGCTTTTTCAGCATCCAGTGATAGAGCCGAGCACGGAGAATCAATACTGCTAGCTGAATGGATAATGTGCAATAGGTGACACATGTTGCCTGATGCTTGACGAGTCTTAATAAAGCCAGTCTGATCATTATGAATTAATTTTGTGAGATTTACTTCTAGTCGGGTTGGGAGCACTTTGGCATATAATTTAACATCACTATTCAAAAGAGAAAGGGGTCTATAATTACCGCATTGAGACAGGTCTTTATTTGGTTTTAGAAGTACAGAGGTTATGGCCGTGTTGACGCATACATTGAATGCACCCTTATCAATTGCTGCATTAATCATTTCCAGCAGCGGTTTCCCCAATACATCCCAGAGGGCGAGGTATAACTCTGGCGGAATTCCATCCCATCCTGGTGACTTACCCTTCTTCATACTAACAAGAGCCATCCTTAACTCCTCTAAGGATATAGGGGCATTGAGCAACTTGGCTTCATCGTTTGATAGGGAGGGCAGATCTAACCCCTGAAAGAAATGGGTACATTTGCCAGGGTCAAGTGGGATTTCAGACGCATACAGAGTGGAATAAAAGGTCTTGAATTCAGTATTAATGTTGTGGGGGTTGCTCAAAGTACCAGCAGGAGTTTTTATGGCCACAATATTTGAGTATTTCTCATTATTTTTCAATCTCAAAGATAGAAGGTGGCTAGGCCTGGCCCCATTAAAGTAGTATGTCCTTCTTGTCATATGCATCAAAAACTCTGCCCTGCGTCTTAACAGAGAATTCAACTCAGTTCTCGTTATGGTTATTCTTCGTTGTAGCGTCTCAGAGTATGAGGCCTGTTGTTGGGCCTCTAGTTGGGTGAGAGTAGTCTCCGGCTCAGTTATTTTCTTAATTCTATTTTTGTTTAGATGAGAGGAACAAGTGATGGAGGAGTCTCTGATGCAGCCCTTAATCGCATCCCACACAAATCTGGGGTCATCTACTGAACCTACATTTATATTTATAAAGATATTTAAATTCTCTCCAAGAAAGTACAAGAAGTCTTCATTCTTCAGGAGAGAAGTATTAAACCATCACCGCAGTGCTCTGGTAGGCGTATCCTGAAGTGTGAAACGTGCTGCAATAATGCTATGATCAGATAGAGAGCAGGGTTTGATTAAAACATCATGTATCTCTGAGAAAGATGCGGGTGAAGCCAGTATATAATCTATTCTGGAGTAATTTTGATATCTAGCTGAATAAAAAGTATACTTTTTAGGTGTGGGATTGACAGCACGGTACAGGTCTGTTAGACCAAGTGCAGACAGAAATTTTTGAAAATCTGTGGATGCACGTGATTGATTGTATGTGAGACATTGCAGTGATTTATCCAGTGTCATGTTCGCAAAGCAATTCATGTCTGCACCAAGAATCAGAGTAAAATCTTGTAGTTGCAGTAGGGTTGCAGTTAAGTTTGGAAAAAACTCTGATTCATATTGAGATGGCACATAAACAGAAATAAAAGCGAAATTGCGCCCAGCTATAATAGTCTTGATATAGGAAACCCTGCCATCATCACTACCATATTTCTCCAACACAGTAATGGGGAGGTTGCTTTTTAACAATACTAATGAGCCTGGTTTTTGTATCTAGAGATGCAGATGCAGCCACATAGATGATTTTTATCTCTGTCAATGAAACGCAGCAGCTTCATGATGACAACGCACGGGATGGATTTGCCGTTCACGTCCCGTTTGGTAGCACCTAAGTGGTGTGCATGCATTATTTCCACAGGACCCAAATCTGGAAACCACCATGAGATAGAATCCGACATGTAGTTTAGGAGATGCGATGTCTCTGCAGTTTCAGGGACTCCGTGCACACGTATGTTGTCTCTGCGAGACCTGTCCTCCATGTCCGCAATTCTCTCCTCCAGTTGGTCATGCTGTGCAGTAAACTTTTTAACAGATGCTGAAAGCCGGGTGTCCACCTCTGCCAAACGGTTCCCGTCTTTCTCCAAACAATCCATACACTCCGAAACGCCCGTGCGCATGGCCACCATCTCGCCCCGAAGTACAGCGACTTAAGCATCTGCCAACTCCTGCGTCTTGCTTGTCAGCTGCGCCACCACATCTTGTACGAGTGTAGGGATAGCCTCCTTCATAGCTTCTGCAACCGGTAGATTAACAATGTTAGCTAGTCCCTCATTGTCGGATGACGGGGCTGTAACCACCTGTTTGCCGGCTGCCTTTCTTGAACTCGTCGCCATTTCGTTATGAAAAAATTGAAATTAACACAGCGAAACTGAAAAAACAAAAAAAGAACAGCTTAAGGTATGGAAATAAAGTGAAAATTTGGGAGGACGCTGCAGAGCTGCAAAGGAAGCGTCCTACATCCCCCGCGATGGCCACGTGACTCATTCTTTTGTAATTTCTAATGGTTTCTAATATGTATACTCCTTATGATATTTCTGTCATCAGCATTATATTTATGCGTCTTGACTTTATGACAACTTTATCTTAGTTCCAACTTATCAAATAATATAGTCACATGTTTGGTTATAGCTATTCAACTCTGAGTTTATGACATTTCAAAGATGATTAAGTATAATATTATAGGTACTCAGTGTCTGTATGTCTTGTCCAGCAGCTCTCCAGAAACAGGGGAGAGAATTATTCATTTCACACCCATATCAGATCATCATGTGGACAATGAGAGAATTTGTTGAGTCCAGAGTGACCACACTCAGCAGATTCTCCCAGTTTACCACTATAAAACTAGAGACATATACCTTCTGCATGCAGACGAGCAATAGTTTTTAATACTGAAATATAACCTAAAAACATATTAAAAACATTCAGTTTAAGCAGTCAACTATTATCAATTTTATTGCAACCATCTAAAATGAAGTGATGTGAACTAGAATATGTTATTACAAATGTATGATCCATCAGAAAGACAGATTGACATTTCTCTGTGGTATCATCTAGATTTTTAAACTCTGCAAAACAGAGCCAACAAATGCAGCCAACAATTTTGAAAGGTACAATGTCTCCAGTGGTCAGACAATAACAGGTCCTATTTGACTGTTATCAGCCTATTGAATAGGTGTTATCATCACACATCTGTCCCAAATATATGGGCTAGTAGGGGCCTCCTAAACCTACTAGTACGTTCAGGAGGCTGTTATCACCCATTTATTACAGTGAGCCAATATTGGTGGTGTCCAGTAGGCGCAGAAAGCCTGTTATCAGGCATATGCTGAAGATTCCACATGGCTCCTGCTTTGACATACTGACCTTTGAACCTTGACCCCGGTGGATGTTTGAAGGCTTATAATACAGCAACAAAAGAGGCTACAGACATGGGACCAACTGAGAGCTCTTGACCTCAGCTATCATGTGAGTCAACAACTGGGTTTGCTGTCAAATGTAGGTAAAATATGTTTAAAATTAATTTCCACCCATTTAACAATTAGATATATAAAATCCGATCACACCAGTAAGTACTGAATTAATCTCTCAATCCAGTACTTACAACCTCCAGTCCTAGGAAAAAATGTAAAAAGATTTTTTTTTTTTTTAAACCTAGAGCCATGCTATGCAGCTTCATACAAATCAGCACCACAGTTGTAATTCCTTTGGTTTTCAAAGTAGGATCAAAGGAGAAACTGAGCCTATCGTATTGTCGAGTTATCAAGGACAATTTCATGTTTTGTGTTGCAGAATGTTAAAGATATCGTTAAAAGAAAACCATACCATGGTGACAGTGAGGAAAATACTTTCAGGCAGCAGGTCCTCCAATAAGCTAATCGCAAAGCTTCAAATTTGGGATTTCAAATTCAATTCATCCCTGGGGCACTCTAAAATCTAAATTTTTTATTGAAAGAACATGTTCAAACAGTTTCATAAAATAACATAAATAACATAACAGCTCAGATAACTACACAACGCAAGGACAAAGATAATTGAAACAACATGCAACTATATGGTTTCAGCGATAGCAGCATCCATAGTAAGCACCATAGCAACAATAGATGAAAGAATCTCATAATAAATAACAAAC
The DNA here is from genome assembly GCF_914725855.1 of Thunnus albacares. Taxonomy (NCBI): domain Eukaryota; kingdom Metazoa; phylum Chordata; class Actinopteri; order Scombriformes; family Scombridae; genus Thunnus; species Thunnus albacares. The sequence goes on along the minus strand of NC_058117.1, from coordinate 437,032 downwards.
TAAACATCATAAACATTCACTGAACAAAGATTATGAAAATAAAATGCACATTTCTCGCTAGAAATATTATCAAAATGCATTTTTATGCTGAAACTAAAATATCTTAAAATATTGCGTTTTCCACTGAGAATAAAAGGAATATTAACCAGTTTGTTTGTTTTTTAGCAGAGAAACTTGATAGTCATGTTACAGTCTTAGCTGATAACAGTCAAAATGGGTGTTGGATTTGGTATTTGTGTAATTAATCCCTGTATCATAGAGGAGATTCATTCTCCCAAAAAAGTACATGTTTGTACCTCGCTTTACCTCTTTTACACTTCCTGTTTGGTCACAATTGATTATCTTTTATTCAATATTAATACATATAGAATAACATTTAGAATACATTACATTTTATTCGTAAGTTCTTATAAAATATGGGCAGTGGTTTGAAGTTTCTCTGTGATGTATAATACCCTATAGTATAATACAGTTCAAAAAAGAAATGTTTCCTTTTTCCAAATCAGAAAAAATACTTGAAGCTCCTCCATATTTTATCCATCCATGTTTTTTCTCGCCTGGATATATGTTCGTCTGTCTTTATAAATGTTTTTAGTTTCAGTAAGCTGACTAGTTTGGCTTTTAATCATATTTCCTTTTCCCATTTAAGGCCCTATTCACACCTGGCATTAAAATTAAACATTGGTGATCCAATCACAAACTCTAAGTACAAGTGTGAATGGGCCCAAGATGCACACATAGGACACATTGAGATCAGATTAGCAGTATGTCCACGGATGCATCCTGGGCCATATTGAAGGACTGCCTACTCAATTGATGTGTGATCACAACACTTGTGATCAGATCACCCAAGATGCATGTTAACGCCAGGTGTGAACATGGCCTAATTTTAGGAATTTCCTGCCCTCTCTCTATACCAGTCACTGTAACGTCTTTAAAAAAAAAGAAAAACCCTGTATTCACCATATTGCTTGCTCTCCGACAAATACTGATGTAGTCCTATTTTGACAGGACCTACACTGCTGACATTCAAACAGAACCTGCTGAAACGGACCATTACTTTGACCAGGAGGAGCCCCCTCACACTTATTCCTCAAACTTCAACCCCTATAAAGAGAGTAGGTAACACACACACACACACACACACACACATTGCAGTTAAAGTTGTGATATACAGAAAGGTAAGCTAGAAATATCTTGCATCCATTTCCAAAATGGCTCAGAGAGACACAAAACTACACTAACTGCTACATGTTACAAGCAAGAATCTTCCCCCAATGTATAAATATTACTTTGATAAGTAAAACACAGTTTTGATCAATTATTTAGTTGCTGATTATTTTTACTCCTTTTGTTGTTTTTAATAATAATAATAATAATAATAATAATAATAATAATAATAATAATAATAATAATAATAATAATAATAATAATAATCTATAGTTATAGGAAACTGTGCCCCACATATAGGGGCATTTTTATTTTCAAAATATTTCTAAGAATAGACATACAAACAATTGGACAAGTCTCATTGTTGTCACAGGTAAGTCACTGTGATTTATTGGTGTGTTCAGAGAACCAGTGAATGGCCAAATTTGTCTTGTGATATAGTGAGACTCAATAATCAAGATTTCTACCCTATAAGAGTTAAGTTTGAAAAGTGTTGCCCATACAGTGAGGAACACACAGAGAATTATCAGTGACTCTGCAGTTCCCCTCATCTCTACAGAGCATTCTAGCTCGTTGTTCTGGTTTTCCAGCGCACAACTTTGTACACTACCTACCCAAGACCAAACAGCAGCTGGTGAACATGGTGGAGCATTTAGCAGTTCAAATAAGACATATTTTTCTCAGGAGTTGATGGAGACCAAACCAGAGCTGGAAGGAGACTGAATGTGCAACTTAGATTTGTCTGGTGGCCAGAAACACAACTCCAAATGGATGCTAATGTCACTGTGCAATAAGACAATAGTATGCTTAAATATTTGCCATAATGACTTGACGATGTCAGATGTGTTAACAAGATGTCCTGCTGCCCCCAAGGGCCCCCAAAAATAAATCAATGTAGCTTTAAGGACATTTATAGACGTCCATTACAGTCATTACAGTTGGCGGGCATAACAGAGAGATACAACTGAGTGTCATCTGCACATTTGTGAAAGAGATGCAATTTCTACGGATGACGTGCCTCCAGAATCATGTATAAGGAGAATAATATTGGTTCAAAATTGACCCTTAAGGACCAGAATTTCAACAGGAGGAAATCCAATTTAATGCAGTTCAGGATATACCCACACAACACCCTAGGCTGTTAAACAGAATGTTGTGAGCAACTATGAAAACACAAATGATAGTGTCACTAAAACTGACTCACACCTTTAAGCTTTATGAATAAAACACTTTCATTTCATATTAATAATAAGCCTGTCAGGTAGTTTGACCGTAACTGTGATTTCTCCTCTACCAGGTAAGATCAGTGCTGTTACGTTCCGTGTGGAGATTGTAGAGGAGAGCAGTGTGACTGTGACCATCACTGATCCTGTGACCAGTATCCATGTACAACAGAAGCAACTCACAATCAGAGATATTCTCAAAAATGACCTCAAGTACAAGATCAGCTACTACAAGTCTGGAAGCACAGGGAAGGTATTCCACTGCCAACATTCACCCTCATATACAAGTCTGTCATCCACATTACAGTTTCAAAGAAATGTGATTAAATGCCTACTAACATTAACCACAATAATCAGGCATGTTTAAGTGTTCAATTTATTGGATGTAGTTCATCAGCTGGTTATTTAAAAGATACAGGGGCAAATTCACAAATAATGGATTGCTGCTGCTGATAGCACCATGAATTGCATATCATCTGCAACCGCTATCTGCCCCGTCACAAAGTCCAATTCACAAAAGATATTGCACTAATGATATGATGGCATAAACACACCTGTAATGTTTTGCAGCTGAGTGCTATTTTCCCTTGTTTTGCATCTGATTGAATGAGCAGAGTGGTTTTCAGTGTTTCAGGCTTTTCTCCACATTTCAGCAGAAAGATCAGTCCATAATGAATGTCTTTAATTAGCAGAGTAGAGAGGGTGTCTGCCTCCCGGACCAAAACTGGAAGATGGTTCCACAGGAGAGGAGCCTAATAGTTGAAGGCTCTACCTCCAATTCTACTTTTGGAGATTCTAGGAACCACAAGTAAGCCTGCATTCTGGGAGGGCAGTGTTCTAGTGGGTTAATAGGGTACTATGAGCTAGCTCTTTAAGATATGATGGTGGCTGACCATTAAGGGCTTTGTAAGTGAGGAAAATTCTATTCTGGATTTTACAGGGAGCAAGTGCAGAGAAGCTAAAATGAGAGAAATATGATCTCTTTTTCTAGTTTTTGCCAGTACACGTGCAGCTACATTCTTGACCAGCTGGAGAGTTTTTAGATACTGCAGACTATTAATAAGGTATTCCAATAATCCAATAAGCCTAGAAGTAACGAATATGTGGACTAGTTTTTCTGCATCTTTTTGAGACAGGATGTGCCTGATTTTGGCAATGTTACGTCTAGAGTAGGTAAATCATTGAATAATGTCTTTTTAAGGTGTTTAGGACCAAGCACAATAACTTCAGTTTTGTTTGAGTTTAGTAGCCGAAAACTGCAGGTTATCCATGTCTTTATGTCCTTAAGGCATGCTTGGACTTTAGTTTATACGAATATTTGTTTCATACTAATATTTTAAAAATTATTTGTTTTTGGGAAGAAAAAAAAGTCATGTAAAATACCAAAGCGCAGGTTGGTTATATCACTATCTCAGTCTCTCTCCTCTGCTCCACTGTTACGTCTATCAGCAGGTCTCATCGAAGGGAGTCACATCCACCTGCTAAATGATGCACATTTCCTTCACATCACTCCTGGAATTGGGGGTGTTCCCCAGAGATAAAGCTGAGCTACTGACACAAACAAAGTGCTTACAAGGGACTCTCCATAACCTGTTGTTCCCCTTCTCCTTTCCACAAAGTTAGGTTGTAAAAAATAGGCAAAAATGAAAAGTGCAAAACAAGACTCCTTTGAAGTTCCTCCCTACATGTTACATGCTGTACTGTCTCTGTGTTATGGGTGTATAAATAGGTAAAGGTCTGCCCACAATGAGGCGATGAGTAAAGTTTTAGCTCAGTAATCAGCGCAGTTGTCTATGATCTGGGAGACTCCAGTTCAAGACCCGGTGTGGGGACCTCCTTTGTAAGGTAGTTTATTCATGAGCACTTATTGTAACACTTTCAATTTCTAAAATTTAAATCGTAATAAAAACAAAAACAGGATTTTCAAGCCTCTTCCCACTTTTATTTGAATACAAATAGTTTTTCTGCCTCCACAAATACAGATACAAATACAAATACTGGGCTCTCTGCACATCCCAAGTAGAAAGTCACACAACTGATTAACAACTGCTTTCTCAAGGATATTAGAGAGAAAGGGAAGGTTAGATACAAGTCTGTAGTTGGCTAAATGCCTGAATCAAGAGTAGGCTTTTTAAGAAGAGGTTTAATTACAGCTGCTTGAAAGGACTGTGCTACATAGCCTGTTGATAAAGACAGATTGATAATATCTAGTAAAGAAGTACTAACTAAAGGTCAGACTTCCTTAAGCAGCCTTGCTGGGATTGATTCTAAGAGACATGTTGATTATTTAGATGAAGAAATTGTTGAAGTTGGTTCAGTAAGGTTGATTGGAGAAAAACAGTCTAAATATATATCAGGTATTCCACCTGTTTCTAAGTTTCCTGTGTTTGGGGATAAATTGGTGGCTGTTGAGGGCAGGAGTTAATTCATTTTGTCTCTAATATTTAGAATTTTATCATTAAAGAAGCTCATGAATTCATTACCACTGAAAGATATGGGAATACATGGATCAATAGAGTTATGACTCTGTCAGCCAGGGCAAAGTGCTGTAAAGGAACCTGAGGAACCTTATTATATTCTTTTTTAGCAGGATTATGGAGTCAAGTGTCATTTGCAGTGAGCCTGCAGCACTATCAACAAAATGATCAGTTTGGGAGGGACTAAAATTAGCATAGGCATCCTCTGTTGTATTGTGATATGGCATTAAACTCAATGCTGATGGAATCACTTCCTTGAAATTAGCTACAGCACTATCAGATAAACATCTAGTGAAGACATTTTTTCTTTCTTTTCTAATGGCTTGTAGTCCAGTAACAGAAATTCAAGAGTTATTAAGTAATGGTCTGATAAAATAGGATTTTGTGGAAAGACTATTAAATGTTCAGTTTCGATGCCATATGTCAGAACAAGGTCAAGGGTGTGGTTAAAACAGTGAGTGAGTTTATTTACACGTTTGGGTTAATTCTCTAGGAGGAGTTGGTTAAAATACAATGTCTACAAATAGCAAAAACTGTGCAAAAATTGCACAGTATATTCAAAATGGCCGACTTCCTATTGGAATTAGGGTATGGCTCCAGAGGCTTTTTTGTGCATCTGGACATGATACATGTGCCTACCAAATTTTGTTCATCTACATCAAATTTAACGGTGGGGGCTTTTAATTTTAAATTTTACAGGGGGCGCCCTTGATCCATTTTAGAACACCCAGGCCAAAAACCCATATCCAATATCACGTTTCACCAATTCTGATGGATGTGCTAAGCTTCATGAGTTTTCAAAGATTCTTGGCACCTCAGAAATGTCAAACGTAATTAGGGGTGCTATAGAGCTGCCGTGTCACACAAGCCCATTTGAGATAACAAATCAAAGTACTTACTCATTCGAACAGGCGTGCAAAGTTTTGTGAGTTTTCAAGCATGTTTAGCCCCTCAAAAAAATTGTTTCATTGTGAAGAAGAAGAAAAAGAAGAAGGATTCTCTCAGATACGATAGGACCTTTGCATCATTTGATACTTGGGCCCTAATTACAAGAGGGCCTTCACACTATTTGGTGCAAAATCAGATGATGTTTGTCCTATAAGGATGACTTCCTGTTGTCAATAGGTGGCACTATGAGTATGATCCAATATTGACATGTAGATGTGGTCAGGCTGGGACTCTTATCAAGCATGAGAAATTTTGTACAGGTTAGCCAATGTACATTCAAGTTACAACAACTTCCTGCTTCATCGAGAAACACTGAAGTTCACCACATCGCCACGTCAAGGGCATTCGATGAAAAGTCAAGTTTTGATAACTTTTCATTGCAAAGTTCTTTAGATGACACTATCCCGATCTGAAGTCTCTTGGCTTAAGTCTGTAGGAGGAGTTTGTTAAAATACAACACCTACAAATGGCAAAACCTGGAGTAGAGTGAGTTAGAGTTAGACCAGAGTTAGTTAGTGAGTGGAGTTAAACCAGTTTGTTTTGCAATGACGATACATCGAAATTCGCTGTGTCACCATGGCAACAGTGTTACATGAAAACTCACGGTCTTCACAATATATCATCATCAAGGTCTTAGGGCTTTTCTGACCAGATTTGAAGTGTGTGGTGTGTTCAACCGGCAAGGCAGAGGTCATAAAAGAACAGCACCTGTAACTTCCTCTTGCCAGTAGGTGGCGCTATGACTATGAGTCTGGACTGACATGTAGATGCATTCAGGTTGGCACTCTTATCAAGTGTGAGAAATTTGGGGCAGATTGGACAATGTATGTTTAAGTTATAACAACTTCCTGTTTCATGAACAGCAAAGTTTGCCATGTCGCCATGGCAACAGTGTTAATTGAAAACTTTAATAACTTTTAATTGCAAACATCTTTAGATGACACTGACCAAATTTAAAGTCTGTCAGGTTAAATCTCTAGGAGGAGTTTATTAAAACACAAGGTCTGCAAATGGCAACAATTGTGCAAAAATTGCAAATTAAATTCAAAATGGCTGACTTCCTGTTGGATTTAGGGTATGGCTCACAGGAGGCTTTATGTTTGTCTGGCCATGATACATGTCCCTACCAAATTACGCTGATGTATGACAATTTTGAGGGAGGGGCTTCAAATTTGAAATTTTCTAGGGGTTGCCCTTGAGCCATTTTTCCATGCCCATGGCCAAGACCCATAACATTTTTCACAACTTCTGACATATGTACAAAGTTTTGTAAGTTGAGAGCACGTTTAGCCCCTCAAAAATGCATTTCTTTTGGACTGTTCGGTGCTCGGGCCCTCGGGCAGCGGTAGTATTGCTACTGTAGATTTATTTTCACGGCTCTGAATTTTCAGGATTATCTGACACTGTGTGAATGGGTAAAATATTATTTCTGGTGTGCAGTAGTGGTGCTGGTGATGACTCATTGGAAATTATGTATACATTTGATGAACTATGTGTCATTTAAGCCTCACCTCCTGTTGCACGTAGGCAATACTACATAAGTGTCCACTATGTAGCATTAGAGAACACCCACTAATTATACGTCATGTTGCTATATATCATGTGTAGACCCCACCATGTTGATAGGAATTATCAATTGGATGATGTTTGTCACATAAGGCTGACTTCCTGTTGCCATTATGACTATGACTCAATGTGAGCATGTAAATGTGTTCAGGCCTGTACTCTTATCAAACATGAGAAATCTGGGGCAGATTGGACAATGTAAAGTAAAGTTACAGCAACTTCCTGTTTAATGCCCTGAACATGTTTTGGGCAAACTTCACCGGCAAGCCACGCCTAGGGCATTCCATGAAAACTAAAAAGCTCCACAATTTAACATTGCTAAGGTTTTTATATGTCACCTACCAAATTTGAAGTTGTTTGGGTTAAATCTCTGGGAGGAGTTTGTTAAAGTATAACACCTGTCAATGGCTTCACTTTATGAAAAAAATGCAAAGTAGATTCAAAATAGTGGACTGACTGTTGGATTTAGGGTATGGCAAGAGGCTTTTTTAAAGTCTGGAGATGGTCTGCCTACCAAATTTTCTACCTTTGACGTTTTCTAGGAGGCACCTTTGAGCCATTTTGCCACACCCATGCCCAAGACCCATATCCAATGTCAAGTTTCGCCACTTCTGATGCATGTGCAGAGTTTTGTGAGTTTTCAAGCATTCCTAGCACCTCAAAAATGCTAAAAGTAATTAGGGGGCACTATAGAACTGATGTGCCATGCCCAAGCCCAGTTGTGATATCAATCACAATATTTACTAGTTTGAACATAGGTGCAAAGTTTCATGAGTTTTCACGCACCCAAAGGCATAAAACGTGTTCAAAATGGCTGACTTCCTGTCTAGTGAAAACAAATGTATAAATATGTTTTATGACCAGCATCATGAGAGCAATGAACCCACCAAGTTTCATGAACATCCAAGCAACTTTATCACAACCTGGCCATGCATTTGGGGGCCTACTGGCTGCACCTGAGCCCAATCACTGCAGAACAGTTCTGCCGTGCAAACAACTTCCAGCATGTTTTTCAAAATACAATCTTTCATCTCTGAGTGACTATTTTTCAAAATTACAAAATTCTACCTCATTTTCCAAAACACATCTCATTTTAATCTCTTTTATCTCTAAATAGTTATACATAAGCCAATCTTATTTCCATGTTTGTCTACAGTTGACCTTAGAATATGGGTTTACCATACTATTTATAAAGTATTGTATTCATGATCATTTTTTTCTTTTATAAGGAATGAATAATTGTATTCAGTAAAAACCTATTTGGAAAGATCATTGTAAACATGAATCACTTCTGAAATAAAAGGAACAATATCAACAGTAAAAATCTTAAGGAAGCAAACAATGACAAACTTCACATATTGACATGCTTAAGAATTCAAAATATGTATACATACTTTGAAAAGAAAATATTAACTTTAAAAATGTAAATTTTAAATGCATTCATGTACAGTGACTATAAGATTGTTACTACTTACTACTTACTTACTTACAGTATATGTATATATATACTTACTTACTTACAGTATATATAAGATCCAGTATTGTCTTTGAAAAACAGACACATGTGGAAGGCCGTTCAATGTTAAGGTATAAACACTGAAAATAAAAAAAGGTTCATACTAAAATAGAGCAGCATCACAATCTGGTTTGATATCAGAAATATACTTAGATTTGTCTTTTCAATTTTCATTTTTTACTATATAAATGCAGTAGTCACATCAAGAATTTCTGAGCGTCTAAATGTCAGAATGGTGAGTTAGATAGATGTATAGATGTTTAAGTGAGTGTTTGTTATATTTCCTATTTTTACCGGGCAGAGAGACATCATATCTAACTCCAGTATAGCAGAGGTGTCGGGGCTGGATGCAGGACAGAGTTACTGCTTCATGGTGGCAGCTTTCATCCCCTCCAGACCCAAAAACTCCCAGCAGGGAGCCTGGAGCATCCAGCAATGTACACCTGGACAAGGTACACACACACACTGTATACACTACACAGGGTATGGGCATCTGAATGGACACATAATGGTCAGTACAAGGTAATAATGTGACCTTTCTTTGATCCCTGAGATGACTATGTTTTAGTTTTTGTAGTCCAGGTGCTGGATAAATAGCCAAAAACAGTAGAAATACTGTACTGTACTCTCAGGTCATGAGTTCTGCTTGTGGCTTTTATGGATGGTGCTTTTGTCTGGTGTGCTTAAAAAAATGTCCCCAAAGTATGTTGTTAGTTTTGTTTACATTCAGTGTGTATCACCCAAACACACTGGGCCTGACAAACAAGATTAAAGCATTTCTTACCTTGTAAAACATCTGCAAAGCCATTTTTAAAATTTTTTTAAATTGTTTGAATCCAGGTACAATTACACCATCATGTTTTATGCGCATGTTAAGTTTGTGTATAACAAAACCATGGAGTGGCTTAACCAGGTTGGAAAAGTTGGAAAAGACATATGAAAGTACTAAAGATGCAATAAAGGCTGATGGCAACAGATTTTTTGAATACACCTTGACATTGTAGTGCACATTTTTTCATCTCTGTAGATGAAGTATTCATGGTATGCCACTCAAAGTAACACACCTCCAAGTCAAAATGAAAGCCCAAAAAATGAAGAACACATGCTACACATGGATCAGGAAAAAAATCATCCATTTTCTCTGTAGTTTCTGAACTCTAGTATTCCTGCCAATGGTTTTGCAGCAATGTGCCAAAAAAGAAGACTACAAGCTAATAAACTTGGATGTACTAAAAAATCTGCTTTTCAAATAATTTATGAGGACTGAAATGAATTCCACACATTTGTTAGACCTTAAGAATGAACACAGTGAATTTTGGTGGCCCTATTTTCTTGTAACGAGGCACAGGCACAGACACAAGTATTAATCCCTGGCACAGGTGCATGTGGGTGTGACCAACACCATAGGCCCTATTTTCGTGAACCCAGCACTGCAGCACAGATCACTGTCAAGTGCGCCCTGTGCAGCGTGCTGCGGGCACCTTTGGTATTTTCATGGCCAGGTGCACTAGTGGCACACTTGGTTACCACTTCTGGACCCATGAAGAGACAGCTAACATTAGCTAGACCCTCCTCCTTTGTATAATGCAGGACGAACACAGAGCACTAACAACAGGCAAGAAACGCTGATCATTTTATGGCAGGCTGTGAGGTTAAATTATTGTATATATGTTGTTTTTTTTAATGATTGATAGTTTAAAAAATGTGTATATTGTGTAAATACAGTAAGATTTTTAGTTCTCTATAGAACGTACTACAGAGTATTGTACAGGAACAAGTCATGGAAACGCAGCAGGAAAACATTCAGTGGGCTTTATTTTTGACAATTTTGTCTTTTCTTAAATTAAATACAAACTACAGTACTTTATAATACTGTAATACAGTATCAATACGGTATATTAGAATATTGCTGTAAAGAAAACAAAAAAAGTATTGTAAATTCTCTAATGCAGTAAAAATCGACTATGCACAAAACAACTCTAACAAACAAAAAACAGACTTTACTCTCATACTGTCAGTTGCATTTGGCTACAAGTTCTTGTCAACATCACATTTAATGTTGCCTCTTGCCAAACACACTGAATGAATGAATGTAGTCACTGAATGCTGTTTGTGTGAAAACAAATCAAATGTGTCACAGTTTGGTCCATAATTGTTGCTGTTGTGTTGACTTTATGAGGAGTTTTGAAGAGTTTCTGAACTAATATTTTTATTCCTGATAAAGGAAGACAGACTTGTTTTCCTATTTCAATTCCACAGAGACATGGGGTAGTGTCTCACCCAAGACCTACACAAACTGACATCTTAGCCCAAGTGGGGGTCTGACAACATGACACCGACCAGAGTCGAACAATGTGTCAAAATTCTTGGAAAAGCCAGATGGCAAACTAAATTATCACCTGAACTAAAAGCATAAATGACCTTTGGGATAATCTGAACTAGAGAAAGGACCAGATAACTCCACACAAACAGGAACTCTGGACTGTTAAGACTCTTTTTGGGTCTCACTTATCTACACATGGACTGTTGTAAATTTGAGAGTACATTCCTGAATGACTTAACACTGGTAGATTCCCTTTTAGCCCTTTCTTTAAGCCAATGCCTGAATTAATGTGAAGCAAGGACCTGAGCATTACTTGAATCATTGTTAAAATATTAAAATTCAATTTTATTATATTTTTCATCATGTGACAACATTGCCCCCTGTTGACTTTTATAGCAAAGTCTTTTTACGGTATATGAACTGCATTTAATTTTTAAGTTTAAAATCACCTAAACTGTTTAACCTTTTTGCATGTACTACAAGTATTAGCCAAATTATATTTTGATCGTTAAATTAGACAAGTCGTATTGAATGTTTTTATATTATGAAGTAAGAGTTATGTTGAATTTACGTTTGAATCCAGGTAATACTGAACATTTAATCTAGTCGCTACAGAAATGTTATGTTTCCAATCACCTAATTGTTGTTTTAATTTTACTTCCTTATATTAGTATACTCAATAGTTAGATTAATCAGGAATGGTATGCTGAATGAGGAATTAAGAAATGCTGCTAAACTTTGTTTTCTGAATAGTCTTACAGTAAACTGATATCTACAATTTTGACATGAAGGTGGGCCATAAAGACGCTTTCAGTGTAATTATGTGCGTAAACCCTAAGTTTAATTCCCTAAGAGGAAGGATTAGTAAATCATAACTCAGTAACACCACATTTTTCAATTAAGAACAAAGAAAATTAATATTCATTAGAACTTTGGCGTGAGAAAGTTTTCAACACGCCCAAGACTTCAGAAACTGATAAAAAGCCAAAAGGCATCTCCCATTCCTTTGTGCTCAACCAAAATAATGGTTCTCGCCAGCAAGAGAGTCAGAGCAGCTAGAGAGAGAAAGACGATGCTTGAGCGGGACTTCTGCTCACAGCAGCTACAAAGATCTCTCCAGGACACAGTCCTTCTTAAAAAACCTTACTCATTTTCCCCATATCTTGGCAGAACTTAAAGTTCCTGTTATCATTTGAAGGCCTTACTATTCTTTGGTTTTATTATTCTCATCATCATATATTATTAAGGTGTTAATAAATGTCTTAATTCATCTTAAGAAGTTATTGTTGTGGTTTCCTTTGAGCACAGCAGACAGAGTTTTGAAACAAACTTACAATTAATTTGAGACTGATCAATTAAACATATGTGTTCCCTTCAACAAAAGAATGGTGCCCCACGAGTTGAGATATTAATAACAAAAGCAGATAATGCTACAGTCATAACCAAAAATTGTAAAAGGAAATATGAGTCAAACATGAATTAAAAAGTTTGTCTTATTTCAGGGAGGTTTATATGGGCACATGTTCACCAAATAAAATGACAAAGTACTGTGGAAAAGAAGTGCGCCAAGCTTTCAACTTGCTCTGAGTGACTCATTCTTTGCACCCAGATTGCAGTGCACTACTGGATTGTAAAATCACCACACCCTTAACTGTGCGCCATCCCGCACTGTGGCTCATGGTGAGTCACCGAGATACTAAACTGATGCAGTCGAGGAAATTACCTGATTGCGCCACAGGAAAGTAGTAGTCTGCCAGTGCAGAGAGTTAGCTGTAGCTTAAGTGTCTTCTCTCACACTCTCAATATCTTACGTGGTGTCAGAAGTTACGGAAATCTGTCATGCACAGAAGAGGTAAAGCCATGGCTACCACACAGTCTGAGCATCCGAAAATAGATTGGGATGCCACCCACAATGTCGACTAGAAATTAATAATGTAAACTTGTCAAATTAAAAGCAAGATTATTTGAGATTATATGAGAAGACCATGAGATGAAATCACACAACTATCAAAGTTATACAATTCTTCTTGTATTTACATGACAAATAACATTACATAACTTGCATAATGATTAGACATTTCATTGACATGAAATTCAGGTTTGGCTCTGATTTGCAGGGGTTCTTCACAAAAGTCAGGAATGTGACTTAGAGTTTATGACTCTGGTCTGGTAAGATAAGATGCCCAAAAGGGGAGAGTTCTCTGTTCATGTTTATTGAGTTGTTGATCTTTCTCCTGGTTCAAATAACCCCAGAGGTCATTTATGCTTTTAGTTCAGGCCATAACTCAGTTATTGGTCGGAAATGATTTCTCAGGAGGTCTGTTCTTTTGGTACTGGTAGGAGAGTGTTTGGTTATTAGTAATAATTAATAATTATCATAGATAATTATGAATTATGAAATCAAGATATTGTTAATATTAATCAATAATTCGGGCACCAACTGTTAAAGAACCTAACGGGAGGGACACAACTTTCAGATCTGTGAGGAGCATGGTTGGTTATTAGCAATAATCATCAGAGATAATTATTAATTATAAAATTAATAGAATTATTAATATGAATTAACTAATATGGGGCACCACTCGGAAACCGGGACCAATAACCAAAAAAGGTAGTCTTCTACATAAGCAAACACAAACAGCTATGTACAGGATTGAACACATACAGGTGAAAGCGTGTGTGTGTGTGTGTGTGTGTGACAAGATGGTGACGATCTGGCGTGATGACGTCGTTTGGGACGCAGACGTGACTAGAGGAGGAAGTCACGTCTCGCGAGAACCAAATGGCGGAAGTGACGGCGGTGTCTTGGTTAGATAATAGCAAGACAGCGTCGCCTGGTGGACGGTGTCTTGCACTCACCCAATTCTGTGGAAAACACACGTGTCTGATGGCGGATAAGGCTGGACAGAACCACACTTTGTCCAACGTTATCTGACCGTCAGATGTATAAGAAGATGTGTGTGTATACATGCGTGTGTACGCGCTTGTGTGTGGTTTAGTCGCAAGAGAGGGAAGAAAGAGGAGGGATGCAACCGTGAGGGGGAGAGAAGCTGTTCCTTTGTCCACAGAGAGCGTGCATAAGGATGGCAATCTGTAACACACGTTGTATGGTTTCTGATTGACAAAGCAACTTATTTTCTCACTCAAGGTGGCACAAACACAGGACAGTCTAGCGTGGTGAACACAACTAAACAGGCAGCAAACTTTAAATATTCCGCAGAGTGTGGCAGAACAAATAGACTTGGTGGTCCATCAATCGATACAACAAAACAATAGCCATAAAGCTTAAAAAGCTAAAAGCTAACAACAGCACTGAAGCTGAAACTAACACACTATAACCCTGTCTCTGCCCAGACTTAAGCCTCTTACTGGGTTGCTTCAGAAAGTGAGCAAGGTGTGTGTTAAGTCCTTCTTTCGGTCCGGCTCAGTTTCTTGGCTAGGATGCTGACGGGGGCTGTCCTTGCGCTATCGGCATGGTTTTATGGCAAGCTGCTCCTCGGTGGTGTGGCGGAGAAAACAGCAGTCGACTCAGTTGAAGAAGAGTGGGGCAGAGAAGTTATCTGCATCTTCCTGAAGAAAATCCTTTTCTTCCTTCTGCAGGGAAAATGAGAGCGCTGGTTGCAGCAGCGGTCTCTCTTGGATCCAGGGATGGTGTTTGGGTGAACACAGTGAAGTCTTGTCTCGTCCAGCGAGGGGAGAGACTTCTAGTCGGTGGGGAAAACAATTGGGTGGGGTACCCCCTTTAGTGAAGCTAGCTCACGGCGGGACAGACTTCCCCCCAGCTCGGTTCACAATGAATGCATGTTTCTCTGTCTGTCCTCAGGTTTTAAAGGGACAGTGATGTCACGGCTGTGTCATCATGACACTCCTTTGTGCAGGAGCGTCTCTGCACTCCTGACTGTTTGTTGGGACCATTTTCTGTTTAGCACCTAGGTGCGAAATTGCAAAGCATCATTGGAAATGGAGTCTGTGAGCAGCATATTGGCGCTGTTCCTTTGTTTCAGGGGAACAAAGGAAAAGAGGCTCCTTGTGGCCAGGACTCAGAGTTTACATGTAGGCCTTTGTTTGTGTGACCCCATGGTTGAGGCCCAACATCCACCCTTTGGTCTGAAGAGTGGGGTGCTGGCCACAATCTTCAGAGTAAACCAAGGGCCGAAACGTCCCTGTGGGTTGGAAGTAACCTGGTGGTTACACAGTCCATGTGCTCCTGAGACAGGTGGGAGGCTGGAACAGTCCGTATATTCCTGAGAACAAGAAAGGGTTGAAACAGTCCATATAGCGCATAGTTCAGAGTTCACAGAGGCTTGTCTGGGCAGCTACTGAGGCAAAGTCTGAGGCAAAGTCTGGCTAGTTACAGAGGCAGAGTCTGGGCAATGTTCTAACAAATATCTGTACATTCAGTATTAACAAACACAATCCTTTTGCTGCTCTTTGGTTATCACCAATAACACAACACAAAGTCATGATAGAAAAGAAAAGGAAAAAGGAGAGGTCGTTAGGTTAATAGGCTCACTCCTGAAAGAGGTTGGGGTTAGCCAGAAGAGTGGCACAGACTGATGGGCTGGATGGGAAGGAGGGAATCCAGTCTGGCCCGTGTGTGTTGAATGTACCTGTGAGGTGTGTGAATCCTAGTTGTAACTGGATTGTAAGTGCAATGCAAAAACTATATGTCGGATGTGTCTGTGAAGGTTGCATAACAGTAGTAGTAGATCTAAGGACTTAGTCTAACTTACCTACTCACCTATGTTACACCTGACATCAAACCTGACACAGTATCTAAGGCATGCAAAGGTTATGGGGAAAACAAACTACAAACTGACAGTGACCATGGTACCGGAGGGAGTGGTAGTAAGCATTAGTGCATGCTGAGGTTGTGGGTACAGTACACTACACCTAACTGGAGGGGACGCTACTACGATGGCTCCACCCCCTTTCGGTGTGGAGGCTGCTCTATGCATCTATGGAGTGGAAAAAGCTGAAGAAGTGGTTTTGGTCATCACCCCTGTGGTTTCGTTTCCCACCCCACTGATGAGGTGGTTGGCACCTGGGAGGTCCTGTTCTGCCGTCCATCTTGACACGAGGCATCTTGTTGCCTTCCAGCGCTAGGTTGGCATTTCCTGAGGTGTGGATCCACAGGACTCCAGCATCTCTTCTTGCCCCCTAGCAGGTCAAATGCTACCTGGGTAAGTTACCTCACCCAGGTAGCATTCAACTTGGAGATAGTCATCGATGTCTGAATCTTGACTATCTGAGTCGAAGCAGTCAACGTCATTTGGGAGGGACTCGAGCTTTCAAGTGCGCAAGCATTGGCATAGATGTGGTGGCGGACTGTCTGCAACATCAGAGACTCCAGAGTCACTCAGGCGGTGCGTGATCCTCCCCCCTTCGATCTGGACATGAGGGGATGTGGTTGAGGATTGAGGGGGGTGCACCCTTGGAATGTGGGGCACCTGCATCCATGGGGTGGGCTGATGGAGGCACTTGGCAGTTGTCTGGACTGTTGAGGTCGGAGACTGCACCACCAGGGATTGCTGGGCTACTAGACCTGGTGGACTGGGGTCATCTGCTCCTTTACCTGTAGGGCTTCTCTGGGCAGGCTTCGGCTGGTCGCACTGGGAGGAGGGACCTCTTTGAGGTCAGGAACATCACTTGGCTCCTGGGTGGCCATGTCGGCAGCGATGCTCATGTGTCCGGTCTGACCCTCTTTGTGACTGTCCTCGGCTCTGGTCTAAACAGACTGGATCTGTGGGTGCAGGGTTCTGTTGGCATCCTGCAACCACAGTATCTCCGTAGTGCCTACCAGTCTTAACGCAGCCTGCGATTCTCCTCTAGTACAGCCTGGTAGCTGTGTGGCAGCTGGCTCAGCTGTGCTTGGTGCTCTGCGGTTAGCAGCTGTGCTTGGCGCTGTGCAGCTAGCAGCTGGGTTCTGCGCTGATGGAGGTGAAACATCTCGCCAAACAGGTCTGGGATGGTGCGCCTGGGCTTCCCGGCTGGGTTGTAGGCATACTCAACCATCCCCTGTAATAAATAATCACAGTCGCTAATATTGTAGCAGTTGAGAGTCTCCTGTTCCTCTATGGAGAGGTGGAGGAGGGCAGCGACGACATCCTGCATGTCTTAGTCATCTGGGCTCTGGGGAGCTATGGCTCCAGCCACATGGGATGACTGGTGGACTCATTGTACTTGTAGTAAATGCACAGTACATGGTGGCTCTAACAATATGTTGTGGTACAACTGCTAATGCTGCAAGAATGCACAGGTGAGAGATAGACCTGTGACTTACACAGTTGGTTACTCAAAAGTGCAACCTATCTTGCCCTGACAGGACCCTAATGGTGACTCTAGCACCTAGGTGAGTAACAACCAGTTAGTGCTTATGCTAATTACTCTATAACATATCCTATTAGGATGTTAGTGAGGTGGCTTCAGCACTTCTGGTGAGTAATAGCTGGTTATTGTGTTAGGGGGCTAAACAACCAGCATGCAAAATGCTAACAACTCTCTGCTAACACAACCACTAGTGCACACTGTATATAATACACTAGCACACTGTATATGCTTGGCAGAGCCTTAGAGAAGTCAAAATTTCAAAAATTGAAATTTTCGAAAAATTATTAATAATCGTGTATAAATATTGCAAAAAGGCTGATATCAGAGGAGCCTCACATGGGATGGCACCAATTTGTTGGGCCTTGGCTACAAGTTTGGCTATCAGCAATAATTAATGATTATCAGGATAATTATTAATTATTAAAATCAATAAAATTATTAATAAGAATTTATAATAACAGGGCACCACCCTGGACTCAGGGAAAAAGATAGCCAATTCAGTCTTAAAATTTACTAATCTATCAATTTGGAACTTTGATCAATAATTTACCTAATAACTATAAACAAAATCACCATATCAATAGCTAGGTATGGTTGAAGGATTTTGGAGTTCTTCACAGAACAGAGGTTGGCAAAACTCATTTTTGTGCAACATTAAAACAGACAACAGGTATATCCAAAAGCATTTATTTAACAAAAAGGTAAAAGAGCAAAACACACAGTATTAATCTAGCTAAGTGTACCTATATACAAGTGTACGTGTGTGAGTGTGGCAAGATGGCTGCAGTCACCTGGTGACTGAGCACATGGCATGCAGACAACATGGCTGACAAAGGGAAGCAGAGGGACAAAAGGCCAGACCATGTGGTGTCTTGAACTGCATGTGCTGCCTGAACCAAAGTTGCAAAGCTAGGTTTTAAACCTCTTAACTGTGTGGTTCTCTATTCAAGGCCAATTGGTTTAGGCTAAAGGTGCCAGGTTAGGAAGAGGTTAGTTGCATGCAAGGCCTAGTTACTGGATGTAACATGTGTTAAGCATGCTAACATTAACCTAGTGGTGTGGCTATGCAATAACCTGACTATGAACAACAAGGACATCACAATAATAGTTCAGTGAATAACCTTAGCCAAATCAATACATGCACAGTACATTGATTAAGTTAAACATTCTTGCTTAGCCGTGCTATGCTTCACTATATGTTGCTAGGCTATGCCCAGTTGTTACCAAGTCCCTGAAGAAAGAGATGCTTTGTGGCGTGCTGCTTCTTAGCTAGCAATCTGTGGTGGAGTCAGGCTGAGAGGAGTTTGGCTCCACGGAATGATGCAGCCTTTGCTGGGTAGACAGTGCTTCAGTTGTGCAGGTCAGAGGGCCCAGTCACTCCTTTGTAAAGTCTTTACAGAGTTAGCGGCAAGCTAACTCTGTTTTGTGGCTCCTATACTTGTTAAATCAGCCAGCAGACTTGTGTGGTAGCTGCTGGCACTAGAAAACTTAGTTTCTGAATCTTAGGCAGGCTCTCGTGTCTTCTGCCATAAAGAAAAGAGTTCTGTGTGTGTCTGCTGTAAGCAGACCACACAAGAGAGTGGAGAGCTGCTCCAGCAGAGAACTGCTCCAGCAGCAGCCATGAGGAGAAAGAGGGAGAGAAGAGGGGGTTCTCTGGTTTTGTTAAGCTGGTTCCATGGGTGGAGATTCACACCTTAGGTGTGAGCAACCAAGGGCTCAGTTTTCTTAGTCTTGAAACATGTGGTCAGCTAGTGAGACCCAACAATTCAATCTCCATTTTGTCACAGTGTTTAAGTTTGGGGTCCAGGGGTGAGGCCTTCTCCATGTCTCTCAGTTTGAAATTAAAGAAAGGATGTTATATCCATGAATTATCTATGAATCATCCAAGGTGTCATACAATGAGGCCACATTGTGTTCCAGCATAGAAAGACTGTACACATTGCATGGGGGTAGGGGGTTGCGGGGTGTTAATAGAGTCCACTTTGCTAATTTTCGTCCTGGTGCCTCTTGCAGGTTAATCTGTCCATGGTCAGATGGCCTATTTTCATTCCCAGGGCATCGAATATTAATGTTTTGTCATGCCCCTCGGCATCTGATACCAATGCACAAGGCACCCTTTAGTGTCTGTGCGAGACGCACTGGGCTTTCAGCTAACTCCAATGTAAACCCATCCATGCCATGAGACTGATGACATCTATATACGGTGACGTTTTCCTTTTAAGGAGGAGGCAGGTTGAGCGGATGGCTAGATAGTTAGATGCAAAAAGTGGACTTTGCTGCAGGACGCCACTGTTTGTTTCCCACTTCCAACCATAGGTATCATGTTTCCAACCACAACCTGAGACAGCTTTTTGTTGTGGTGTTTACTGTTGCCATGATGTTTCAAGTAATCATTTTAACCCAAACCACGATCTTTCCTTAAACCTAACCAAGTGTTTTTTGTGCCTAAACCTAACCAAGTGGTTTTTGTGCCTAAACCTAACCAAACCACACCAGTTACTCTGAACGTGTAATACTGCCACCAATGGGTCTACATTGAATTTGGGTGAAAGCCCGGTGTGTCGCTATACAGACACCAGAGAGTTATGTGTCTGCATAAGACACCAGAGGGCGTGACAAAGCATCGGTATTTGACCAACATGTTGGGTCAGCAGAGATATGCTTTTGCATCCACAATAATGTGGTCAAAACCTCAACAGTGTACCTTAAAGTGTAACATGAGCCAGATCCCTCTGATTAACTCTGACCCTCACTGTCCCTCCAGGGTTGAGTCTTGGAGCGTTGGTAGGTGGACTCTTCATCCTGCTCATAATCCTCCTCATCATCGTCACCACGACCATCCTTTGCTGCAGATGCTGCCGACAAAGAAACAAAGCCCTCCAAACATCTCAGTCATCATCTACAGTTGTTTAGTCTATGACTGTGTGTGTGTGTGTGTGTGTGTGTGGGAGGGGGGTGGGGTCTTTCAAACACAAGGAGCTGGTCTTCCTTTAGTTGTCCTGTCTGGAAGACATTATTTTAGATTTCTATGCTCTACAGTATCTTTACAGCATATTTTAGTCAATAGTTTTTCTATTTGATATTATATTTCACCGTAGAAGGGAACATATGTAGCTAGCTCTTACCAATTAAGTATAATTCTGCTTAACATGAAATACCAGCTGCGTCTTCTAAGACCCTACCTGTGCATTTTAGCCTGTGTGTTTGAATGGGCTGCACAGACCCATGCCATACATAAAGAGGTTGGAAGGTTTAGAACTTAGAACTGGAGTAGTTTTGTTAGAAGTTCACTAAGAACATATGAAATGTAATTTTGTCAACCCAGTAGATTGTGCAAGGGCAGATTAAATGTTTAAAATTCCCTCACACCTTTACTAACAAATCCATTTAACCCAGTTTGACCCTCAAACTGTTTTTTAACATATTTTTCTTAAATATATTATATATATTATTCCTCAAAGTTCTGTCACGACCACAACCAGTAACTACTAAGTAAATAAAGCTCTTTAGTAACATCTAGTGGCCACGCTTTGAAACTACAATTACATCTACAAACTCGTCTCTACAAATCTATATTCAGCTATATTTTTATCCTGATGTGATATAACTCTTTATGTTTGATTATTGTGTTGTATTTTTTGTGTAAGAAATAAACTTTTGTTGATCAAAATGATTTAAAAGCAATAAAAGACAAAAATGAAACATTTCAGCACCAGACCCTGTTATTGTCTTCTTTGAGCAGTCACCAGTGATGTGATGTGATGTAATGCAATGCTACAAAGTAAGATCTTCAACCTGCTTCCTCACTCTTCAAAGTTTTTCTCCTCTGTGCTATGACTGCAAATGCAGTGATCAAAACCTTGCCCTGTTTGCAAAACAGACAGTAAGAGAAGGTTTCATCTGTGGGTCTTCTGCTCATATTATTCTCAAACTTGTTACATAACATCAGTACTCTATCTTCTGCCATAATATACACGTCTTTCCTTAGTGAAAGTGAGATTTGTGTGGCAATATTGCAGTAGGTGTGATGTGATTGCAAATCAATGGTCTGATGTAAATGACAGGCAACATATTAAGTACACAAACTGCCTAAAAACATTTAGATTGTCTTATTTTCAGTTATAAATTATTCATCACTAAATGTTTGGAGCTTTGAACTTGGGAACATGATTTGATGCAGTGTGTGGAGAGGAAGTTCGTGGTTGTTTTTTTCATTCTAAGGGGAATGTTGGGTCTGTATACAGTCTATACCTGCTCTTTATGAAAAGTGCCTTTAGATGGCTTCTGTTGGGATTTGATGCTATATTAATAAAAATGACTTGACTAATCAGTATGAGTTTTATGATTATATGGGCATTACATTTATTTGGAACTATCCATCACTACAGTTCCTGAATAAAACAATTCAGAAAAACAAAGAAAAATAAAAAAAGAAAGACATTTTAAAAAATGGACCATTATCATGATTCTTGTACCTGTATTTGGCTGTGCAGGGCTACAACTAGACCAAAGAGACATTTCCTCACAAGAAAACAATAGCATCAGTTATTGGTTCAGTGCTGCTAACTGATGCAATCAGTTCAGTTCGGGTTAATTTAATACTTAGATCCATCTGACACAGATGGTTGTGTCATCAAAGCATGTGACAGATCACTGTTTACATCCTCTTCCCTACCAATAGCAGTGCTGGTTTCTTCTGACCAAAATATGTTCTTTCCCTTAGCCAAGTAGGTTTTACGCCTACACTTGACCAAGCCTGAAGCCTAGAGGTGTCCAATCAGAAAATACTCATCAAATAATTTTTGTTTCTGTCATTTGCTACAGTTTTACAAGGACACATTATATCCTGTTGACAGTAGTGTCAGATGAGAAAATGCTCATATGGGCTTTTTTTGAAGGAGGTAATTTTTTGTTGTTTAATTAGGAGGACTTGTTGACACCAAACCATGACCTTACCCAGGTTATGCTGTTACACACTGTTGCTCAGTGAAAGTTAGCTGATAAATAGCTCAAGTGGAGACTCCTTTGGATACTGAACATACATGAATCTAAAAGGAGAAAATAAACTGGTAAAAACAGTTCTATTGCCCTTTAAATGGTTTCATAAATACTACTGCTACATCACATACTGGAATTATAGATGAGTTTTATTTCTTAATTTTTTCAACACAGAACGTCACATTTAGACAGCAACACATACAACATCACACATTAAGTTATTATCAGAACAAACCATGGCAACACAAAGAAGTTGTTTTGAATATCATTATTGAATATCACAACCATGGCTTTGAGGTACATACATCTGTATCATATAAAACACACACACTGCAAAAAATGAAAAGCTCCAGAAGCAACTTAATATTCTCTGTCTCTCTCTGAACAATATTACTGCTCTAAAAACTGTTTTCACTAATATTTTGATCATGTCTTCATCATATAACAAAAGAAATTATAAGCAGCCCGTAAATAAATAGATAAAATTTAGCCGCAAGCAGAAATTTGCAGGTTCAAACCTTTTTGCATTCAACAGAAGGAAGCAGCTCAATCTTCCAAAATTAAAACCACAAACAAAAACAATGGGGTTTCAGGTTCACAAAGGTGGGCAATGTCACTTCAACTAGTTTAATTCTTTTTAAAGGAGTGAGACCAATTGCACAATTGTTTCATCATCAGAAAGCCTGCAGCATTTCAATAATTGTGCACTCTGCACATATTTTCCACATTATGCTTATTAGCAAAAAATCCATCAAAGGAGACTTTCATAGTCTAAGAGGTGATTTGTAGAGCACATTGAGCTTGTGTGTCAGATTTCAAGTCAATCAGACATATGGTGTGGGGGGCGTGGCCTTTCCAAAACTGAATTTTAGGGCCTAAATTACAGCGCCACCATCTGCCTGACTGGGTTCATATTTCTTGTGAAGCACACATCATTTCCAGTTATTGGGTCAAGTTTTGTAGTTTTAGCTAATTTCTGCTCATGGCAATTTGAGCCCCAGCAGAGGACTAATAATAATAATAAATATAGCCGCAAGCAGCAATTTGCAGGTTCAAACCTTTTTGCACTCAACAGAGGGAAGCAGCTCAATCTTCCAGAATTAAAGCTGCTAGCAAAAATGATTGGGTTTCAGGCTTCACAAAGGTGAGCAAAGTAAGTTCAGCTAGTTTAATTCTGTTTAAAGGAGTGAGACCAGTCGCACACTTGAGTCATCAGAAAGCCTGCAGCATTTCAATAATTGCAAACTCAAAGTTCTGCCATTCCTCCCCACTTCATCCGATTTGAATGAAACTTGGGGTGCGCGTTTAGGAGATAGGGCTAGATGTCTCCAGTGAGTTGATTAGGATTACTCAAAGGCATCTTGAGTTATGAGCAAATATGTGATAAGCCATGCCCACTTGCACTGATCAATATGGCCCTTCAGATTTTGGTTAATACTTGCACTCAGAGCATGCACACCAATTTTGGTGAAATTCTGTCCACCGGGTTTTCAGAAACATGTTTGTAGCATTTGTGGCGCCTCCTATGTTATGTACAAAGATTTATGATGATCGGACAAATGGTGAATGAGTTATGGCCAATATTTGCTAAGCCCTGCCCTTTGCAAAGATATTTTGATTGATGGCAGCCCTGTATTTTGACTGATCTTTCTCATTTATAATAGAAATGTGTATCTCTGTCCCCCAAGCTCTATACCAAATTTGGCGATGATTGAGTAAAAATCCAAAAAGCAGATGTTAAATTACTGTTTTTCACATTATGTAAATTAGAAAAAAATCCATCATGGCAGACTTTATGGTCCAATATGCTTTTTTGTAGAACACATTGAGCTGGACGTGTGTCAAATTTCAAGTCAGTCGTACTTACGGTGTGAGGGGGCCTTTCAAAAATTGAATTTTGGGACCTTAATTACAGTGCCACCATCTTGCCAGTTGGGGTCATATTTCTTGTGAAGCACATGCACATGATTTCAAGTTATTGTGCCAAGTTTATATGATAATAAATATATCCAATTGCAATTCACAGGTTCAAACCTTTTTGCATTCAACAGAAGGAAGCAGCTCAATCAGTCAAAATTAAAGCGCCACCATCTGGCCATTTGGGCTTATATTTCTTGGGAAGCACGTGCACATCATATCCAGTTATTGTGCTAAGTTTTGTTTTTTGCTCATTCTAGCTCACGGCAATTTGAGAAAATGCGGCAGAAAACTAATAGTAATAATCGGCACAAACTTAGAAGGGTTCTTACCCCTTCGGGCTTTGAACCCTAATAAAATAACTAGAAATGCATTTCCTGTGGAAAATGCGTGTGAAAGCTGAAAGCTAAAATAAATCAAACAAAGCATTGCTGAAAATACTACAGACTTCCTCAGCATCCCCATACATACAATGTTGCGAGCTTTGGTTACCATGATGTATTACATTTAAGAGATATGGCAGTTAATAAGTAGTATTATGGTGTTTTATTAATGACCACAATGTGGAGCTATTGGTGCCATGATTCAGTATGTCATGCAGACTGTCATGTAGAACCTGTGTACCAAATTTCTTTTCATTAAAGACAACAGAATTGCAGAAATATCAACTTATAACATTGCTTTAGTGCCCCCTCTGGGCAGAATTGTATGACATGCTACACACTTGTGTGGCTATGTGGCTGTATGTACAAGATTCCCAAACTTCATTACAATCCAATTCAGTATTGAAGAGTCATGGCTCACTGAGTACAGACCATGCCTTCAAAAGTTTTGTAACCAATTACAGAAAAATGGTAAGTGATGCCAAAAAAGGAACATATAAGCTTTGTTTGCGGTCATCTAAATATGGCATGTACCAAGTTTGGTTAAGATTGGATGAAATATGTGCCAACAGAAGCAAAAAATGGCAAAAAATCCAAAATAGCAGAAATTTTTTTAGGCACAAATGGGCGTGGCCTATATCAGTCTTTTTGACATCATCCAAGGAATACAAGGTGCAAATATTATTTGGATAGGCCTCACGGTTCATGAGTTATTGGCCAAAATATAAAATTTGTAATAAATGACCACATGGTGGCGCTGTTGGGCCCATTTTTCAATATGTTAAGCATTTTCACATAGGACACATGTCCATGAAGTTTGAACACTAGCACTTTTAGTTTTTGAAATATTAGCTTTCAAACATTCCCCTCATAGACTTTCCATTATAAATTTTAATGTTATATAAAATCACTATATTATGCTAGAAAAAAGAAAAGTAATAGTGTAAATATCCTTAAAAAGCTGGACATTTTGATGTTTGAATGGTTTTTGTAGCTCAAAGTGTGGAGTAGAAAGCTTGCAAAAAAACGTACGGAAGAATAAAAATAATTGGAAATGCATTTCCTCAAATTAATCGCAAAGCATTGCTGAAAATATTACACACCTGTTCAGTATCCTCATCTTTACAATTTTGCAGAATTTTGTTACCATGGCATATTACATGTGATAGATATGGCAGTTAGTAATTACTATGGTGGTGTTTTATTAATGACCACAAGTTGGGGCTAATGGTGCCATGATTCAGTATATCGTTCAGATTCTCATGGAGAACTTGTGTACCACGTTTCATTTTATTAAAGACAACATATTTGCAAAAATATCATGTTATAAAGTTATTTTAGTGCCCCCTTTTGGTAGAATTTTATGAAATGTTACACACTTGTTACACACTGTTATTAGCTTTCAGCATTTACACTAATAAACTGGCACAAACTTATAAGGGTTCTAACTCTGGTTTGAACCCTAACCAGCACAAACTTAGAACCAGCACAAACGCAGATGGGTTCTAACCCCTTCCGGATGTGAACCCTAATAAATAAATAAAATAAAAATAAATCAATAAATCAATAAATATATCAACAATAACCAATAATTTAACTGCCAGATAATAAAATTGCTTGCTAATCTTTACATTTTACAATGCACAGAATGAGATGTTTATTGTGCTACATGTGACTATGTACATTTTTTAAAAGTAACAAAACAGATATAATTTACGGTCAAAAACCTGTTGGTTTAGCTTTGGAGTTTGGCAAGTTGATTTTTCTTGACTCAGATGTGGAACACTTGTACATTTAGGTTCTCTTAAAAACAAATCTATTCACACAGGATTAATGAGTACAGTAATTTCACCTGTAATATCAACCCTATAAATGTAATTTTCATGTCGGTTTTTGATTAAAGAAGGGGTGCATACTACCATACTATTCAGTATGCAAGAAAAAATATTTAGTATGTCCCAATACATAGTATGTCAAATGCAGTGTGCCAAAAGTATCAGGATGTCCTACTATATCCAGTTGCATTTTGCAGTATTCAAGCCAGCATGCTTTTCTGGTTATTCTGACCCACAATGCTCTGTGCGATCACATTGACGGAGAGAGCACAGACCAATGACAGCACATTTGACAGTGCAGTGATGGAAGCCAGTGCAACGACAGAAGGTGCAATGACAGATGAAGTAGTATGTCCCGATTGTATGCATACCGCATGCAACAGTATGTACTTTGTAAGGGCAGCTGCAGTATCCACTAAAAGTAAAAAGTAGAAGTATACAATTCGAAATGCAGCAAAGATGTTGGTTCAGCCTGTTCATAAAAACAGGAACTTTGCTGGTCAAAGAGGAAGTGTTGTGTTTAATGTTTGAATTAACAGAAGAAGAAGAGTTTAGTTATCATGAACACCAACAGCTCCACCTACAGACACTTAATCCCAGATAAGCCAAAGTGAAAGATTTCACAGCACTGAACACATCATGTGACTGACAGGTGAACTCTACAATTTGTACTGAAAACATACACTCTTAAAATCAAATAAATCAGGAAATTTGAGGTTCCTTGCTCAGTGATATCTATTTTGTCATCACAATGGCAAGACTGTGTTAATTAGTGTATAAATAAAAGATTACATAAAATACATTTGAAAAGGTTGCTCAAAATAAAACAGAAATTTCAAAAACATTTCCAAATGACAAAAAAAGAAAAACAAAACGTACTGCAAAGTCAAAGCTTTCACTGTCTGATGACTCTAATAACACTGAATAATATTGATTATGTATTCATCATTAGTATTGTACACAAAACTATATTCTATAATTGTGACAGCCAAACCAATTCCTTTCTTAAATGATAAGTCCTGTTTATTATGACTTGGTACTTATCTTTGAAATTTGGGTATCATTTCTATAAGTTATGATAACATTACACTGCTGAACTCCTCCCCTGAACAGTGATTGTCCAATCACAGCTTAGGAACCATAACTATACACGGCAGGCATGTCAAGATTTTCTCCACATTTTGAATTGTGGCATGAAAAATACATTGAAAAGGGTAAAGGATGGTTAGTTACACATATCTGGAAACATGCTGACATCACTATAGAAGTGAACAAGGTTGAACCAGAAAGTTGTCTCAAGGCTGGAAGGTGATTTTGGAGAAATGGTCACAGGTCATGTGACGCGCACTGACCCAAAAATAATTTTCCCTCTATACAATCTATTAAAATTATCAATTAAAATAAAATTATATAACTTAATTAAAAAAGAATGTCTGTAAAATGCTGAGTACATTTTTCTGAGCATCACAAACACCCCGAAATGACTCTTATCAACAGATTTTGGGACAATTGGGCCAAAAGTCTCATAGAGCTGTATCAATAAATTATTTTCTTGCCACTCATGTGTGAGGAGTTAGCAGAAAGTTGGTTTGGCCAGAGAAGGAGTCTAATGCCCATGCTCAATGGGCCAAAAAACACAGAAGCCTGACAAACCTTTTTGCCGTGTATGCCCAAGGAGGACTACCATAGAAATGAATGGGGCACCATCTTGGAACACAGTATCCAGTTCTCTTCACTCATAGTGAACTGTGTTGAATGTTTACGATGGACTGTAATAATTTAACCATTCTTCTTTGCTTTCACTTCCATATAAGATTGACTAACTCTGGGGTTTTGTTTCCAACCTGAAGGAGGCCAAGAAAGATGATGACAGGATGAGAAGGATGGCTAAAACTTCGGAAATAAGAGACTTGTAATAAAGCAGAATTATTATTTATTTTAACTACTGGACTGGCAGCATTCTGCTGTGCGCTTCTAAAAACTGGAAACTGTGGCTGTGTTCCACCACATTCTTACTTATAGGCCACCATATATGCCGAAACCAAAACACTGACAATAAGTCAACATCTGCTGATACAGTGGTCTGACTGATTTATCAGTTTTGATGTCGTAACCATTAATAAACATTTTGTTAGGTTTATGGTCACACTTAGCAAAGTGAAGTTTCACAGTTTTTAACATTTTATGCCATATTTCATTTGAAATATTTTAATGCATTGTGTAAAGCACAAATTGTTTATGTGTATGAAATGTGCTCTACAAATAAACGTGCCTTGTCTTTAAGTGTAAAACCAAAATGCACTGCAGTGTTTCTTGATTTTTGAGTGCTGTGGACAGTGGTGTGAAGATTCAAGTGGGATCTGAGAAAACAAAAACTTGGAGATTCATATTCTTGCTCACTATTTGTTCTGTTTTCATATTTGAAATTGGCACTAGTCTTCCAAAGTCACAATTTAACTGACATCAGCCTGTGCAGACTTTCACATTTATAATTTTTTGTTAGTACAAAACAGTAAGTATGTTGATTTCTTGTGTACAGTATGAGCCAAAGTAGTGTGGAGTTAACATTAGTGCATAGTTCATACTTTGTGATGATGGTCCATTTGTTCAAAAATGTGTTAAAGAGGACTGATGTTAATATGTTTCAAGCACCTTAAAGTAACTGATGAAAACACTTGGCATGTTACCAAGGCAATGGTATGGATATGGAATCACCATACAATCTGATCAAACTCTCTACAGCTTGCATCCAGCTTATACCTACAACTACTAATCAATTAGATAATCTCAAAACCACAATAGAGTTGCAGAGTATATAATTTATGTACATTTTGTCTGGGTGACAAAGTCCACTTGAATGTATTCCAACAACAAGCTCAAATCAAAATGGGGGAGATTATTTTCATGGTGGACCAACTGGCCCTGTCAAAACCTATTGGAGAGGAAGGAAATAAAATAAGAGACTTAAAGGACACTGGAGTGTATTGGCAGCTAATACTGTGTATAAGTGAGAGATAATATCAACGTGGTGGTTGATTGACAAGCATCATCTGGAGTTCAAAGACCCCAAATCATTTCTTTTAAGACCACTCTCAGGGAATGTTCATTATTTCCATGTAGTTGTTTCCTAAACTTAACAGTAAATCACTCAAGACAGGCTGAAACAATGAGCCCATCAGGTTTCCCAGACCTAATGGTTTTACACCTTGCCTAATTCCCATGTTTCCCTCATTACTTTAAAATTTCCCTTCTAACCAAAAACAAAAACCTTTGATAGTAAGAATTATTGCCATAAACAACTGCAGAATGACCTCTCCCTCCTCCATCCCTTCTTCATTCCATCCCCGTCTGCCTCCTTTTCATCACCCGTCCTCTTACTTCTTTCCTTGTCCTCTTTGTCTCTTGTGTTGCTGTTGTTGTTATGAGACCCCTTCTGACATGGTAACCAATGAGTGCTGGTCGATGGTCGAGGTCACTTCAGATCAATGCCCTGAGTCTGGGACTGAGCCTTCTCCTTGGTCTAAAACACATGAAAAGCAACAGGCAACATGATGATTAATGTGATTAAAGGTGATGATTGTGAGTCAAAATACTAAGAAAAGACAAAAATTAATTCATGCCATAGCATCTGAATTATAATACTATAAGCAGTTTGCTAATTCATAAAATGCTAGGACAGGCCTCTATTTTAATGGTGAAGACCACAAAAAAGCACTAATTTTTGTGTTTCACCAATCAATGGATGGGATATGATGTTAGTTATGTGCAAGACACTGCTACAGTCATGTGCAAGAAGTAGAAGTATACTCAAGGTGTGATGATACACTGTGACATCACTGTTGTTGAAATGCAAAAGAGCATATTTCTGATGACACCCATCAGGGATGCTAGGTGTGTATCAGAGGTGCAACAAACTTGAAACTTTAAACCATAGAAGGCAGTAATACATTGATTTTCAGTTTAGTGTTAAGGTCCTTTTTTAAAAAAAATCTCATAAGAATTTGGCTGATATGTTTTTCAGCATAAACACATAACATAAACACTGCCATCTTTTCTGATGAAAGGTGGCAGCCATCAGTAGCCAGTTCTCCACACTTCAGCCATTCATGCTACTATCAGACTACCTCTACCCACATGGCTACACTCTCCTCATTCACACCTGAATGAGACTGATGCTTCCAAACTCATCCTCTCAAACAGACCCACCACCTGCCCCTGTACCCTATTCTATCACACATCTCCTACAGTCCATCTTGCCCACTCTCAACTCTACACTTAGACACATCATCAAAACGTCACTCATGCCTGGCACATTTCCCACTCTTTTTAAGCTGACTCGGGTAACCCCACTGCTCAAAAAGCAATACATTGCAAGTAGGAAACTACAGACCAGTTTCTCTTCTCTCATTTTTATCCAAATCACTTGAATGTTCTGTATTTAACCAAGTCACCAATTTTCTTTCACAAAACAACCTACTTATTGTCTTATTTATTTATTGGGACCATGTACAGTGTTAAACATATATGTTACCATTTGATGTACTGCACCAGAGTTAGCTTATAGCTAATTTTCTTATGCAGTCCCTTCGGCAGGTCACAATTAAAACAGCACAATAACAAACAGTACAAAGCAAAAAACACACAGGACACATAATACAAAATACAAAGCTACACACAATAGCACATCACATACACCCACAATGTCAACTAGAAATGACTAATGTATGCCTGTCAAATTAAAAGCAAGATTATTTGCATTCATGAGAAAACCATGAGATGCAATGTAGAGTCACTAGTTACAGAGCTGAGTAGCTTTTAGCAAACATTTTAAATCGCTTTTAAATGTACTGATGGAACTGCAGCTCTTCATATCGTCACGTAGGACATTCCACTGAGTTGTGGCTTTCACAGAAAATGCTGACTACCCAAATGCAGTGTGACAAAATGGTATGGTACAATCTCGTATAGAGGATATTCTGGAAGATCATATTGAACTTACTGAGCGAGTGTTCACAAAGTCATGAAGTGGAGGAGGGGCCAAACCGTTTAAAATTTCATAAACTAGGCACAAATTTGAAAATAATCTAAAATTCTCAAAGCTCAGTAAATAAAGTGTATTTCTCCAGTACCCTATGGTGATTGAAATGTTTTGTCTTTTTGTCCATAGTTGTATAAGGACCCAAGTCTTATGGCTGTTTCTCCAGCCTGCCCCCAACATGTAATGCAATAAGACATATGGGAAAGAATCATAGCATGCATAAATATCTTGGCTGCGTCCAAAGAGAGACAGCTTCTAATATTTATACAATTTGCTAAGTTGTACTTTATGGTTTGAACAGTTTTTTAAACATGTTTCTTAAAGTTCAAACTTGATTCCAGTGTCACACCAAGATATTTAAAAACAGTGACTATGTCAGTCCTTTCACCTTTGATGAGAATATCAGCGTTAGGAGGTTTTCCCATGGTTATAGACAAAAACATACCCTTTGCCTTGTTTACATTTAGACTAAGCAATGATTGATCAAGCCAATGTGTGATCCTTTCCAATGTAATCGTTAGCTTAGCAGCAGCTAACTCAGCTGTTTTTGCATGTGTGTACACAACAATGTCATCAGCATACATTTGCAGTTCTACATCATGACACTGTTGAGGGAGATCATTAATATATAGGCTAAATAATAGGGGACCTAACACTGACCCTTGTGGAACACCCATTGTGCACTTCATGTTACTGGACAGTGCGTCACAAACTTTAACACATTGTATCCTATTAGATAAATATGAGGACTCTAGATGAGAAGTTAAATTTAGAGAGTTTCGATATTAAAACATCATGATTGACTGTTTCGAATGCTTTAGCAGATCAAGTCTTGATTTAATTTGCTCTATTAAGTGCAAGGTAGCAGTTTCAGTGGAATGATTTGCTCTAAAGTCAAATTGCATACAGTGTAGACAAAAATTGCTTGTATTAAGAAATATTGTCTTTTCAACTTTCTTAGCAACCTTTGAGAGTACTGGCAGTATACTTATTGGTCTGTAGTTACTGGCTTCAAGGCAATCTCCAGATTTAAAAACAGGCGTGACAATGGCACATTTCCAGTCATCAGGAAAGGAGCTGTGTTTAAAAGACAAGTTAATTAAATGAGCAATGGGGGACTTAAAATATCTCTGTGTGATTTAATAAACATGGTGTAAAATTGGAAAGCATCTCTACTTTTGGAGCTTTTTAAGGAGCAGATGATTTTGTTTAGTCTCCACCAGCTCGAAAACCTGGCCTGCAGCATCTATAGGAGCAATATCCAGTTTCCTTTTTGTAAATTTTTTTCCTAACCCATCTACAGACTCAAGAAAAAAATAAGACCGAAGCAACAGTAAGATGATCTTCACTTAACTTTCCCTGTCCTTTAAAATGTCCTCTAGCAACAGGCTTAATGTATTCAGACAGATATCCATTAGATGGCAGTATTTGAATGTTTGTATTGCTGGAGCCAGGTCCAAAAATTTCTCTTTTGGTTTGAGAGAGGTCTACATTGATTATCGGCAGGTTCAGCTTTCTCAAAAAGCATTCACACTTATAAGAGACTCAGACTATCAAAAAATAACAAATAATTAATTTACATCTTTTGAAGTAACCTTCAAAGTACTGTGATTCCCCATAATAGCGGGTAAATACTTAAAGCCTCCTACTTTTTAATATACAAAGTTAGCAAGCAGCCTCCCAGCTTTCTCCTCCTCCTCAAAATTTTTCTGCCTTGTCCTAATTTAGCTTTCAGGGTTAGATTATTGAACTCATATTTTAACTTTATAAATTGAAGAAGATTCTGATTGAACATATCCTGTTTTATTCTTGAGAAAGTTTGATGAGGTAGAGAAAGAAAGTATAATCTCTTGTTGGATTCAGAAGTCTCCAAATGTCTACAAGCCCAAGGTCTTACACATGCCATCTAGAACCTGACATGACCTTTGGGTATGAGAGGTAGATGGTTTACTGTGATCTAGTGCTTTATCTAAAACATGATTGAAGTTGACCCCTATAATAATTGGGTGGTTCCCCATATCATGAATTTTGCATTTTAAGTCTTCAATGAAGGTTGGGTCGTCATCATTTGGGGCATAGATTTTAATGAGAATTAGCATTGCTACCTTGCTAATTCTCTTTTTTATAGACATACCAATGGAGTCAGCAAACCATGTGGAGCTGTCTTTGATAGTCAATCAATAAATCAATCAATCAATTTTTATTTATATAGTGCCAAATCACAACAAAAGTCATCTCAAGGCACTTTTCACATAGAGCAGGTCAAGACCGTACTCTTTAATTTACAGAGACCCAACAATTCCCCCATGAGCAAGCACTTGGTGACAGCAGTAAGGAAAAACTCCCCTTTAACGGGTAGAAACCTCAAGCAGAACCCGGCTCTTGGTGGGCGGCCATCAGCTTTGACCGGTTGGGTTGAGAGAGAGAAAGAAAGAGGGAAAGGGGGCGGGGGGACAGAATAACAACAATCATAACAATGATGACAATGACATAGCAGCAGCCAGGGAAGGATGCCAATAGGACTGTGAAGGACCGCGAAGGCTCGGCCCAGGGTTTCCTGTGAGATGAGAAAGCACAAAAAAAAACTCCGGGGAAGAAGCAAAGTTAGTGACATGCATTGATGTTACATGAATGCATACAGATGGAGAGGAGGAGGAGGAGAGAGGAGCTCAGTGCATCATGGGAGGTCCCCCAGCAGTCTAGGCCTATAGCAGCATAACTAAGGGCTGATCCAAGGTGAGCCTGGTTGGCCCTAAGTATAAGCTTTATCAAAAAGGAAAGTTTTAAGCCTACTCTTAAACATAGAGGGGGTGTCTGCACCCCGGATTGAATCTGGTAGATGGTTCCATAGGAGAGGAGCCTGATAGCTGAAGGCTCTGCCTCCCATTCTACTTTTAAAGACTGTAGGAACCACCAGTAAGCCTGCATTCTGGTAGCGCAGTGTTCTAGTGGGATAATACGGTACTATGAGCTCTTCATGATATGATGGTGCCTGACCATTAAGGTCATGATTTCTTACCGGGCAGTGATGGTATTACTGGAGATTGTTCATTTGCAGACCAGAATGGATGGGAGGGGACATATGGCCTAATTAGTGACTCAGTGTGGGAGGGTGCAATTCCATTGCTCATCTTGAAGGGAACCATCAAAGCTTTGAACTGGATGTGAGCTGACACCAGATGTGCCACTGCATTCCAAATCCTCTACAGAGGTTTAACAGTGCATGCTGGTAGTCCAACCAGGAGCGAGTTGCAGTAGTCCAGTCATGAGATGACCAGCTCTTGGACTAGCACTACATGCTCAGACAGATACTGCCGAATCCTCCTCATGTTGTACAGAGTGAATCTACATGGACTTGTGCAGTGTGTTCGGCAAAGGACTGCTGGTCATCTAGTATAACCCCAAGATTCCCCCAGACTTGGATGGTAGTATCAGGGATGAACCAAGCTATACAATGAGGTTGTGATGAACAGCTGGACTTACAGGGAAGATGAG
Organism: Thunnus albacares; assembly: GCF_914725855.1. Classification (NCBI taxonomy): domain Eukaryota; kingdom Metazoa; phylum Chordata; class Actinopteri; order Scombriformes; family Scombridae; genus Thunnus; species Thunnus albacares. The sequence continues at coordinate 401,813 of NC_058117.1, read as the reverse complement.
AAGCTCAGTCTTGGACAGGTTCAGCTGGAGGTGCTGATCTGTCATCCAAGCAGAGATGTCAGCCAGACAGGCCAAGAGGCATGCTGGGACTATGGTATCCTCTGGAGGGAAGGACAGAGAGGTAGGTCTCGAACAATCACTCTCCATGATGCCTAGGCTGGAGAGAGTGGACAGGAGGATCTGGTGGTTCGCTGTGCCAAAGGCAGCAGATAGATCAAGCAGGATGAGAACTGATGACCTATCCACCACTCTTGCTTATCTCAGGGAGCTCAGAACTGCCAGCAGAGCAGTCTCAGTAGAAGCTGAGACCAGACAGGTCTTGAGTCCAGACAGGTTACTGGACAGTGCACAATGTCCAGTAACATGAAGTGTGCAATGGGTGTTCCATAAGGGTCAGTGTTAGGTCACCTATTATTTAGCCTATATATTAATGATCTCCCTCAACAGTGTCATGATGTAGAACTGCAAATGTATGCAGATGACACGGTTGTGTACACACATGCAAAAACAGCTGAGTTAGCTGCTGCTAAGCTAATGATTACATTGGAAAGGATCACACATTGGCTTGATCAATCATGTCTCAGTCTAAATGTAAACAAGACAAAGGGTTGGAGAAACAGCCATAAGACTTGGGTCCTTATACAACTATGGACAAACAGCCAATGCATTTCCATCACTGTAGGGTACTGGATAAATACAATTTACTGAGCTTTGAGAATTTTAGATTATTCTCAAATTTGTGCGTAGTTTATGAAATTTTAAACGGTTTAGCCCCTCCTCCACTACAGGACTTTGTGTATACTTGGTCAGTAAGTTCTATTAGATCTTCCAGAATATCTTTTATACCATTTCATTGCACTGCATTTGGAGAATCAGCTTTCTCTGTGAAAGCCACAACTCAGTGGAATGTCCTACCTGATGATATGAAGAGCTGCAGTTCCATCAGTATGTTTAAAACCAAATTAAAAAATCTTCTAAAAACTACTCAGCTCTGTAACCACTGACTCTAAATTTCATCTCATGGTCTTCTCATAAACGTAAATAATCTTGCTTTTAATTTGACAAGCTTACATTATTAATTTCTAGTTGACATTGTGAGAGTATGTGATGTGCTATTGTGTGTAGCTTTGTATTTTGTATTATGTATCCTGTGTGTTTTTTGGTTTGTACTGTTTGTTATATGTGCTGTTTTATGTTTTAATTATGACCTGCCTAAGGGACTGCAGATGAAAATTAGCTATAAGCTAACTCTCATCTCATTTATGTTTAACACTGTACATCAGGGGTCTCAAACTCAAATTACCTGGGGGCCGCTGGGGGCAGAGTCTGGGTGAGGCTGGGCCGCATCAGGTATTCCACAAAAAAAGCTTAGCAGGCGCAGGCTAGGATAGCAGGCGCAAAAAGGCGACTACTACCGGGTTGTTCATTACCCGCCGTGCTTTTGTTGTTGTAAACGTCGTCATAGAAACAAGTGAAACAAATGGCATCATAAAGAAATATCTTTATAATGTTTATTGTGCAAGGCATTTACTATGGAGTAAAATGTTTTGAGGAATAAATCTCTTTCCGCTAATGATTCAGTACATTCCATTCACCCGAAAGATTTTTTCCAATAATTTGTCCGTGAATGTCACATCATTGCAGAGCAAACGTGGAGAACATGAAGCCGGGACAGTAGGACACCATGGTTTATAGCCATGGAGGTGCAAACCATGGGATGCAGCCATGGAGGCGTTATTTATTGGCTTTTATTTTCTATAATAACTCCATGGATGCAGAGGGCGCTGCGAAGCTAGCGGCGTTGTCAAATCAAATATGACGTGTGGCACAGCAGCATCAGCTGTACGGTGTTTTGTTACACTCAATATTTATGATCTCTGTCGGATAAACATAAGTGTGTTCATGAAAACGTATATATTAACTTTTAATTCACTTCACAACGTGGAAGTTATTATCTGCCAGACCTATAAAGGCGTAGATACACCTGGTTCTGTTTTTTTAATGTCACACACTGTGGAATCACATGCACGAGCCTCATTTGCTGTCACACTGAGCCAAAAATGGATGTAAAGGTCTTTAAACCTCCGTTTGTACGTCAACAGTTGTGTCCGTTCCGTTCATCAGACCTCAGTGAGAATTACGCACAGGCTCTCCAACAGCTGATCATTACGCACGGCTGCTGTGGATATTTGAAACGACTTTACCCCTAATTCATCACATTTTTCTGCAAATCGTCACCACTATAAAGTGTCAGTCATTATTAAACATCAGAAGAACGATAAATGATTTATTGATAGCGCTCGTGTTGAAACGGACTTTACAAAGTGCTTCAAAACGATGAAGATGATGCTGAAATAAACAGAATGATGCTTTAATAAGGTTTAATAATTCACCTTTGAATTTTACTGAAAGCTGTGTAGCAAAAATAACGACACAATCTATTGTGAGGTGCGCACATTCTTCCTGTAAATAGCATAGTTGTTGTGAAACAGCCACATACCCCTGTGATTGGCAGGTTCGTTCAGCTCCAGCTTGTGCAATAAAGGGACCCTCCACACACAACACTGTAAAGTGCCATTCATATAAAACTCGCGGGCCGCACTAACATTAAACTTTCATATAAAGGTGGGGGCCACAAAATATCAACCCGTGGGCCAATTGTGGCCGCGAGATTGAGACCCATGCTGTACATGGTCCCAATAAATACAACAAAAAATCTTGATATCTTGTTTGACTGTAATTTAAACTTTGAATAGCATATTACAAAACTTGTATAAACATGTTTTTATCAGCTAAGGAGCATAGCCAGAATTCAACCTAATCTAAGTTTTAAACATACAGAAACAATTGTACATGCTTTTATCTCATCACGCCTGGATTACTGTAACAGCCTTTTTACATGCTTAAATAGAAAAACTGTATGCCGGCTACAGACAGTATAGAACTCAGCTGCCAGCCTTTTAACAGGTTTAAACAGGTTTGAACACATCGCCCCCGTTTTACCCTCTTTACATTGGCTTCCAGTGCATTTTAGAATTGATTTCAAGGTTCTTTTAATTACTTACGAGGCACTAAATGGTCTGACTCCTCAGTATATCTCAGATCTGTTATCCCTGTACAACCCTGCTCACACTTTGAGATCCTCAGGCAGGTGCCTTCTATCTGTTCCAGAGTGGCTGCTGAAGATTAAGGTGGACAGAGCTTTTGAAATAAGAGCACCGAGGCTCTGGAACACTCTGCATGAGAAAAAAAAGGCAGGCTGAGTCAGTGGCTTCTCTTAAATCCAAGCTCGTAACATACTTTCATTGCACTGCCTTCCCTGATTTCACCTGATTCCAGTTTTTTATTCTGTTTTATGGGTTTTATTATTTCAATTTTTGTGTTGTTCTTTTGGTACTTTTATTCTGTTATTGCTGTATTTTTATTTGCTTTTGTTTATTGCTATATTTTTATTTGTTTTTTATGTGAAGCACTTTGTCACTTCATTTTGAAGTTTTGATGAGATGTACAAATAAAGATGTTTTTATTATTAGAAACAAATCAGATGCAGCTATAAAAGACAGCAAAATTATAGATGCTGTTTCACAATTATCTGGGGGTAAGGCACTGAGCCAAGATGGCTTCACAGCTGAATTTTAGGCATTTGCTACGCAATAAATCCTTATTCAGCTGATGTGTATGTGGACTCAGTTTGGAGGGGCTCTCTACTGCGGACAATGACTCAGGCACTAATAACTCTGACACTTAAAATAAGGATTCAGTTTGTCAGAGTTATAGACCAAGTTCCCTGATAAATTATGACGCAAAAATATTGACCAAAATTTTGGCCAAAAGGTTGATACAGATTGTTGCATCTTTGACCAGACTGGGTTTATTCATATGCTCTGCTGATAATATTAGGAGATTTATTGATATTATATGGCATGTGCAAGACAAACAGAATCCTATTCTTGCCCTCTCTCTAGATGCTGAAAAGGCATTTGATAGAGTGGCAATACCTGTTCTTGATTTAAAAGCCTTTGGATTTTGTGAGAACTATTCATCTTCTGTATACTGAGCCCATGAGCCTATACTGCTTTTCTTACAAATTGCTATATTTCATCATACTTCAACCTGGTGTAAGGACCACAACAGGGGTGCCCCTCTCTCTACTTCTTTTTGCCATGGCATCGGAACCTTTGGCGGTTGCTATTCGTCAGAATTCAAATAAATCAGGAATTACTATTGGTTCAAGCATTCATAAATTAATAATTTAATTTAATAAATTAATGCTATATGCTGATGACATACGGGTCTTTAACTCAGACCCTTAAGTGTCAATAAAATCCCTCCTAGAAAATATCTATTTCTTCTCTAAATTATCGGGGTATAAGGTAAATTGGTCCAAGAGCGAAGCGCTATCTTTGACATCACTGTCAAATAGACACTTTGTCCTGTAGGGTTTCAGTAGCCACAGAAGGGAATCACATAACTCGGAGTCTTGTTCCCACCTAAATTATCAGATATGATTAAAGTTAATATAGAACCTCTCCTCTAGTGTTTTAGGACAGATATTGAAATGTTGTCACCATTGTATCTATCATTGCTATCAAGCTAATGTCATTAAGATGACTACCCCTCCAAAGTTTAATTATATTCTTCAAGCTCTACCTATCTCAGTTCCTTTACACTATTTTCGACAATTGGAGAAATTTTGGAGAAAGTTTCTGTGTGTTAGCAGACAACCTTGTCGTGGTATGAATAAATTACAAAAGCCTGTTGACCAAGGAGGGTTTGCACTACAAAATATTTTTACATAAATATGTATCATTATACTTTTTGCCTGAGACACTTCCCCCTGAATGAGCCATATATGTAATCCTCTTCCTCCAGTCCTACCTCTCAACTGCCTGATCCGGTGAATATAAACTACATCCCCCCTCAAATTCGGGCCTACCCATGATACCAGTTGGATTCAGACAATAGTTATGATTACCCTGAAACTGATGGTCAAACTGTTGTTTCTGATTAATAGCATTGACTAGTCTGCCATTATTATTGTACGAGCACTTCTTATATATGCCTATATAGGGTATATAAAATGTAAGATTAGTATGTGTATAAAAAAATTAAAAAGACAACTTCTGTCTAGCGCTCTCTCTCATTGCACTTGTACCTAGTCAGCTACTTGAGAATTTGTACAACAGATCTGAGTCACTGTCCTCTAATGCTTGATTGTCTTGCCACTTTGGATAAAAGCACCAGCCAAATGACAAAATGTAAAATGTAAATATCACTAAAGATTTGATAAAGATGACCAGGACAATTCTACAAAACAATAAAAATCATGCAGGCTTGTGATTGTTACATATTATTCTGAAAGGAAATTAATTCAGCATGTTAAAATTAACTCACTATAATCCATTTGTAACACTTAGAAGAGGTGAACTCAGAAGTAGACAATTTAGACCTGACTTGAAACAGACCCATGGAGTGCCTGCCCAAATCGATTGAGACCCAGTCAGAAAGAGCAATCAGACTTGATTTGAATAGACCCAACAGACTGAACTACAACAGGGCCCAACACAACCCGATTAGACCTGCCCCAACTCCAGTATAAGGTCAGGTCTTGGATGCTAGGAATCTTGTGGACCCATGAAGATCGCTCAGAGGTAACCTTTGTGAGCATGACCTGAATGTATAGCGCTTGTGGGTGGAGGTTTCTGACTTACCCTGAGTGAAGGTCGAGGAGGTCTTATTGGTCTGACTGGTCGTACTGGCTCTGCTACTGGGTTAACCTGCCTGTGGTCCAGAGGCTCTAGGTCATCAGCTACATCAGGACAACCTATGTATCCTCCAGCCCCAAACACTGAACCTAGATCATCTTCTGACAAGTTGTGACTGGTGGGAGCATTGAATGTAGCGAGGTCCTGGTTGGCAGAGATGTTGCTGATGGCCATGTTGAGGGTGTCAGCATTATTGGTGTTTGCGGTGTTGGTAGTGCAGATACTGATGTTACTGAGGTCCAATCCCAACAGGTCCTCTGATGCCACATTACTGTCTGAGCTGTTACTCGTGGGACTGACATAAAGCTCTGGTTCCAGGATGCACTGGTTGTTGTTTGCTTCAGGGAGAACATCCTTAGTGAACAAGTTCAGCACCTCCTGGTTGTCATGGCTACCTAAATCTAGCAATTCCTGATTTTCATTGCTACCAAGATCCAGGAGTCCCTGGTTGTTGTGGCTACCTAAAATCAGCACTTCCTGATTTTCTTCGCTACCTTGTTTGTCATCTGAACGCAGCACTTCCTGATTCCCTGGACAGGAGAAATCCAACAGTTCCTGACTGCCATGACTAAAAGGTTCCAGCACTTCTTGGTTATCATAGTTATGGGGTCCAAGTCCTTCATCACTGCTGAAGCAATACGGTTCCACCACTTCCTGGTTGTCATGACTACAGAGATCTAGGACATTCTGGTTTTCATTGCTAACTAATTCCACAACTTCCCTGTTGTCAAGACTTGAAGGTTCCAGCAGTTCTTGGTTTCCACTGTTACACAAATCCAGCAGTTCCTGATTATTGTGGCTACAATGTTCAAGCACTTCTTGGTTTTCATAGGTATGAGGTCCCAGTGCTTTCTGGTCGCTATAGTTAGAAGTTTCTACTTGCTCCTTGTTGACAAAGCTGCAAAGCTCCATTGCTTCTTGGTTACCATGGTGACAGAGGTCCAGTACCTCCTGGTTCTCTTCAGGGCTGAGCTTAAAGCCGTAGGGATCAGAGTCCCGTACCATCTGGGAGGAAGTGATGTCTAACCCATAGGGATCAAAGTTCACTTGGTCTGGTTGCAAAGAGAGGGGCTCAGGGTCAAAGGTCAGATCGTGGTCAGTGGGTTCTGGGCTAAGTTCAGCTTCATCAGGGTCTAAGAGGTTATGACTAGAATGTTCTGGACTGAGTTTAAACCCGTATGGGTCAAAGGAAGACTGACTGGTTGGTTCATAGCTCAACTCAAAGCTCAGGTCTCTGTTCTGATCTGACTCAGGCTGGATGAAGAGGCTCTGGGAGTCTAGTGAGTTCTGGGGAGTTGCAGGGTTTCGAGGTTCCTCTTCGATGTTGCCAACCCATTCTGTCCCCTGACTGGAGGTGACATCATGGGACAGAGTTTGCTCTTTGCCATTGGTCCAATCTGGTTCCAACATGGCTTGTTGGCTGAGCTCAGGGACGGTATGAGCTAAAAGAAAATAATGAGGGGTCAATGCTAAAAGTATAAATCATCACAGGCAAGATTTTAATGAAGCCTGAAAAGCAACAAAATAAACTTGTTTTTTTAAATTACACCAATTTTAGTCTTGCAAACTAAACAATTTGAAACACTATAATCAAAAGCAACTTTAAAAGTGTCCAAAAGGACAGCGATGCTAATTTAAGAAGGCTCTCAACTGAAATCAACATTGAACATAAATGGGGACCATAGTATTAAGGTGGGGCCAGACTGAAAACAAACCACATTTAAGAGAGGCTGCATGAAAAAGTCAATGTAAAGACTTGAGTGGACATAAATAGACAAAAGCTCAATATGGATGGCACAAATTGAGGCAAAGACGTGTCAGCATGTATTGGAAGTTCTTCAGCTTGATCCAAAAGTGTCCCAGTCTTTATGAATGTTTGGAGATGAGAGGATAAAGGAGAGATGTAGAAGAAAAATAATAGAAAAGAGTGGAGTTCCTGGTGAGCTCTGAGAGATGCCATAATCTGACCATTTCAAATCCTACACCTTGTGACTGTGAGAAGGTTGATGCCCTGCTGTCCAGGAGCAATGCAAGTGCTTCTGGAGAGAATACCTGCAGATAAAATATGGTCAATATTTGCGGCATATCTCAGAAGCTGTCAGTGTGGACGATAGCATTTCATCATTCAGAAGGACAAGAGTTTCACTTAGTTAGGGCCCGGGCACCCCTAACTAATATAAACTAATATAATACAATATTATTATATTATATTAGCCCAAACTAATATAATTAGGGCCCAAGCATCAAATGGTGTGAATTTTATTGGTCTTAGGTATGGGTGTGGCAAAATGGCTCAAAAGCAACCCCTATCAAATTTCAAATTAAATCCCCCACCTTTAAATTTGATGTAGATGAACGCAATTTGGAAGACACATGTATCATGTCCAGATGCACAAAACCTTCTTGCAGCCATACCCTAAGTCCAACATGAAATTGGCCATTTAGAATTTACTGTGCAATTTTGGTGCAGTTTTTGCCATTTCCAGGCATTGAATTTCATTTGAACAAACTCCTGCGAGAGACCAACTTGAAATTTGGTGAGTGTCATCTAAAGGCCTTTGCAATGAAAAGTTATCAAAATCTTGAGTTCTGGAATACACTAATGTGGGGTACTGGTAAATTTGTATGGTTTGCCATAAAACAGGAACACTTTCTTTTGCGCTCTTTTCTCTCCCTCCCTCTCTCCCCCTCTTTCTTCTTTCTCTCAAATACTTGAGGCTTTTATTTATATAATGTAAGTTGGCCTTTAGTGTTCAAAGCTACATAAGGCACTCAGTAATACCTTTAAGTGTATATTAAGTAGGAAAACATGGAGCATTAGTCCACACACTGAAAAGAAATTAGTGTAAAATTAATGTAAAATGTTAAAAGTGGGAATTGATTTGAGGATAAATTACCTTGTTCCAGTCCTGTTTTTGCCTCAGTGGTAACTTCATTGGTTAGAGATCCAAGACTGCGCTCTTCTATGTCAGAGGGAGGGGAGACAGTGCCTAGGTCCAGCTCATACCCATCAGGGTCTGATTCTGCAGAATACTGGCCCTGGGACCTCCAGCCCCGGATGGGCTCTGGGCCTAACTCCTCAGATGAGCTCTGGATGGGTTTAAATCCACAAGAATCAACACTCCCAGCAATTGCATCCAGGTCCTCTCGGCTGTAGCTTATTTCTATGTCACTGTCTTCATCAGGGAACTCAGACTCGAAGCACTGAGTTCCTGTTGAAGCTTTATTTTCAGCACAAGAAAGACTAGTGTCGGCCTCATCACAGACATTTGCTACCCCCTCATCAGGACCGACACTTGCCTCTGGAAACAAAATATCTGCTGCAAAGGGGTCACTGCCTTTGAAAGGGTCTGAAGCAAATCCATCTGGAAGGAAGATAATTTAACAATAAACTTTGATTTCATGACATACCAGTGAAAATATTATATGCATCATAATTTAATTATTTCAATCATATTGAGAGCAAAAAGAAAAAGCTGAAACCAGGCAACTTGACACAAGCAACTTACAGTGCTGCTTGAAAGTTTGTGAACTCTTCAGAATTTTCTCTATTTCTGCATAAATATGACCTAAAACATGATCAGATTTTTACAGAGGTCCTAAAACTAGATAAAGGGAACCCAATTAAACAAATGAGACTATAACATTAAATTTCTTCATTTATTTATTGAAGAAATTTATCTTACATATTTATGTGAGGCAAAAGTATGCAAACCCTTGCTCTCAGTAACTGGTGTGAACCCCTTTTTACAGCAATAACTTCAACCAAACATTTCTGCTACCTATTTATTAGCTCTGCACATCGGCTTGGAGGAATTTTAGCCTATTCCTCCTTACAGAACAGTCTTTATGGCGGGCTTCTTTGCATGAACTGCACACTTCAGGTTCTTCCACAGCATTTCTACAAGATTAAGGTCAGGACTTTGACTCGGCCATTCCAAATCATTAAATTTCTTCTGCTTTAACCATTCTTTGGTAGAATGACATGTGTGTTTAGTGTCATTTTCTTACTTCATGATCCACTTTCTGTTGAGCTTCAGTTCACAGATCTTGACATTTTCCTGTAGAATTGGCTGGTACAACTCAGAACTCATAGTTCCATCAATGATTGTAAGCCATCCTGGTTCAGAGGCAGCAAAGCAGGCCCAAACGATGATACTACGACCACCACGTTTCACAGATGGGATAAGGTTCTTATGCTAGAATGCAGTGTTTGCTTATCATCAAACATACACTTTTCATTCAAGCTGAAAAGTTTGATTTTGGTCTCATCCATCCAAAGAACATTGTTTCAATCGCCTAATAGCTTATCCACATGGTCTTGAGCGAACCGTAAATGGCAGCCTTGCAACTCTGCCATGCACACCATTGATGTTAAATGTACTCCTGATGGTGGACTCAAGAACGTTGACTGTAGCCACTGCAAGAGAGGCCTTTAGTTTCTTAAACATCACCCTTGGGTCCTTTGTAGCCTCCTGAACTATTACATGCCTTGATCTTAGTGTGATTTTTGTTGTACAACCACTCCTGAGGAGGGTATCAGTGATGTTGGATGTCTTCCACTTGTACATGATCTGCCTGACAGTCGGCTGATGGAGTCCAAACTCTTAAGAAATGGTTTTGTAACCTTTTCCAGCCTGCTAAGCATCAACATTTTTCTGACCCATGACACACTTCCACAAACCTGTGTTGTGAAGCTCAGACTTTGATAGTGAAGACCCAGATTTCTCTTCTTTAAATAAGGCAGGGCCTTATTTAAAGACTCACACTTGATTGTCATCCAATTGATTGAAACACCCAACTCTAATTTCCCCTTCAAATCGATAATTGATAATCCTAGAGGTTCAAATACTTTTGCCACACACAAATATGTAACTTTGGATCATTTTCCTCAATGAATACACAAACAAGTGTAAGGGTTTTTGTCTCATTTGTTTAACTGATGTCTTTTTATCTAGTTTTAGGATTTCCATGGAAATCTGATCACATTTTAGGTCATATTCATGCAGAAATAGAGCATATTCTAAAGGGTTCACAAACTTTCAAGCAGTACTGTAAAATAACAGATCTATTAAGAGCAGCAGTCAGCAGCAGATAGAAAACCCTATATAATTTTTGGAAATTATTTTGATTTGATCATATTTTACGCTGATATTTGCAGTGCTACAAAACTGTAGAGGATGTGCAACAAAAAGACTTCATTTAAAACCTTGAGTTAACAGTATTTCAAAAAAGAGTGACAACACAGTTCATTTCCATCAATAACATATCTAGGGCAAGAGCGTTAACTCTCTTTAAGTTTCAGGTAAAATGAAGAGTAGGTTACTACTGAACCATTACTCACCAGATGAGTCAGTTTTAGGGAACAGGTCTTCATTAAACAGGTCATCTGTAAATCAAGTGGAAACAAATTAGAAAATTGCTTTTTATAACCAATAAGACAATGTGGCAAGATAAGGAAAAAAAGTGAGTTACAGTATAAATGCAGTGTATGGTTGGCTCTCAAATCATACATGTGTCAGGTATACACATAGTGCAGAACTCTTTTGAACCTCCAGAGTCATGTGTACTGCAGTGATTGTAGAGAAAGGATTTTTGCCAAATTTGATGTCAGTCAAGCTTTCAAGTGATATAGAGTAGTGACGTGGGGTGTGCCATTCATTTTCTCCAAAGACAGTGTTAGGTGACTCACAATTTGAGAAGTTCATGGCTTGGATGGACAACTCTCCTGGTTGAATCATCAGTACAAAAGATGAACAAGTATGTTAGAAAATATCTGCATATTTGATAAAAAGTCAAAGGTACAAGCCTGTGGATATTTCTGGGAAAGAAGGTTCCTCCCACTTCACAACTCTTTATGCTTATTGTTCGTGTTGATTTAAATGTTTCACTGGCACAATTTGAGTGATTAGACCTCTCAGTGGGTGTTACTCTCTAAATACAGAACTGCGGCAGTGTCTATGATCTCATATAGAAAGATGGATAAATCAAACCAATCCATGCTTAATTTTGCTGCCAAGTCATCAAGTCAGTGGCTTAGGCTCCATGTCTGAAACATACGGTCACTCTGACAGTGGGCGAAGGGGTCTGCTTGGTAGAAGTCCAGTTGGTCGAGAGGGTTTGGGTTGATAGTGGACTCTTCATTCTTTCCCTCTATTTCCCGTTCATTGTTGATGTCGTCCTCCTCTGGATCATCTTCCAGGTTGGATCTGTCCATCTGTGGAACAAGACAACATAAACCAAGGAGGACATGTTATTTGAGCAGTGACCAAGGTTGGCTGATAGCCCTACATTAGACGTGTGATCATGAATTCAAAATCATGGTACCATTTCTCAAAAAAAGCAGTTTAGTTGTTTTCGTCATACAGTCTGCTGTGGCACTTAATTATTGTCTCAAAACTGTTTCTATGCCACATACATGGTGTACATGTTGGGATGTGTTTCATGGTAATGAAGCTACCTTTGGCGAGCTGCTCTCACTGTCATCTGCTTCCTCTCTGGTATCTGCTAGATTATTGCAGAAGGACGAGCCACTGGCCCGCTGGTAGAGTCCCCCAGACACACAGTGAGACAAAGACAGCCAGAGAGTTGTAACATGGAAAATGCTTTTCATAATGTTCATTCACACAAAAGAAAGTGTAACTGGATAAAAGTATTCTGACTAATATTTTGTTAAAAGTGACAGTTCTACTTCATAACAACTACTACACATTTCTGCAATTTGTGTGCAAATAGTTCAATTGCTGTCACACCTGCCACACCCCAGCTGTTTTCTGACGCAAGTAAACTGATCTACAATTTTCTAGGTTTTCCTGAATGCGTGGGACATAAGGTTACAATAGGATCAAAAATCCTGTGTAAAATTAAAGTAATTTATCTTGGTTGAGGTACTACTCCAGCAATTAAAACCAAGCACAGATTACACTACAAACAAATCTCAAAAATTCACAGTTGCAGTTGCACAGTAAAAAAAATCTCACTGACTGTTGTCATGTTGACGTGAGGGTACACAAACTACACAACTGATGTCAGACCAGGTGTACTCATTACAAGATTAGTCCACTTGGGGAAATCCAAGACTGGATCAAATTATTGTAAAATTCAACAAAACCATGAGAGAAGCCACTGTGGTGCAGACTGGTCAGTGTCTTGGGTGCAGATGTGACGCACAGATGGGATTTACACAAGTTTCAGGTAAGACTGTGGTGGAAATCTTTAATCTACAGCCCCATCCACAGGGACATCCTTTTTTCGGACTACAAGAAATCAAACCTGTTGTAGAATCTGGAAAAGCTCACAACTATGTGAAGACACATCTCTGAACCTCTTGAACCCATCATGATGAGCACAGGCACGGATTCTATGTCAAATGAGAACATTTGTCTCATGCGAGACATATTTAAAAAATGATCTAAATCAAGCCAGCAGGGGCTGAAATTTCCTGACTTTTAGCTCCTACTCCCAGGTCTCAAGATCCAAAACACTGGATCCTACATTTCCCATAATGCAACTTGATAGTGTCCTTCATTAGACCCTCACTGGCTGGTAAATGCCATTGTCTTTCTAACTCCACCCCCCCATTCTATGGCACAGCCTTTCTGTACTAAATATGTATTCTACAAGCTCAAACATGCAAAAGTTCCAAAAGCGGTAACTGCTAAAAATCTAACTACAGTGATGTATACTGTGTTTGCTTCAAGTATTACTCTAGATCATTAATGATTTACCAGAACTAGGTCAGCATAGGCAGGCAGGGATTGGCTCCTTCCCCATGGCCTCATAGAAAGTGGCTCATCTTCATTGGTGTCTGCAGGAGACGTTGACCCCTCCAGCTGGCTTTCTGGAGTGGCTGCACTTCCTGACAAGGAACACAGAGTGTGCTCCTCCTACATGGAAGAGAAGAGTGAAGAGACAGTGAAAGATTGAGGCTGATTTCTTTGTAAAAACCCAAAGTTACCAAATAATGAGCACTTTTCCTGTTAACATATCTCCTACTACTGCTGGAGATATCAATGTGTTGTTCCCCAGAGACAGATGCACCTCTTGGAAAACTTGAAAACATGTAAATTACAATAAAAACAGAACAGAGTGGTAGTTCTTTATAGTGGAATACATCTGACTTATCTTAAGTGGCCCCCCTTACTTAAAATTGACTATAACTGTTCAGAAAATAGAAGGTAATTAGAAAGTGTTTTATAAAACAGATTTTATTCTGTTTGATGGATTATAAATGATTTACACCATTTACACCAACCCTTTCAAATGTAATGTATTTCTTCCAGAATGAGAGCTCAGTCAATATCTTTATCTGAAATCAACACCTCTACCTTTTTCAGATAAGGCTGTGTGTTGAGCTCCTATTCTGATTGTTAGTGAATTAAAATACTCCATGTAAAAATAGATAAGAAGATTTTAAGCATCCTATTACTTTAATTTTATCCAGTAAATGGAACAAAAACATTATATATCAACACATTATAATCAGGGGATGGCACAAGTTCATTTTAATTTTAGAAAGGCTATCTCAGATACACACAAACACACACATACAATTCACAAACATACACTTCCTCCCGTACCTGCAGGATCTCTTCATAGGACTGTCTGATGGAGTCTTGCAGCGGAGTGTTCCTCTCTCCAGCCTCATCCACCTTCTTCTTGGCCTGCTTCACCTCCTCTCTGAGCTTCCTCAGCCTCCACCTGGCTCTGGCAAGCTCCCTCTCATACTCTTCCACCTGGCCCTCCTTTTGCACCTCCTCCGCCTGCAGAGACAGGATCTGGCAAGTGCAAAGAGAAAGAGTATGATAGGCTGTAAATCAATCCAGTTATTTATTCGTTTAAAACAAAAATAAATAATTCAGTTTTGCAAAAAAAGCATAACAGTCTAATATTTTTAATGCTGGAAGTGATAAATACCTAACCATCTGGTCAGCAGCATGCACTCATTTGAGTAAAAAATAGATGGGAAGTCCCATTGTGTTGACTCTGTGACAAACTCCAACTGCTGCCAACCTGGTAACACTGATTAAAACTTTTTCTTTCAACTACCTGATCTAACTCCTCAAGCCACTTTTTAAGATAATGGGATTTTTTTATATGGAATTCTAGTGCTGTTTCCAAGTATCCTTACATGACTAAAGGATTTTGACTGTTGGCAATCAGTAGATCCACAGTCAGTCATTTATGCTGAGATCAGACTACACAGATTTGGCCTGATTTTGACATGATTTTGATTATGAATGTCGGGAATGACGAATGGGCATGTAGTGTGACATTATCGAAGAACAATCGTGTGGCGTCTAGGACACCCCACAACACCCCAACAAAAAATCTAGCATGTCAGAATTTTTATTTTTATTTTCCTGCCTATTTTGACATCTCCTACAACATGTTTGTTGATGTTGATAGGATGAGTAAATGCTCTCTGGCGCACATATGTAAGCACAGACACAGAAAGTCAATGCTGTTCTCCAGCAAATTTCCGGCCGGGCTGCGCTGCATTTAATGGAGAGAGCAGTGGCTCTTCTCCATCCTCTTCACAGGTTGATTCATACAGAAAAACCATCAGTCATCAGTGACCGTTTTCTTGATTTCAGTTGATAGTCACTGATGACTCATGTCATCAGTGACAGAGTTCTCGAAGATGAGCCACTGCTCTTCATGCAGTCTGGAGACCATACATGTAGCTGGACAGCTTTGACTTTCTGTGTCAGTGTTTATATATGTGTGCAAGAGAGCACTCATGTCATCTTATTAGTCAACATCAAGGATCACATTGTAGCAGATGTCAAACTAGACAGGAAAATACAAAAAATTCTGACATGCTAGACTTTTCGTCGGGGTGTTGCAGGGCATCCTAGACGCCACATGACTGTTCTTTGAATATTTCACACTACACACCAATTCATTTGCTTGCAGCTTTAATTATTAGGGCTCAAGATATGAATGGTGCGCCCCCTAGAAAATTTCAAATTTGAAGCCCCTCCTTTAAAATTGACATAGATTAACAAAATTTGGTAGGCACATGTATCATGTCCAGATGCTCAAACCTCTTGGAGGTACCCTAATTCCAACTGGAAGTCAGCCATTTTACCATTTGCAGGCGTTGTATTTTAATGAACTCCTCCTAGAGATTTAACCCCACTGACTTCAAATTTGGTCAGTGTCTAATAAAGACCTTTGAGATGAAAAGTTATCAAAATCTTGAGTTTTCACTGAGCTATGGCGACACAGCGAATTTCTATGTTTCACCATAAAACAAGAAGTAAATCATATGCACATCATCCAATCTGCCCCAGAAATCTCTTGCTTCATAAGAGTCCCGGTCTGAGGACATGGTCTGAAGACATGTATAGGTCAATGCTGAATAATAGTTATAGTGCTAGTTTTAGGCCCCATACTTTTACTGACTACTCCTGGTAGGTTGACCAGATCCACCGAAATTTGGTCAGCTAAGTTGTAAGACCTTGATGATGCTGAATAGTGAAGCTTTTGAGTTTTCAACAGAAGCCATTGTCATGGCAGCACGTCATTCACCATGACAAAGGAAGTTGTTTTAGAAGGGTTAGGGATGCTTCAAAACTTGTGAAAATTGACACACATGTAAGAAGTAGGGAAACATGATATCTGATATGCGTCTTGGGCTTGGGTGTGGCAAAATAGCTCAAGGGCACAAACCAAAATAAAACAGGAAATGCAGAACTAAATGGGAAATAAAAAACAAAACATAACCTAAAGACAGGATGAGCCATGACATTATTATTATTAATATTCTGTAGTGATTGGGCTCAGGTGTTGCCAGGGTGCTCCATAGCGCCCCCAAACGTAGGGCCATTTTGGAAGTTTCTTTCATGTGCATGAAACTTGGCAGGTTCATTGCTCTCATCGTTGTCGACATAATACATATTTTTTCAATTTTTTTCAACAAGTCAGTCATTTTGTATTTTATGCATCAATGTCCATTTTACGAACAAATGTTTGAGGCCTTTAGGATGTGCAAAAACTCATGAAACTTTGTAACTATGCTCGAATTATTGTGATTATTATCATAATGAGGCTTGGGCATGGCACATCAGCACAAACGCCCCTAATTACTTTTAGCATATTTGAGGTGCTTGGGGTCCTCAACAGCTCACGAAACTATGTACATCTATCAAAAGTCAAAGCCCTCACCTTTAAATTTGATGTATATGTAAGAAATCTGATAGGCAGATGTAACATCTCCAGCCTCTTGGAGCATACCCAAAGTCCAACAAGAGGTAAGCCATTATGAATTTGTGTTCAATTTTTGCACAGATTTTGCCATTTCCAGGTGTTGTATTCTAACGAACTCCTCCTAGAGATTTAAGCAGAGCAACTTGTGGCATGGTGTGCCAGATAATTTTGCCCAAAACATGTTTGGGGCAGTAAAGACGAAGTTGTTGTAACTCGGCTTTACATTGTCCAATCTTCCCAAAATTTCTCATGCTTGATTTCATAATTGAGTCCAGGCCTGCATGTCAATACTGAGTCATAGTCATAGCACCACCTGCTGACACCAGGAAGTTGGCCTTACTTGACAAACATCATCTGATTTACATGAAAATTACATGGTGTGGTCTAACCATGATATACAGCAACATGACGTATAATTAGTGGGTGATCTCTAGTGCCACATAACGTACACAGGAAGTGATAATTATCTCCTACATGCAATGTTCAATATTCATGAAAATGTGAATCCATGTCAGGTGCCCTCTGGTAAATGTATTGCTGTATCATGTTGCTCTGCAATAACAGCAGTTCAACTGTGGTGTAGTTCGACTGTGGCACACCCGGCCATGCGTGAAGGAGCAAGGGCCTGACCATCACTGCTTGTGGCTTTAATTATTATTATTATTATTCCCCCAAGCCATTGCATTTTTGTCAGCCTTCTGATACTCAAGAACTGGCACCCACGTCAGAACTGCAAAATTGCAAAGTTCTGTAGTGACAGGGCTCGGGCCTGGCCAGCGGGATCCATAGTGCCCCCAAACGCAGGGTCAAGCTGAGATAAAGTTGCTTATATGTTCAGGAAACTCAGTGGGTTCATTGCTCTCATCATTCTGGTCATAAACCATATTTTTTTGAAATTTTTTCGCTGGACAGGAAGTCAGCTATTTGGGATTTCGTGCATCAATTTTCATTTTACAAACACATTTTTGAAGGCCTTTACGATGTGCAAAAATTCAAGAAACTTTGCACCTATGTTCAAACTAGTAAATATTTCAATAAGTATCACAATTGGGCTTGAGTGTGGCTCTTCGTCTCTATAGCACCTCATAATCACTTTTAGCAATTTTGAGGTACTAGGGGTGCTCGGAAACTAACAAAACTTTTCACATGCATCAGAAGTGGCGTACCTTGATATCTGCTGTGGGCCATGGGCTTGGGTATGGCAAAATGGCTTGAGGGTGCCCCCCTAGAAAATTTCAAAGTCAAAGTCCCCACCTTTAAATTTGACATAAATGTACAAAATTTTGGTAGGCATATGTACCATCCCCAGACTTAGCCATACCCTAAATCTGACAGGAAGAAAGCCATTTTGAATCTACTTTGCATTTTTTTTGCAAAGTGAAGCCATTGACAGGCATTGTACTTTAACAAATTCCTACCACAGATTTAACCCTAGTGACTTCAAATTTAGTAGATTGCATCTAAAGACCTTTGTAATGTTAAATTGCGAAGCTTTTAAGTTTTCATGGAATGCCCTTGGCGTGGCATGCCAGTCAATTTTGCCCGAAACATTTTTGGGGCATCAAACAGGAAGTTGTTTTAACATGACTTTACACTGTCTGCCCCAAATTTCTCATGCTTGATAAGAGTCTAGACCTGAACACATCTACATGTCAATATTGAGTCATAGTCATAACCCCACCCACTGACAACAGGAATTCGGCCTTACGTGACAAACATCATCCGATTTACATGAAAATTACAGGACATATAATTAGTGGGTGTTCTCTAGCGTCTCATAGTGGACACAGGAAGTGATAGTTCTAAAATCATAAATTGTGTCTACCAACCTCCAGTAGCGATACTATGGCTTCCACTCCCTGCGATGCAAGCAAGGTGTGAGGGGCCACTCATAGCTGCTTGCAACTTTAACTTATTTTATTATCTCTTTCAGTTATTAATTTTATTTGTATTTTTAGAAGTATTTTTTCATTTTACATGTTGTTCAGTATTTTCGATGTCAAGTTGATTTTTGATGTTGAATTGATGTTACTGCCATTGCGTCTGTAAATGTATAGTTCAATAAAGCAAATAAAATCCTTTAGCTATCAGTCAAACTAATATTTGCCTCCAGCTGCTGACAGTAACACTTGCTCCATTAGCTTAAAAACTGAATCAGTACATGTTTCTTAATTCTCATTAACTCTATTTCTGTGTCTTAGTGTGTAAAAGTGTACAGCATTATTTAGCAGGACTGCATTAAAAGTATAAGCAGTATGCAGGTGGGAATGCTATCAGCAAGTACTTAATCATAGGAAGCACTAGTTCACTTAGTAAATCATTTAAAGCCCTGTATAATAGTCTCTTAGTATTCCTTTGGGGAGTTTTAATCTTTCTCTTTACAGTGAGCTGTACATTTTTAATAAAAAAAAATATTTTTCATATTTTAAAATATTCTCTAACTTGTGGTAATTCTCTGTCGACAGTATAGTGTTTACTATATAGAAATACATATATATAATCTAGGCCCACACAACAGAAAGTGAATTCAGTGACGCTCTAGCTCTGGCTATGGCTGAAGAATGGTAAATGGACTGCACTTACATAGCACCTTTCTAGTCTTCCGACCACGCAAAGCATTTTATTTATTTTTTGGTTCCTATTTCATCACTGGGCTATTGCTTTAGTTTACTTTACTCTACAGCCAGTCACTTATAATTGGGACACACTGCTTTTAAGCCAATTAGAGGTATAATCATGACTGAGCTCAAGAATTGGGTTGCAATTCATAAACCCATAACTTAGCTTGTGTGTTGGCTCCAAATTAGTGACAGAAGCCCTCAGTGAAAAGTGAAGTAAGTGTCCATTCAAAAATCCTTCAACAATGTAAACACAGACATCAGTGCAGCATCACAGTCTGTAACAGAACCTCCAGAAGAAATTGCAACAGAGAATATGCATATATATATATATATATATATATATATATATATATATATATATATATATACACACTACACACTATATTTAATTAATTTAACAACTCATGCAGTTTACAATGAGAGAGAACTAGCTGCACAGTAACAGTTCATTATTACCTGTTGACTCTCTTCATAGCAGAGCTGCCTGGTGCTCTTTATTTGATGTACCAGCTTCTCTTTGTGTGCCTCTAATTTAACCAGAGTCTCCTCCAGCTCCTTGCGGTCTGATTGCTGCTCCTGCAGTTCCACGTTCTCCACCGCCACTGTATTCTCCAGCTCCTACAATCACACACACACACACACACACACACACACACACACACACACACACACACACACACACACACACACACACACACACACACACTTGTTTAGGATTTAAGCATGCTTCAAACTCATCTTTAGAATGATTGAACAGGCATGTGGAGGTACTAATGCCCTTTCACAATATCCACATCGTCCTAGTGGTAGAATAGCAAAGATCAGAGGTAACCATCAATGGTGGTTTACCACATTAACATATACCAGGTTTGGCTCAAGATGTGACTACACATGGTAGCTTCATTTGAGAGCCCCAGAAACCAACTACTACTCCTCTACTGGAATATAACGCTGTCCAAGGTTTACTTTGTGTTCATTAGTTTGTAGAGTAGAAGTTGTCTTAATCCTTTGAACCAGATTGTGACATTTAATTTACACCCCTTCTTCTCAGAGTCATGTCTCAAATCAGAACACACACTTCATACAGACACTGATGCAATCAGTGTTAGTGATATTCTATATTTTTGTTGTCAAGACCCAAATTGACAATGAATTGATCCACACAACAAATGTGGTGTGTCTATCCAAGACCTTTTAAATCTTATTCCTGTGCTGTAGAACTACATATTTGTCCACAAACTATTAAAAACCCACCAGTGAGCCACACTGTTGCAGTGGGTGACACATTCCACAAACATCACCACAAACACACACTGTAGTTTACTTTGTCTCAATTCAGCACACACTTGCTGAAAATAGTCCCAAATGCACTATTTCCCCGTTTAAGTAACATTTGCTAAAAACTACAGTGACCAGCTGTTTTAAGAAATTACTTTACTCTTCAAATGGCACTATATATTTGTAAGCTGTTTTAAATATTTCTATCTTCCGTAGAAATCAATCGACTGGGGCTGAGAGACATAGACAGGGGAAGGCAAGGCAAGGCAAGGCAAGGCAAGGCAAGTTTATTTGTATAGCACATTTCAACAAGTCAACTCAAAGTGCTTTACATAGAGCATAAAAGGCATCAAAACAAAATATAAAAGCAACACAAGTAAAAATACATATAAAAACAATTAAAAAGTGTTAAATTTGGAAATAAAAAGAAACTAAAAGGGAATAAGACAGATAAAACAAGAGAATAAAAGTTACAGTGCAGTGTGAAATATTGACCCTCAGATTTGGTTTAATAAAAGGCAGCGGCAAACAGAAAAGTCTTCAGCTATGATTTAAAAGAACTGAGAGTTGCAGCAGACCTGCAGTTTTCTGGGATTTTGTTTCAGATATGTGAGCATAAAAACTGAATGCTGCTTCTCCATGTTTAGTTTCTACTCTGGGGACATAAAGCAGACCTGTCCCAGATCACCTGAGAGGTCTGGATGGTTCATAATGTAGCAGCAGATCAGAAATCTATTTTGGTCCTAAACCATTCAGTGCTTCATAAACCAAGAGCAGTATTTTAATCAATTATTCGACAGACAGCAAGCCAGTGTAAAGATCTGAGAACTGGAGTTATATGATCCACTTTCTTGGTAGTAGTAGTGAGGACTTGAGCAGCAGTGTTCTGAATCAGCTGCAGCTGTCTGATCGATTTTTTAGGGAGACCTGTGAAGACAGCATTACAGTAGTCAAGTCTACTGAAGATAAATGCATGGACAAGTTTTTCAAAATCCTGCTGAGACATAAGAATATATCAAGAATTAAATTCTTGATATATTCTTCAGATGAGAGTAGGCTGACTTTGTAATTGTCTTAATGTGGCTGTTGAAATTCAGGTCTGAGTCCATGACTACACCAAGATTTCTGGCTTGGTTTGTAGTTTTTAACATTATCAACTGAAGCTGAGTGCTGACTTTTAAACGTTCTTCCTTGGCTCTAAAAACAATTACTTCAGTTTTGAAAATCGATTGGCACATCCAATCACTGATTTGTTCAATGCACTTACTCATAGCTTGTACTGGACAATAGTCCCCTTGTGATATGGTTATGGTTAAATTTGTGTGTCATCCGCATAACTGTGGTAGCATATTTTGTTGTTTTCCATAATCTGAGCTAGTGGGAGCATTTAGATGTTGAACAGAAGAGGCCCCAGAATGGAGCCTTGGGGAACTCTATGTCATTTTTGTCCGCTCAGATGTGTAATTACCTACAGACACAAAGTAGTCCCTGTCTTTTAAGTAGGATTCAAACCAGTTTAGTACTGTGCCAGAAAGTCCCACCCAGTTTTCCAGTCTGTCTAGTAATATGTTGTGGTCGACCATGTCAAATGCGGCACTGAGATCCAGTAATACTAATACTGTAAGTGTATGTCATTGAAGACCTTAACAAGAGCAGTCTCAGTGCTGTGGTGTGGTCGAAATCCTGACTGGAAGACATCAAAACAGTTGTTTAGTGCCACAAAGTTGCTCAGCTGTTGAAAAACAGCTTTTTCAATGATCTTGCAGTTTTCAGGGCCTGTGGGAAGACACTTGAGAGAAGAGATGTGTTGACAATCTGTAGAAGATCTGAGGCCATGCAGTTTGAAACAATTTTGAAAAAGCCTGTAGGCAGAATATCAAGGCAGCAAGAGGAGGATTTCAGATGTTGTATAATGTCCTCCAGGTTTTTATGATTGATCAGATGGAATTGTGTACTACTCAAATTGATTTTCAGTGGACACAGAGACAACGCATATCCTGCACCTGATATGGAGGTACTGACTGCTTGTCTGATTGTCTGAATTTTGTCAGTGAAGAAGGAGGCAAATTCATTGCAGGTCTTGGTGGATAGAAGTTCAGGGGCTACTGACAAAGGAGGGTTTGTTAGCCTGTCGACAGTAGCAAACAAGGCACGTGCATTATTATTATTTTTGGCAATGATGTCAGAGAACAAGGACCGCCTTGCATTTCTCAGTTCCAAATTATAAATGTGAAGTCTCTCTTTAGAGATGTCATAATGAACCTGGAGATTTGTTTTTCGCCACTTGCGTTCAGCTTTTTGACACTCTTTTTTCCATTGTGACCAACATGGCATTTCTCCATGGAGATCTTTTCTTACTAGAGACAGCCTTTACCTTAGTAGGTGCAATGGCATCAATAACATTTGTAATTTTAGAACTGAAATTATCTACAAGCTCATTGATCGAGACCCAAGAGAGGGCGGGTATGACAGAGAAGGCCTGAATAAATATTTCACTGGTGTTTTCAGTGATATACGGTTTTGTGATTACCCCTGTTTGAACATTTATGTGGATGGAGATAAAACTCTCAAAGAAAACACAGGAATGATCAGAGAGAGCAACATCAGTCACTACAACCTTAGAAATGTTTAGATCCTTAGAGATGATTAAGTCCAGAGTGAGGCCCTTTGTTGTGTGTGGGCTCCGTCACATGCTGGGTCAGTCCATAGTTATCAAGAACATAATACAGTTCTTCAGTCCCTCTGTCCTGGGGGTTGTCAACATGGATGTTAAAATCACCAACAATAGGTAGACAGTCAAAGTCAATACACAGCAGTTCAGCAAAGTCATCGAAAAAGGTAGCACAGTATTTAGGTGGCCTGTTGATATTTAGAAATGTAACTCGAGAGGAGGAATTCAACTGAAGAACCACATATTCAAAAGAATCAAAGTTTCCATAAGACATCTGTTTGCATTGGAAGGAATCATTAAACAAAATGGCCACTCCACCTCCTTTCTTATGCATTCTAGCTTCACTCATAAAACTGAAGTTGGGAGGGGATGACTCGATAAGAACAGCTGCACTGTTATCCTGGTGTAACCAAGTTTCAGTTAAAAACATAAAATCAAGGTAGTGCTCGATGATAAAATCATTGATTAAAAATATTTTTCCTGACAAAGACCTGACAATTAACAAAGCTAAATTTAATGTGTTAAAAATATTATCTACCTAATTTTTTGAGACAAGCTGTAGCTGATGAGGAATGGATGCTAAATTTGATATATTTGCAGAATCAGTTGACTGCTTCCTGTTTCTTAACAGATTCGCCATTCTTTACCTGTTACTTATCAAGACATGAATTGAGCAAGCTACCAGTACACTGGGCCCCAGCTTTTCCTGGGAAGAGATATGAGTGCCATTAGCCTTGCAGCCTGGACCCAGCACATATCACTTAGCGCTTGCTGTATTTTGTACACAAATAACTGGATGTGCTGTTCTTATATCAGGCTGGGGAGAGCGAGGAGGAGGAGAGCTTATTCCCTCTGCGGCTGTCGTGAAGGGGGGGGAGGGGGCGGGCGCCGTAACTGTGACAAATGGGTTGACACTGGTCGAGGACTTAAAGCCATTGCTGGAGGTGGACGCCGAGGGGGGTTTAGGGGAGAGAAAATGGGAGCAGGTGTAAGTTTGGTCTCTGCAGTGACCAGCTCCTTCATCTGGTTAGTGAACTCCAAGAGGGGGGAGGAAGGAGAAAGGGTGACTGGAGAAGAGAGTGACCTGGATTAGGTTTGGTGAGGTGAAGGGGGTGAATCCTCAAAGGTGGAAATTGGTGGAGACTCCTCCTCTCGAGTCTGTTGACTGTCGTGTTTAAAGCTCTCTTCAGGCAGAGGCTGAGGCGGCTCTCTTTCAAGGTTTCTGCCTTGTTTTGTTATGTCTTCTTCTTGCTTTGATTCCTCTTGTCTCTTGACCTTAGCAGAGGGAGCAGATTGGTGACGCAGGAAGTAAAATAAGTTAGAGATGAACAATTTTACTCCTGATTTGTTAAGGAAAAGTCCATCTGCCTTAAAAAGATGTCTGCGGTCCCAGAAAAAGTTGAAATTGTCAATGAAGTGCAGTGAATGGACAGTATGCAGTTGAAAGCCATGGGTTCAGTGCCAACAATCTACTGAACCTCTCAACTCCTTTTCTGACTGGTGGTAGAGGGCCATCGATAAACACCTCAGCATTCAGAGAGCTGACTGTGTTAAACAGATCACTAAAGTCTCGTTTCAGCACCTCAGACTGTTGTTTCACAACATCATTGGTCCCTATGTGCAGTATGATGTTTTCCACATTTGGATGTGCAGCCATGATATGCAGGATTCTCTCAGTCATGAGAGCCAGAGTATTTTGGTGTTGTTACTGCACATGCTCCTTAAATCTTTTACAGCACAGTCACCCAAAATCAGAGTTTGAGGCCCAGTCGTTAGCTTTCCCTTAAGCCTTTTAATTTCTGATTTACTCTCAGTTCTTACCCTGCTGTGTGAAGATGAGAGGTTATCCAGGTCATCAGACGGAAATCCAGGGTCCTGCAGCAATGGAGCAAATCTGTTCTCCAGTTGCAGACTCGGTTGTTGGGGAGGTTTGTTGTTAGCTCTCCCTTTCACAGCTGTCCATGGCTGTGTCCTACTAAGAACAAGGGTTGAAGAGCCACTCTGCCTGGATGATGGTGTAGGCCAGCCAGTCGCATCACAAATCACAGGGTGCTGGGCTCTGCCTGTTACTCTTCCTCCCATTTTCCCAGGAAATTATTCACTCTTAGGCTTGTAGATTTACTTGTAGATTTATTATCCGGTTCACAGCCCTCCTGTTTCTTGGTAGTCTTGGTGGTGCTAATTAGCCGTGTGTTAGCATACTCTTGTCCACTGTTTTGAGTCCATGGTAAGGTGGTGTCATTCCCACATAGCCCATTCACTTCCATGTTCACTTCTAACCAGTGAATTTTGGTTTCCAGCACTGCAATCTTCTGTAGAAGTTTGTGGTAGTCATCTGTGGAGAAGGGAAGCATCTTGCTGCTAATTAGCTTTAGCTAAGTGCCACATTTCCAGTCACTGCAGTACAGGCTTATGCTGCTGGAAGGATATAATATCAGCGTCTGCACTGTAAGAAAGCAGGAAGCAAGAGCCTCCTGGGTTTTCCTTATGTTTGGGTGTACTCAAACATAAGGAAAAGACCCAAACTGCATTGTTGGTTTGGGCTTTTTAATGGCATTTGTTTACAATAAAAAAATACAGAATAACATCTCTTATCAAGTCTTATCCTCTAACCCAATATCCACTGAAATAATTAAGGTATTCCAGCTACATTTTGACACAGGGCCTCTACAAGACAAGGCCTCACAATTGGGTTAAAATGTAGCTGGCTTTAAGTCCTGATCACTTCAGTTTATATTGTGTTTCAGTGGCCCATATTACCATTACTGTTATTACATTGAATTCATATGTGTAGCATCATCCAGTGTGAGACTTACAGCATCATGACATCACATGAGAGCATCATGGGAAATGAAGTGATGGAGTCCCAAACTGGAAACACTACACACACAAACACACATATGATTGATGTCCTGTCAACATCATATATATTAACAAATGCAACAAATAATGTGATGCCAACGTAAAACACATTCACACAGATGTATAAAAACCCAACATGCACACACAAACACACACACGCACACACCAGCGCTAGGTGCTGTGGTCTTCTTACTCTGATCTCGGCTGCTTTGACCAGGACTCTCTCATCCGTTTCCACGACGTCAGTGTCCCTGTCCCTGGGAGACAACCAGCAGAGGAGACAGGAGTGTTTAAGTAGGGAGGAGAGGGAGCACTCATTCTTCCAGTCTGCCTTCTCTCCATCATGCCCTCCTTCCCATGATCCCTCTATTTTTTCCTGCTGCACTGCTGGCTCCTCCATTGCTGCCCTCTTTAGCTGTTGCTACACTGCAGAGGAGGCGGAGCTGCCTCTGTGAGTGTGTCAGTGTGGGTGTGTGTGTGTGTGGGGGGGGGGGGCAGAGGCAGAATGCACCAATGTGAGGATGGAAACAGAGAGGGGAATGGGTCAGACAGAGAGAGAGGAAAGCTATAGAGCAAGTTTATCCATCCATAAGATAATTTCTTTCCTCTCCTCTAGTCTCCTTCCTTAATGTGTTTCCTCTTCCTTCCTTTTTTCCACTCCTACAATCACACTGCTGCTCTTCTCACACATCTCTCACCCCCTCCTATGTCCTCCTTCTCCTCCATGGCCACTGCAGTATGCATCAGCCAAACACATAAACACACACGTGCGCGCACATACACACATACAGTCAGTGAGAGCAGTGACTGAGCCATTCATAAAAATCACTGAGAGCACAACAGCAACAATCTCCACTGTCAATCAATTAGGCTACCAATTAATCATTCATGAATACATTATTTTATATATGAACAGGTTATTAAATGTAGCATTGCCAATTAATAACCCTGTCCTTTCCTGCTTTAGTCATTAGCACCAGTCATGAATTTGCAATAGGGTTGAGGTTTTTTATAATAGTTACAATGCACTGTACTGTAATGTTATGTTATTACTTTATAATCTGATCAATAATGGATTTTCTGAGGCTAAAACTGATGTCAATACTTGAGAGTTTAAAAAAATCTGATTGAGACATATCAGCTGATGTTTGTATTTTAACATAAACAAACATTTTAAATATGAATCCCTTAAATTTTATTATTAAATATGTGTATCAAAGATATGGAATATTGCCCAGTATTAATCAAAGAGTTTAAACATCCATATATTAGCCAATAAACATAAATAAAGATTTTTCTATTGAATTTGTTTTTTTAACAATTGCCACCAAGAAATGTGCCAGGCAGGATGTTTTTACAGTTGAAAAATAAACTCTTCACTACACATGACTTGTGATCAGGCAAAAGTTAGGAAAGTGTGTCTATCTATCTCTCTCTCTCTCAATTCAGTTCAAATAGCTTTATTGGCATGAACAAAAAAACATGATTCATATATTATATATTACATATTACATATACATATTAAATACACAGGTGTCACATGCAGGTTCTATATTACACTGATGCACTCCATTCTTTGATTGCAATACAATACAGTACAACACAGTTTTATAGAATTTGATACAGTTACTTAATATCTTATAAATATAGATTTTACAGTGTTTGTGAGTCCCTCAGGCTGTGGCAGGCAGATACATATTTAGCTGCTAGGGGAGCTGCTGTCCCTTCACCCAGGAGAACTGCCAGTTTCTCCTCTAGGAGTTAACATTTGGAGGTTAGGTATTTTCTTGGCTATTTCCCGGTAGAGGAAGTCTCTTATTGAAGAGAACTTTTCACAGTGGAGGAGGATGTGCATCACTGTCTCTACCTCCCTTGTCAAGCAGTGACCACATACCCTCTCCTCTATGGGCAGCCATGTCTGTCTATATCTTCCTGTTTCTATTGCTAGTTGATGGTCACTAAGCTTGTATTTGGTCAGGATCCGTCTCTGCTTCGTATCGCTGACAGAGTGGAGATATTCAGCCAGTTTATATTCTCTGTTAGGGCCAAATAACAATTTTATTCTGTTGTGTTGTTTTGAATCAGTGATGATAGGAGCAGGGGTGGAGCAGTGATTTTAAAAGTGTGGGGGTTCTAGAGGTAGGACATGAGCACGGCAACCCCCAGCCTTCGAGCCCTGTTCCAGTCTCAACATGCCAAATCAAAACAAATGCCATGCATTTAAACATTTTTTTCCACTATTGTAGTTGTAACCACTGCTTCAGCTTACCACAAAATAATTACTGAGACCATATGAGTGTAAATTTAGGGTCTCATAGCAGTTTACTACTTACATCCAGTTATTTGTATGAATTGCTGTGCTGGAGCATAGCTCTATCCCTATTATACTTAAGATAATCACAGAGTATCTTTGTCCTACTTCCTTACATACCTTATAGACATGAAATTAAAGGAAACTTACACTTCCATTAAAATGAAATGGATAGTTACAGATGCTTAACAAATTGAACCCTGGTAACAAATCAGTATCAGTAAAGAGTCAAATCAGTCAAGAGTCATTTCTGAGTCCATGGACTGGTACAACCTAAACTGTCTTCATTTTAAAAAAAAAAAAAAGTGTCTCTTTTAGTCGGAATCCAAATGAGACTTTTAATTGTCTTTAATCTGAAAACTAAATACCAAAACTTGTATCAGCAGCCGTCAGTTCCTCTCCAACAGCAATAGGGAAGAAGCTGTTCCTCTTCATCCGAAGTCCACCTCCAAGCTAACAGGAGAATATCACATACGCAGGTGATTTGAGGCTAGTGAGTGCAGAGAGTGAGCAACTAGGTCTCACAGGCCACAGCTGCAACCATCTGAACCCTTTTTAAGCTCAATATTAATTAGTATTATTACTGTGGTCTAGCTTTAGTACATAATACAAACTATAGCTCACCAAATTCATGATTTGGTTTTTAATGCATACAGTGTCCTTCGTGCTTTTTCTTTGAGTATGTTTATTGCCATATTGAAATTTCCATGCAGATGCAGATATGTTCAAACCAAGGTAAGTATAATTTGTTGTGTGTTCAATTAGGGTGTTATTCAGAGTAAAATGGTATTTGTTTTCAAGATATCTGTATGGTTTTTTTTGAAAGATCATGATTTGGGTTTTCTTAAAATCTACATCCAAAGCCCAGTTCTGGCAGTATTGTTCCAGGATGGTCAGGTTATGTTGAAGACCATCACTGATAGGGGACAACATAATAAGGTCATCTGCATAAAGCAGGTATCTAATCTCTGTGTCAAAGAGTGTGAGGCCTGGAGTTGCTAAATTTTTATCCTGACACACAGGTAAACGGCCACCAAGACCAATGCCTTCTTTTACAATGTGTGTATAGTCATTATAAATGACCTGCTTCCATGTGCTGATGTTGTCCGTATGAAAGAGAACATTGTTTTTGATCTTTTTGCCATTGCATATGATGTAGTCAGCAAACAGTTGTTCTACATTGGACAAGAGTGTTGCCTCTTTGTGTTTTTTCTTGGCTATGGCACTGCTACAGTTAGCAGGGTATTCTACCTCTCTGCTGTAACTGCAGTTGTTCTGTTCCGTCTCCATGGTAACACACTCTGCTTCAACTGCCAGAATCACAAAGCTAGCTAATTTAGTGATGTTTTAGGCATTTAATTTTTTTTTTTTTTTTTTTAAAACAGATTTGTTTTACCTCTTTCAGTGTTACAGATGTTCTGTCTCTTCTGTCTCTTCTCCTCTTTTCTTTTTTTTTCAGCCTCTTTTCCTACCGTTCCTTCAGGTTTTGTGTCAGGCTAGCAGGGTTGGTTCATTTGTTCCCTGCTGTCTCTCCGGTTTATATGTGCTGGAGATCTTTTTTTTTTTTTTGGTGATATTGTTTTCTCTCTCTCTCTCTCTCTCTGAGTGCATGCTGGGAGTGAGCGTGATGAGTGCGGTGGTGAGTTTGCTCTGTGAGTGACTGAGTTTTATTTCTCTGTCTTTTTATGTTTTTTCTTGTGTATGTAAAGTCACTGTTGATCGTGTTGTTTTGTCTTTCACTGTGTTTGAGTGAACTTTGGGTGGTGTTGGTGGCGTCAGCTGCCAGCTCTGCTGGTCAGCATGACAGCAAGTGGAGGCTCTGGCTTGGAGAAGCTAACTCGCCGGCATGCCATTAAGCTGGCTCCGGCGGTTAGATGCAGTGTGGAGGAGTGTAGTCTGGCTGTTGGGGAGGTTGTTGGGTATGGCAGCATTAAATCTGCCTCCCAGATGAACAACTCTGTGGTTGTATTTCTGGACTGCGTGGACAAAGTAAACCGTGTGGTTGAGAGTGGTGTGATTATTCATACCTTCACTCCGGTGTTTTCGTTGGTGAACCCCACTAAAAAAGTAATCATTTCAAATGTTCCACCTTTCATCAGAAATGAACTTGTATCGCCCATAAAACTGATTCCTCTGGGCTGTAAATCCCCTCATTTAAAACAGGTCATGTCTTTCCGCAGACAGGTTTTCATGATTCTTAACAAAAATGAGGAAGACTTAAACCTGATTTTAGAGTTCAAGGTAGATGACTTTGATTACACTTTACATGTAACGACGGATAATATGAAGTGCTTTGGTCATGGTTTGGAGGGGCACCTCGTACGCTCATGCCCGGAGAGGGGAGGGGCGGCCGGTCCAGCTCCTGGCGAGGAGCCGTCTGGGTGGCCGGTCTGTGCTGCGTCGAGCAGGGCAGCGTCTCAGGATGAGGACATACAAGGTGACACAAGCATAAAGGAGAAAAATAATGTGGGGTCACCTGATTCACAAACCGATTTGGAAGCTGAGACAGGTGTCAAATGGGTAAATGACAGCAAAAGTCAGAAGGAGAAAACTGTGAGGAGGCAAGTGAGCAGAGTGGGACAGACTGCTGCCAGGGTGGCAGAGTCTGTGCTAGAGTAGGAGCAGGAAGAGTGCATGGATGAGGATGTTGTGAAATCATCAGTGAAACGGAAGAATACAGAAACCAAACAAATTGAAGGCAGAGTGAAAAGGGTGTCAAAGTCAATGACAGAGTGTCCATACTCTCAACCAGAGGAAAGGCTAGACTCTGACTGTCAAAACGAGAGCTTAAAGAGTGGATATTCTTTCAAAAGTTTTTACAGGACACAAAGGGGCTGAGACAAGTCAAGGTGGACAGTTATTTTCCAGACCTGCAACTTTTTCTGGATTCAGTAAAAGTTTACATGAAAAACACAGAAGAGTTTGTGCAGCCTGTTTTCTCTGATCAGGAGATCTCCAGACTGAAAAAAAATAGTTCAAGAAAGAATCAAATACGCACTGATGAATAATATGTTTTTAATTTTTCTATTTTGTGTGCTTTTATCCCAGGTTTGGCCCATTTTGCACATGTGCACTTTAAATATTGGCACTTAAATCTGAATGGAGCGAGTGATATCACCAAGAGAGCCTCTCTGTTAAGTTGACTTGACTTTTATGATGTTTTAGGTGATGTAATTAAACAATGTCATTCTGATGAGTTTCTGTACCTTGGAGGGGATTTTCACTGTACCGAAAACCCCAAAATGGACAGGAACCATCCAGAGCCACATGTGGCTTCTAAGAATTGTATTTTTAGGTTAAGTGAAGCTCATGAGCTGAGTGATGTGTGGAGAGTTTTTCATAAAAGCCACCATCAGTACACCTGGGTCCATACTAAGGACAACCTTTTGTCCATGGCCAGGCTCGATAGGTTTTATTGCTTTAAACATCACTTAAATGTTTTTAGAAGTTCTTTTATAAGTCCAGTTGGTTTTTCTGACCACTCTTTGGTTCAGGTTTCTGTTTTTATCAAGCAGATACAATCTGACAGTGCTTATTGGCATTTTAACACATCGCTTTTATCAGATGGAAATTTTACAGATGTTTTGAATTTCTTTTGGAAAAATTTTAGAGGGTCTACAGCTCCTTGCAACAATGGTGGGATAATGGGAAAAGTCAGATCCAGAAACTATGTCTACAGTACACTTTCAATGTCTCCGAAAACATGGCCAGGTCTATAAGAGCTCTCTAGAGAGAGAGAGAGAGAAGTGGTGGGGCTGCAGGCTTTTGCAGATTCCACAGGAGAAAGAGGACACATTGAGAACCTCAAAACTAAAATGTCTGTCTTGGCTGACTTGCTGGGTACCTGCAGTAGGTTTCAAAATGTGGCTTTGATGGATGCTCCCTCTCACTTTTTCTTTGGGTTGTAGCAGAAAAATGGGCAGAGGAGGCAGATGATGTCACTATGCTTACATACTGGGCAGCTGCTGCAGGAGTCTGCTGACATCCGCAGGTTTGCAGTGAGTTTTTATGGTAACTTGTTCGCGTCAGAGTACACCGAGAATCCGGAGGTGTCTCAGTTCTTTTATGCAGATCTGCTAAAGGTCTCGGAAGACGCCAATGCAGAGCTAGGGAATGAGATATCGTCTGAAGAACTGTGTGCTGCACTGGGGTGGAAAATCCCGAGGAATTGATGGTCTGCCTGCCGACTTCTATAGGACCTTCTGGTCGGTGCTTGGAGCAGTCTTGACTCTCCTCCCTAAAAAAGGAGAGTTACAGGATATTAAAAACCAATGTCCTGTGTCTCTCCTCTGCACTGGCTATAAGCTTCTGTCCAAGGTTCTGGCCAACAGAATGAGGAAGGAGATGGAGCAGGTCATTCATGTGGATCAGACCTATTGTATACCTTACAGGTTGGTAACAGACAACATAGCTTTAATTAGAGATGTTGTGGACCTCTCCAGTTCTTTGGGGTTAGATCTTGGGCTGATTTCCATAGATTAACAAAAGGCTTGACCAGGTTGAACATGTTTACCTGTGACAAACACTCAGAGCTTTTGGTTTCAATCCAGGTCTGATAGCCCAGATCCAGGCTTTGTATGGAGACATTGAAAGTGTACTTAAAATAAATGGTGGTTTAAGTGCTCCTTTTAAGGTAGGGAGGGGGGTTAGACAAGGTTGCCCCCTCTCAGGCATGTTGTACTAATTGGCCTTAGAGCCTTTTTTACACAAACTAAGAACACGACTCTCTGGTTTTAATCTCCCTGGTTCCGACTCTGTTGTTAAGCTTTCTGCCTATGCTGATGATGTCATAGTGTTGGTCCAAAAACAGAGTGACATTGACTCTTTAGTTGACAGTGTGGAAAACTTTGGTCTGATCTCTTCTTCAAAAGTTAATTGGGAAAAAAGTGAAGCTCTGATGGTAGGTGATTATTTAAAGCAGCTCAGCTTACCTGGGAGGCTCACCTGGAAAAAAGGAGGCATCAAATACCTCGGGTTATACCTCAGAGATCCCACCACTGTCTCTATGAACTGAGACAATGTTTTAGAGAAAGCCGAAGGCAAACTTAAAAAATGGAAGTGGATTTTACCCAAGTTGTCTTTTAGAGGTTGTGTTCTGGTTATTAATAATTTGATTGCTTCTATGTTGTGGCACCATTTGTACTGTGTTGATCCTTCAGCTAACCTTCTGTCAAACATCCAGAGGGTGATCATGGACTTTTTCTGGGATCAACTCCACTGGATCCCACAGTGTCTTGTTCTTATCTAAAGATGAATGAGGACAAGGGCTGATTAACCTGGCCAGTAGGGGTGCTGTTTTCCACCTCCAGCACATTCACAGACTGCTGACATGGTGTAGAGGCCTGTGGCTTGGGTGATCCTAGGCTTAGATGGAGGTCAAGGGTTGACTGAGAATTTGTTTTTAATGGATCTACAGAACTACAGAGTGGGCTTTCTGA
Source organism: Thunnus albacares (assembly GCF_914725855.1). Lineage (NCBI taxonomy): Eukaryota > Metazoa > Chordata > Actinopteri > Scombriformes > Scombridae > Thunnus > Thunnus albacares. The sequence goes on along the minus strand of NC_058117.1, from coordinate 367,653 downwards.
TTTTTATCAGGGGCTGTTCAGGATGTGGGGCATGTTTAAGAAGCACAGGCTGCTGAGTGAAAGCTCTTTGTACTGAATTTTAAAGGAACCTGTCGTCTATGGACTACGTTTTAAAACACTCTGTGGACCGGGAACCTCATTGATGGAGAGGTTTGTCTCCTCTGGAATCGTCATGCTGGGGCAGCTGGTGAGACTGTGTGGACCTAAGCTAGAGATGGTTTCTGCTCTGGCTTCTCAGCTGGGAGTATTTTCAGAGAGACTCTTAACCAACCAGCTCAGAGTGTGGAGAGACCAGCTCTCACAGACAGAACAGAACCTCCTGGTCTTATACTGCCAGGGCTCTGTTTTACCCACCGACTGATCCTTTTCCAGCAATCACATTGACTCCTGATTTTAAAGACTGCTCTGGTGTTTTGTTGAATTGTGCTGTACCCGGAGGTGTAAACTTGAATGGTTTAACTGGGTGAAGGATGTACCAGCTGTTGGTAAAGATGGTGAACAAAGCCAAGTTGAGGGGGCGTGCTGACACACCATGGAGGTCTCACCTGGGTCTGAGTGCCGAGGTGAGGCCTCAATAGAGAGCACTTTATAAAACCTTGTTAACCAAGAAGGTGGGAAACTTACAGTGGAGGGTTTTACATGGCGTCCTGCCTGTAAATGCTTTTATTTCTGTTTTAAATCCAAGTGCTTCTGAGCGTTGTCCTTTCTGTCCTCAGAGAGAAACTGTTTTTCACTGTTTTTTTGAATGTGTGAGGTTAACTCCTCTGTTTCTGTTTTTGAAGAGGCTCTTTGGTGAGTTTGGGGAATTTTTCTCCAAACAGGTTTTCATCCTGGGTTACAAATACTAGAGGAGGACTCGAAACACTGGAAACAGAAGCTGACAGGACATCAGTGCTTTCTGTTAACTGACTTTTGTGATGGTGCGCTGCTGCCAAACTGTATGGACCCGTATCCCGCCATTGGACTTTTTCCAGATTTTAAAGACTGTTCTGGTCCTTTACTTGAGTCTGTCAACCCTGTGGGAGCTTCATTGGAGGGCGCCTGAGGAAAGACTCTGTATAAGTTGATGGTTAAAACTTTGAACCAGAATAAACTAAATGGACACTGTGACACCCCACGGAGAACTTATGGAGGACTTAGACCCTGACGTCAAACCAGCATGGAGGTCTTTGTATAAACCTCCTTTAACAAAGAAGCATGCAGACCTGCAGTGGGGAATCCTACATGGCATTGTAGCAGTGAACTCATTTATCTCTGTTATTAATGCTGCCGTGGAGGAGAAATGCCCCTTCTGTAGCCAAAGAGAGACAGTGTTTCACTGTTTCTCAGAGTGCACTCGTCTGACAGCTCTGTTTGTGTTATTGGAAACCATTTTTAGCAGATATGGAGAAATTTTTATGAAGCAGGCTTTTAGTTGTGGTTATAAATATACTCACCAACAGAAGAACAAATGTCAGATATTGAACTTTGTTTTAGGACAGGCAAAGATGGCGGTGTATGTGAGCTGCAGGAGGAAGGTGGAGGAAGAGCTGAATGTTGAATGTAATTCCTGTTTTTGTCAAAAGAAGTTTCTGCAGGGTGAGACATGGCTGCCTTGCTCACACCTGTGTCATAAAAATCATGCAAGTTTTGTGCCCATTCACTTGAATTTCAATCAGTAAATTGAAAACCCTTGATGAGTTTGTGTGTAAAACAAATTAATTTCCTAATTTTCATCGAGTTTATTTTTAGGAATGTAAAAACTTTTAACTAGGGATGCACGACATTGGATTTTTGCCAATATCCGATATGCTGATATTTCCAACTCATTGTGGCCGATCTGATGAAAAATGACTAGTTTGTGTGGAATAGCAGTTAAATTGCTAGAAACACATAAAAAAGCATATGTTGTGTGTGCCATGACTCTGTTAGTCAAGCATTTGGGATGAGTGTGGATCAGAGCTGATGAAAAATGACCAGTTTGTGTGGCCATCTGAAGATTTCCCATAATATTTTGTTGTCACATGACCTATGACATTCGAGGTATTGACTATTTGTTTGCATTTTAGTGTCACATTAGTCTGAGAGTTATACCAACCAAATTTCAAAAGAATCTGATAAACCCTCAAGGGGAACTTCAAAAAATAAGCATGAAATACACAAAAAATGCACAAAATCCAAAATAGCCGACTTCCGGTTGGGCGGAGCTAATGAAAACCACTGTGAATACCTCCAAAATTATGAGAGCAACGTGAGTTCCAAATTTCATGAATATTGGAGCAACTTTATCCCAACTATGGCCTGCAACACGTTAGGGGTCGCTATGGAGCCTTCTAAATACACATGAACGCAATCCCTGTATATTCTTGCAATTTTCGCAGGTTTTGATGCGTGCGCCAAGTTTCTTGAGTTTTTCGAGCATGTCTGGCACCTCAAAAGCAGCTCCCTGTTTCATTGCAAATAATGCGTCACCATGGCAACAGCATTTGATGAAAACTGAAAAGCTTCACTATTTATCATCAAACACATCATAAAGCTTAATTTACAAAATTTTAGGTGGATCTGGTTAACCTGCAAGGGGCAGTTTGTAGAAGTACAAGGCTTATAACTTCCTGTTGCCAGTAGGTGGCGACAGGGTTACTCTAACCCTATAGTGCCACCTTCTGGCACTAACCCTCCCCAGGAGCTGCAGCTGACAGATGGCTGCTTCTGTGGACAGAGACACTGAACGCAGGTCAGAGATCATCATCATCATCATCATCATCACTGGATGATATTGACATCCAGAGATGATGATCTTTTCCTCCTCCCCCTCACTCAACAAAAGAGGAGGAAGGTGTTATATCCGTTTAATCCATACCGACACAGACCTGCGTTTAGCATCTCTGTCCACAGAGGCAGCTGTCTGTCAGTTGCAGCTTCTGGGGGGCTGAGAAGACAGTGGCCAGACAAACTGCCTTCACCAGGCTGACTGACAGTAGAAATTTGCTGAACCAAAATAGTTTACATGTTGGCTCCACGGGACGAAATCAACAGTGTTTGTATTTATAAATACATGATGATGATGCATATGATGATATACATAATGAATCATTGGCTTTATGTCCCCACCCACTGTAGCAAATGAGCCTACCTGTCTGCCTCTGATGAAACAGGCAAGCTCACAGACAGACTGGGAGCCTTGATCAATCAATGTAGATACAGTTAATAAGATGAAAACACATTTAACGGGATATTCAACATCCCATGTGGGCCTACGCAATAGACAGCTGTCTGTATGTATGTATGTAGGTATGTATATGTATATGTGTGAATTAATTAGGGCCTGAGCCCCAAAGGGGCGAAAACCTTATTGTATTTCGTGTGTTTGTTTCTTTCTTTCTTCTTTGTTATTCTGCTACTTCAACCCTGAATGATAAAATGTAAAAATTATCTCCCAAAGTGCCAAAATGTGCTCTATAGCATCCCCTATGTCACTAAAATGGCCGCCATGGCCCATAGGAATGTCGTAGAGAGATTGAACCAAAACTCAATTATTTGTCTCATCAAGACCTACATGACCTATGCTGAGACCCCTGACCTAAATCCAACAGGAAGTCTGCAATATGCCCATCAAAGTACGACTTTGCGCCAATTTTGGACCCCCAAGAAACGCTATCACCTCCTAGGGTGTTAATGGTATCGGCTTCAAACTTGAATACATGACTTATGACACTGTGCTGAACAAAAGTTGTTAAAAAATTTTGTAATAACTCGAACGAGTTAGATTTTATAAGCCCCGAAAGTTGGAGTGCCACATTGCACCTTACAATGTAAACCAATGGGGAGGCAATCTCTGGGCATGGACTTTGTGCCAAACTGAGGCATCTGACATCTAAACTATAAGTCAGACCACTTTCAAACCTGCATCAATGGAATCGCGACGAAAATTCCTTCTAAAATGTGATTTTTAATGTAAGATTTGGCCAAAGTCATGGGATTTATGAAGATATTTCCACTAGAAGACTGCTCTGAAATCCTGCTCTCAATCTGACAGGGAGAGGGAGGGAAGAAAGTCAGGGGATGGGTGTGACAGTTGAATGTAGCTCAATTTTATAGGATATAGCAGAAAGGTCTATATACTTACAGTACATTATATACAAAATTTGTATGAAGTTTGGGGTTATTGTGAGGGTGACTAAGTGATAAAGTGCAGTAGAAAAGTAAAATCTTAACTAAATTTGGGCTCTTAACTAAAGCTGCAGTTACTTATGTCTCTACACACCTGACAGTACACATGTCAATCAAACTTTGACCAGGTCATGTGGGTTAAAAGTCTTTACTTTTCTAAAAATAGACTTGATGAAAATTAGGAAGTGAATTTCTTTTACACACAAACTCATCAAAAGTTTTCAAATTATTAATTGAAATTACAGTGAAAGGGCCCAAAACTTGCATAATTTTGATGACACAGGTATGAGCAAGACAGACATGTCCCACCCTGCAGAAAAGTCTCATCCTCACACTGTTTAGATTTTAGAGGAAGTTGCTATAACTTTATTGTACATGCTCCAGTCCGCACCGAACTTTACATGTTTGATAAGAGTCCCGGCCTGAACACGTCTGCATGACAATATTCCATTAGTGATGCAAACTGGCTGAATAGCGCCCCCTACAAAATTTCAGCGAAGCAGCCCCAGCAGCAAACAAAATAGTGGATAAAGGAAGTGATGTTTATCTCCTTCTTGCACTGTCTGAAAACAGCCCGGGTCTGAAGACATCTACATGCCCGTGACAGAAGCCCTTCGAGTGCACCGCGGCCTGACGTGCGGGAGGCGCAAGGGCCCATTCATCGCAGCTTGCAGCTTTAATTACTTTGAGGCTGGATTATGGCAATTTCTTATTATCGGGCTGCCCAAACAAGTCTCTAAAGACTCTCCAGCTGGTCCAGAATGCAGCTGCACATGTACTGACAAAAACTAGAGAAAGAGATCATATTTCTGTCATTTTAGCTTCGCTACATTGGCTTCCAGTGAAATCCAGAATTTAATTTAAAATCCTTCTCCTCACCTAAAAAGCCCTTAATGGTCAGACGCCATCATATCTTAAAGAGCTTGTAGTACCCTACTACCCCAAGAGAACACTGCGCTCCCAGAGTGCCGGCTTACTTGTGGTCTCCAAAAGTAGAATGGGAGGCAGAGCCTTGAACTATCAGGCCCCTCTCCTGTGGAACCATCTTCCAGATTCGGTCTGGGGGGCAGACACCCTCTCTACATTTAAGAGTTAGGCTTAAAACTTTCCTTTTTGATAAAGCTTATAGTTAGGGCCGTCTTCTCCTCCACCTCTCCATCTGTATGCATTCATGTACGTTTAATGCATGTTACTAACTTGGCTTCTTCCCTGGAGTTTTTTTTGCTTTCTTGTCTCACAAGAAATTCCAGAACCTGAGTGATGACAGCGTGGTCCAGCCTTGACACCTTCTCTGGGTATTATTGCTATTATTATTACTGGTCATCTCTATTATAATTATTGTTATGTTGGGGTTCGCAACCAAAGTGTGAAGCTCCACCCATGGATTCAGGTGATCAAAACTAGAGATTCCCCTCTTATCTTTCTCTTTTCTCCACGAGCTGCAGCAGGAGCAGCTCCTTGCTCTCTTTCTCCTTCAGCTGCAGGAGCAGCTGCTTGCTCTTTCACACCTCCAGCAGCTGCTGGAGCATCTCTCAGCTCTCTTGTGTGGCCTGCTCACAGCAGACACACACAGTCTTCTTTACGGCAGAAGACGTGAGAGCCTGCCTAAGACTCAGAAACTAAGTTTCCTTGTGCCAGCAGCTAACACACAAGTCTGCTGGCCAGTTTAACAAGTACAGGAGCCGCGAAATGGAGTTAGCTTGCCGCTAACTCTACACAAAGGAGTGACCTGGGCCCTCTGCACAACTAGGGTGCTGTCTCTCCAGCAATGCCTGCATCTTTCAGCTTCAGAGCCAAAGCCTTCTCAGCCTGCTCAGCCACCGGCTACAAAGCAGAACGCCACAAAGCATCTCTTCCTTCATGAACTGGTAACAACTGGGCATAGCCTAGCAACACAGTGAAGCATAGTACGGCTAAGCAAGAATGTTTAACTCAAACAATGTACTGTACGTGTATTGATTTGGTTACGGTTATACATTGAACTGTTGTTGTGATGTCCTTTTTGCTTATAGTCACTGCATAGCCACACCGCTAGGTGTAACACATGTTACATCCAGTAACTAGGCCTTGCATGCAACTAACCTCATTTTAACCTGGCACCTTTAGCATACACCAATATGCCTTGAATAGAGAACCACACAGTTAAGAGGTTAAAACCTAGTTTAGCAAACTTTGGTTCAGGCAGCACATGTGGTTCAAGACACCACATGGTCTGGCCTTTTATCTCTGTAGTTCCCTTTATCAGCGAAATTGTCGGCATGCAATGTGCTCAGTCACCAGGTGACTGCAGCCATCTTGCTATTGTCTTCCCTACACACATACACACTCACTCACTTATATATAGGTACACTTAGCTAGATTAGTATTGTGTGTTGCTTTTACCCTTTCGTTAAATAAATGCTTTTGGATATACCTGTTGTCTGTTTTAATGATTAATCTTTGATAATCGTTAATTATTGCTGATAGCCAAACTTGTAGCCACGGCCCAACAAAATGGCGCCCTGCATGAGGCAGAGTATTGTTGGCAATTATTCATAATTGTGCAATATTAATTTCAGCATAATTTTGGCCAGCACCAAAATTCTGGAATCTAAAACCTTTAGACTATCCAAAAGTCTTTATATTTAACACGACCAGTCTGCCACAGGAGAAGATATCTAGCTGTACTTACAAACAAGTGAAGTGTTGGGAGAATTGATTTTTTCAAATCAATTTTAGCTAAAGCAATTGTTAACCCAAATCTTGAGTTGTTGATAACTACCACTTTAAGCCCTCGTAGTGTTAAACTAAGAGATTGCTGTTGCTGCTAGCCACTCAGGTTGAACCTACTCTGTAGGAAGTGTAAAAATTTTGGTTCAGCATTCGAATGGCACACATTAAATGCCATCCTGTCAAGCTGTCAGAATTAGTTGTTAATTCAAGTGCTCCCCTTGTTAATTATAACACAGTGTGCCACCAACCCTGTAACACATAGAGAGCTTGTACCTGGCTGTTACTGGGCATTTTGCTGACATGGTTTGGGTCCACTTGTACCCTTAGAGGGAAGGGTCACTGCAAATAAATACAAAGTTGTTTTGAGTGATCACCTTAATCCTATGATGAAACATTTCTATCCTGATGGGAGTGGTCTCTTCCAGGATGACAATGCCCCCATCCGTAGGGCACGAGAGGTCACTGAATGGTTTGATGTATGAGTATGAAAATGATGTGAATCATAAGGCCTTCACAGTTACCTGATCTCGAACCAACTGAAACCTATGGGAGATTTTGGACTGAGGTGTTGGACAGCGCTCTCCACCATCATCATCATCAAAACTAGGGAATATCTTTTTGAAGAATGGTGTTCATCCCTCCAGAAAAGTTCCAGAGACTTGTAGAATCAATGCCAAGGTGTATTGAAGCTGTTCTGGTGGCACGTGGTGGCCCAACACCTTACTAAAACATTGTTGGCTTTTCCTTTAATTTGTCTGTATGTACAACATGTTTGTGTGTGGCTTAAACTTAACATTAGTCAACAATTAGGTATTTATTCATCAACATTGCAACACTGTAACAGTGATCAAACATTAACATGAACAGTGTCTCTAGTCGCTAGAATATCAGAAAATAATTTTTGGGGGTAAATTGAGCCATTGACTCAACTTCCCCAACATCACTGGCACGTTTTACCCCACAACCTCCATTCTGACAAAACTGTTTCACACAGTGGCTCAGATCCACAATTATGCTAAGTTCCAGCCCATATTCAGTGCAGATGTTCCTGTACACTATGCCAGCCACTTGGTTATGGCGTTCCATGTACGCTGTTCCTGCCTGCATCTGCGCAAAGATATTATGCTGCTATTATGTGCCTAACTGTCTCAGGAGCACCCTTGCACAGCCTGCACCTGGGGTCCTGTCTGGTGTGGTAGATCCCCACCTCTATTGATTTTGTATTAAGTGCCTGTTCTTGTGTTGCCATGATTAGTGCTTCTGTGCTGTCCTTCAGTCCAGCCTTTTCCAGCCACTGGTAGTATTTCTTGATATCAACCACTTCCTCTATCTGTCGGTGGTACATGCTGTGCAAGGGGCTTGTCCTTTGTTGTTCATGCCCCTCGGTTTTGATCATCCTCCCTCTCTTCAATACCATCCAACTACACTTAGCTAGTCCGAATGACATTCTGATGTCGTTGCTGTAGATCCTGGTGATGTGGATCAGTGAGTCGATGTCATGCTCATTCCTGGCATACAGCTTCATGTCATCCATGTAGAGGAGATGACTGATGGTTGTTCCACTTCGGAACTGGTATCTGTAGCCACTCTTTGAGATGATCCGGCTGAGGGGGTTCAGGCCTATGCAGAACAGTAGCGGGGATAGTGCATCACCTTGGTATATGCCGCACTTGATGGTAACTTGTGCAATTGGCTTTGAGTTGGCATCCACATTGTTTTCCACAGCCCCATTGAGTTCTTGATGAAGGCTCTTAGTGTCCTGTTGATGTTGTCCATTTCCAAGCATTCCAGTATCCCTGTGTGGCATTGAGTCGTAGGCTTTCTTGTAGTCAATCCATGCGATGCACAAGTTGGTCTGCCTGGTCTTGCAGTCTTGGATGACTGCTCTATCGACCAGTAGCTGGTGCTTGACGCCCCCGGTATTACTACCAATTCCTTTCTGGGCCCTGCTCAGGTATTGGGCCATGTGCCTATTCATCTTAGCTGCTATGATGCCTGACAGGAGCTTCCATGTTGTACAGAGGCAGGTTATTGGCCAGTAGCTGGATGAGATCATGCCCTTCTGGGGGTACTTCATGATCAGGACTGTCCTGCCTCCTTCTCCCATATGCTCTTCCAATATTGTTCAGTCTCAGCCCTGAGTGGATCTGTTTTGGTGTTGTTACCCTGCCACTGAAAGTACACTTTGGATGGTTCGGTGGAGAACATTCTATTTTCTCTCCTAGCTTCTGCTTCTCCTGTGTATCTCTTCAGGCGGGTAGCCAGAGCTATAAGCCTTTGCTTGGCAGTCTTCAGTGCCTCAGGTATAGACAGCATGTTGTACTTCCTAGGTATCCCTTTTGTCCCCACATCTTTCTGTAGTTCTAAGAGTTGACTAACTTCTCTCCGTGTTGCCTTGATCTTGGCCTCCAGTCTCATTCTCCATGGAGGGTAATGCTCTTTGTGACTTATGGTGTTCATCTTGTAGCCAAGCACTTCTAGGATCACTGTTGCTGTGGTGTTTATCAGCTGATTGCTCTCAGTTATGGTCTAAGTAGGAACAGTACGTAGTGCTGCATTCACGTCCTCTAGCAGACTTTCAGCCTTGGTAATCGGCTACGGGGGTGCCGGGTGTCCAGCTTAGTCATGATAGTCATGCCGCAACCTCTGCATATAAATATATATATATATCAAAACCAGAAAACAACTTGTTTTTCGCTTTGATTGTCATATCTATATTATCTGCCCCTACTGCATCTCAAAACATTGTCATTGGCTATGCTCATAGTCTAGATAGATATGTTGGGCCTCAAACCACGAGGTCACACAGAGAAGGCCTACATGTACCCACTGAGGCCTGACCATGAGGTGCCTTTTCCTTTGTTCCCTCTGAGACAAAGTAACAGCGCCAAAAATGCTGCTCACAGACAATGAGAGTCCATTGCAAAGTCCATTTCCAGTGATGCTTTGCAAATTTCACACCTCGACAGGAAACAGTCAACATATAGTCTCTCATTGGCGGAGACGCTCCTGCACAGCGGAGCGTCATGATGACACAGCCATGACATCACCGCCCCTTTAAAATCAGACGATGCCCTGAAAAATACAAACTCCATGTTCAATTAAATTAGGGGGAACTTCTATCCCCCTGTGAGTCAGCCGACCACCAGGCGACGCCATCTTGCTATTGCCTAACCCAGACACTGCCATACTTCCGCCATTTGGTTCTCGCGTGACGTGACTTCCTCCCATAGTCACGGCCACGTCGCAGACCAACGACGTCATCATGTCAGGCCCGGTTGCCATCTTGTCACACACACACACACATACACACACACACCCACTCACACACACACATGCACTCTGCATGTGCTCAACCCTGTACATAGCTGTTTGTGTTTTGTTTTGGTAGAATTAGATTTTAGAATAGTAGCTTATTGAACGGAGCATTCATTAACTCTGTTAATTTTGCTAAGTTTAATTTTAAGTTAATTAATTAATTTAAGTTTAATACTGTTACAGCTTAAAGAGAGCTTTTGTCATTATTGTGTTTAACATATCGTGAAAAAAGGCTGATTGAAGGAGTCAGAGCTCGAATTCAACCCTTCTTTGTTCACCCTTGAATGTTGATATCTCTCAGATATCAACATTCTAGGTGAACTTTTTTACGAGACTACCTTGTTTGGTTATTGGTCCCAGTTTCCGGATGGTGCCCTGTAATTGTTCATTCATATTAATAATTCTATTAATTGTTATGATTAATTAATTATCATTGATAATTGATAATTATTGCAAATAACCAACTGTGCTCCTCACAGATGCAACAGTTGGTGCCCGAATTATTGACTGATATAATAATCTTTTGATTTCATAATTCATAATTATCTATGATAATTATGAATTATTACTAATAACCAAACTCTCCTACCCGTCCCAACAGATAGATAGACAGACAGATAGACAGATATACAGACAGACAGATAGATAGATAGATAGAACATGCACTTCAACAAGCAACAGCAAAGTCTGGTAGCTCTCAATTTTTTATTAAATTTTACTTTATTTTTGTTGTATTTTTATTATTTTTTGTCAATTGCTGATGGATATTTCTGTGGGGAGAAGAGTTTACTCAAGAGAAGAGCGTCTTTCATTGAAACTGAGCAAATCTGGAGGATACCACCCTATTATAGCTGAGATAAAGAGGTGTTTTCGTGTTTGCTGTGCTGGTGCAAAGGTGAAGGTCAGGAAATGGAGATATAAGCCCTTTCTGCCATCGCTCATCATGGGAAATGTCAACTCTCTGCCCAACAAAAGTGATGAGCTGGAGATATTGGTGAAGACTCAGAAAGCCTCATGTGTTATACTGAAACCTGGTTGAATCAAAACATCTCTGATTCCTGTGTGGAACTTGTCAGAGTCTGCTCTCCCCCTCACCTGTTGCTGTGGGAATTATCCAATCATTCAGTCTCACTCTCTGCTCTGCCACACCCCTCATTAGTTCAACCACCTTCACCTGGCGCTCCCACCTGCTCATCATCTGCAATCAAGCCTGTATATAAGCTGCCTCGGCCCACTCCCTTCTTGTCAGATTGTCTACGCTACTATGCTCAGTCATCTTGCTTTCTTCACTGGACTGCCTTCCTGGTTTCCGATCAGCTTGTCTTCGACCATCGCTCCTCGTCTCTGCCCCGGTAAACCCACCAGCCTTCTGTCCCTGACTCTGAGTTCTGCCTGCCTGTTCCCTGGTCTTTGTCTGCTGTGGGAGTGGAAGATCGGGGTTCAATTTCCAGTGGAGTCATACTCCTTAGAACTGTGTTTCTCCGACCGTGCTTATATTGCCTTGACATCGTGTGAAATAAAGACTACTAAGTTTATACCAGTGTCATTTGTGCTGCTATTGGGTCCATCCTATACCCGTTACAGAACTACCTGGCTTCACTCTCATATGGAGGGAAAGAGTCACTAAAGCTAGTGAAGTTGACTGATCATTCCTTCATTGTTTCAGCTATGCCCCACCCTGGTGAACTTCCGGGTGAGCAGCGTATGAGGAGAGATGTAAGTCAGCCGCATGATCCTGTCTGGGGCTCTAATGTTCCAGAAGACCATAAGTTGTGGTCCACTGGTGAAAAAGTCATGCTGTCACTCTTCCCGTCTCTTGGAGTGGGTAAAGTAATGCTGCGGATGGAAACTATGAACTACAGGTTCTCTGGGTTCGTAAACACTACGCTGGTTATGTGGCAGGCTGAACGGGAGGAGTTTAGAGGCCTCAGGGCCGTTGCCCTTCAAAACCGCATTGTGCTAGATCAACTCACTGCAGCCACTGGAGGTGTGTGTGCTCTCGTAGGTGCCTCATGCTGCACATACATCCCTGCTAATGATGATGAGGGAGGAGTCATTCAGCAGGCTATTGCTAATCTGACCTCATTGCGTGATGCTGTTGATCATGACTCAAAATTTGATAAGTCCTGGTTCGTAACCGGTCCATGGTATGCTGTTTGTTTGAAATTATTGGCTCCAGTCGCTCCATTTTTGATTCTGATCTTTGTAAGTGTTTGTTGCATCATTCCCATTATCAAGGCACTGGTAAAAAAGTCTGTAGCTGTGGTCATGCACCAGGAAGCAAGATATCAAGAACAACTCCTACTTTTGGATATGTGATGTAATGTTACAAAAGAAGGATTCTTTATGACGTTAATATTAAAAATCGTGAGAAGTGATATTGACTGATGATTCTGATGGAAACGTTGTAACTTACAGCTGTGATGTATTTTGATCATTTTTTTATCAATTATGATGGTATAATCGAAATTGTCAAAATTATTAATCACTATTAATCATTATTAATCACTATTAATCATTAGTAATTAATTACTGGCTTAGGCATAGTTGATGTTGATTGATTTTACGAGGACTGTTATCTTTTATCATGTATCCATGTAATCGTTTAAGAAAAAAAAAAAAAAACTATGTTCATTCATGATGATTTGATGTTGATTTGATTGTATCTTGTATTACGAATATCCTAATCAATTACACATTTAGTTTTCACTATACATTTTTCTATGTTTTTGATTTTATTCATTTGTTTTATAAAGTATAAACAGGGGGGAAATGATGGAAAAATTCATGTATTAGTTAAGTAGATATGGTCATATGTATGTATGTATTTGACGGCAGGGCCTTGAGGGGAACACTATAATAGACATAATAGACATCATGGTCATGTGAAAGTGAGAGCTCTGTAAAGTTTTGTCTGGGGCTGTTAGAAGGAATCTGTAAACAACTAGAGGTGCCTCCCAGGGCATCAAGACCGTCAATATATACTAATGTCTTTCCTTTGTCTTGTCAGAATTCTCCACGGAGACTCTGCGTACTCTCCGTGTCTACAACATATGTTTGGTTTGAATTAAAGAGATGCTTGACTTCAACCAACCTCAGTCTATTTGGTAATTTTTACCTATCACCAGTGCACTCTTTTTTTGCTGCAGTGTGCTGGGGAGGCAGCCTCACAGACAAAAACACCAAGCAATTAGCCAAGCTGGTCAAAAAAGCGGACTCAGTGTTGGGCAGGAGAATGGACCCGCTAAGATCTGTGGTGGAGAGAGGCACACTGAACAAACTGAAAGCTATAATGGACAATAGCACACACCCTCTCCACAGCCTCCTGGAGCGACAGAGGAGTGGCTGCAGCAGTCGGCTCCTCTCATTATACTGCAGAACGGAGCAATTCAGGAAATCCTTCATCCCCACAGCAATAAGACTGTTCAATTCCTTCTGAATTGACTGGATAGTTTTTTGCTTTTATATTTTGATGAGCTCTTGACAATTTGAATTTCCTTTCGGGGATCAATAAAGTAATATCTATCTATAGATAGAGAACTATAGACCTTCCACGACTGCTGATGTCGCCTACTGCTACTGCTACTCTACTATTACTAACTAGACCTGCAAGCATGTACATCAGGGTCCAAACACCTGATGCAACTAAGAACCAAACAGATTCTGAGTGACCACAAGGCCATGACCACCTCTTAAAAGGTATCAAACAGGTAATAATAATATAATCTTTATTTATATAGCACTTTTTAGAAATATTGTTTACAAAGTCCTTAACATTCCCTGCACATTTATAAACAAAACACACAACAAAAGCACATATAAATAATCAATGCATTTTTAAATTAAAGCGTTAAAATGATGCCCATGGGAATAAGGTAAAGGAAAAGAAAAGGAGATCAATACAGAAATTAAAACCATGACTGCCTCAAGATAAAAGATGACAGAAAGCACATCTATAAAAGTTTGTACTGAAGTTGAGCCAAGAAGGCCTGGTCACCCTTTGTTATAAATTTACATTTTGGAACGGTGTGTAAATGCCTGCAAGAGGGTATAAAGCTGTGCACTGGCTCATAGGATCGATTCTAAAATGGACTGGCAGCGAGTGGAGGAATGTCAGAACCATTATGTTCTTATAGGTTATGTGATGTCTGTTAAAACCCATTAAAAGTAGAGCTGTTGCATTTTAGACCAACTGAGTCGTGAGGTAGAAAAAGCATGATTTAACAGTTGACATATTGTTCAAATATAAGGCCTGAGTCAAAAATGACACCTAGATTTCTTGCTACTGATTTAACATTTGCGACAGTGGTCCAAAATCATTCATAAAAACATGTGGTGTGTTAGCTCCAAATATTAAAATGTCAGATTTACACTGATTTTATTGCAAAAGGGAGGGGAGGCTCAGAGTACGGCCTCTTTAAGAAAAAAGAGATTTCAAGAGTAAATTTGAAATATTTTATGCATCATGGTTTGAATTGAATTTCATGCACTTAAGACCAAAATTTTAATCTTAGCAGCTTAATACATTTACTTACCCATGTAACTTGCAGGTTAGTTGTGTAGCATAGATTGGTGATCTATATCAATTAAAGTAAACCAGTTTTGTGACACTGGAAAACCCAAGTTAAACCCGCACATATCTTACTAATCTGAAGATTTCTGGATGGCTTTATTTTTCTCATTTTAGATACTTTTTTTCATTATTCTGATACTATACACTGACCCTGATTTGGTGCACATTAAGTCTCAATCCTAATAAAGAAATAAAATACCAGAATACTCTTTCCTCAACCTGAATAAATGAAAGAACAAATGAACAAACTTGAGGCCAAAAAAATGACCACAGTGTACTTTATTAAATGAATTTTGGTAGTTTGTGTTGCATTAGATTCAAATAAAAATTTACAAAAATTTCATATATACAAAAATGTCATTTTGATCCTGTTTATCACTCTTGATTTATTTTTACAATAAAATGTACTTTTCCCCATTGAATGCATTTTTAGCATTTCAGACTTTCATCACACAATGCAACTTACTGAAAAGACCAATATTTTTTTTGTCTTAAACATTTGTATCATTTTTAAATACACCACATACACCACATTTATCGTTTTATTCTCTGTAGTATATCATCATAGTTACAGCCATCATGGTGGCATCAAACCTCTAAAGACACCCTTCACAGTCAGAACTCAAAAAGAGAGGAATGTTCTTTTTTAACATGTACACTTTGCATACATTTATTTACAGATTAGCTTTAAATTGATCATTTCATTATCTGTGGTACTCCATGTTCAACCAACTCTCTAAACAGACATCTGTACAAAATGATTATAGTGTGACAGGATACAGGACTAGAATCGCATCATCATTCACCTGCTGGTTACTGTGCTTGTACTAAGGCTGAATTATCTCATCTCAAACTCATCCTAACCATCAGTAGAGAGTACAGTAGAGTGTACAGCTGATGAACAGAGACAGCCTGAGGGCAAAGATGCTCACAAGAAACATGGCCTGTTCACATCTCAGAGAGCCACATAGAAACACAAGTACATGCTGGCTGTGTGAGTGGAGTGCTGTGACTGTGGAATTGTTTTTGTCATTGCTAACTCCCATGTGTCTCCTCCAACAAGTCCTCATACCTAAATGACAGGATAGGTGTTGTTCAGAGGCTTTCAAAATGACACGACAGTTGCAAAATGATTCATGATGACGCTTTACTGATCTGCCTAAATGTTGCTTAAGTTTAGGCAAAGAAAAACTATTACCTAAGATTTGGGAAATAGAAAGCAATGGAAAATTGCATTTTTATCATTGTGATCATGGCTTGTTTATTTATCTACAGTATTGTTACATGTAACATTGTTACATTATGCTTTGAATTCCAACCAAAGAGAATCAGCAGCCAGCTATGTTTCCTAGAACTGGACACAAAGCCTTTCATCAGAGAGAGGGATGGAGGACTGAGGTCTATACAATGTCCTTGTTAGACAATGATTCAGTCCTAGTATAAGCACAGTAACTGCTGTTGACACAAATAATGCTAATAATCCCCACCCTCCACCCATACACACACACACACAAACACACACACACACACACACACACACACACACACACACACACACACTTGGCTAACCAGAAAACCAAGCTGCACTTTCACTTCAGCCTGCCATTGGGAGATGAGGTTGAAAAAAAGAAAACAAATTAGAAATATATCTTCTTTAAGGCTAACAAAACATAGAAAGCAGCTTGTAAGATTTATGACTGGAGTGAGGGAGGGAGTCTGTTGATGCCATGTCCTATTTATGATACACTGTAATGAGCAGGATACCCACGACCAATCAGACATTGAGCACTTGCCTGGGTTAGGGTTAGGTGATTTGCCTGGCAATTTTCTATATTTTTCTTAGTGTCAACAAATCTCATGTGTAGAACCAAACCAACAATGAACTCATCCTACTAACAAGTATTGTGTGTGTATCCAAAGCTTGATATATGTTATTCCTCTGTACTGTAGACCTCCACTGTTGTCCAAAAACCATTAAAACACGTTAGTGAGTCATACCCCTGCACTGGGTGACATGTTCCTTCACCCTAAAGTTTATGGTCATGGTAGTTTGTTTAGAAAGAGCTCCAAAGAGTAATAACAGCGATCATGTTTTCAGTCTCCGGAGAGTAGTTCCCTGTAAGACAGCATTCAGACTGAAATCAGCCATACGTTTAAAACAGTGCAAGGGGTGGGGTGTGTTTATTAAGGAAACAGTGAGACAATGAAATATAATCCAAAGCTCCAGATAAATGCATATGAATGCTTATCAGATGCCAAAATACTGTGCTGAGGTTTGTAATACTCAGACAGGATTTTACAACCCTGAAAAGTTATCTGGTTCAACTTTTTTGTAGAGCTGTCTGCTGTATCACCCCCACTGCTTCAATTAACGGGGGTTGGGCTGTGTTTTTTCATGCAGAGGTAATGTCAGTCTGAATGCTCCCTCAGGCAGACACCACTGCGCATGCGCTTGAATGTGGTTCCGTTTAAAGAGCTTTGCCAGCCTGTTGTGTTACATACATAGACTGTATAAAAATAATGGATGTATCCACTGTGACGTCACCCATTGGTTTGTGGAGTCCTCTAGTTTGGCATTTTGACTATCGCCATCTTGGTTTTTTGGAGCCAGAAGTGATGAAAAGTGACCATATTTGGATGAAAGCATGGAGCTGGGGAGGAGCGCCCTCACACACCCTTGGGGTAGGGACTTGTCAATCACAAGGTAGCCAGGCCCTAAAGCATACCCTGCTGTATCGTCTTTGAAGAGGACTTGAAACCAGCGATTAAGACCATAAACTCATTAGGAAAGTGGTGGTTGTGTTCTATGAGAGATGGGTACACCAGAGATGGGCTCCTGAATACATCTCAAACTTGGACTTAAAAAGTGGGACATTTTGCAAAATAACTTTCAAATAATCTTCAGAAAAGAGTCTTAAGAAGAGGTAACAGCATTAATCAGCAAGAACAGAAGAGGAAATAGCATCTTTGGATATATTTTTTAAATCAAAACAACCAGCTAGGTGTTGGGTGACAGCTGTCATTGACACCAGTGGAGTTGCCCTCTGCTGGCCATTAAAGAGAATGCAGGTTTAAGGCACTTCTGCATTGGCCTCACCTTTCAGACCCAAAGCCACCTGTTTGGTTACATATCACAACCTCTTTGTTCTACATTGTACATTGTAAAAGATTCAGATACACATACATTCAGTTCATTGTTGGTTTGGCTCTGCACCTGAGATTTGCTGACAATAGGAAAAAATCTAGAAAATCGCCAGCCAAATCCTTATCTGTCGAGGATCCTTCTTTTTATGACAGCAACTCATTTCAGTGAGATTAAACAAGTCATCGCTTGTGTACAAGAAAGTGAAGGCAGACCAACCATTGCCAATAAACTTAAGTTTACTGACAACATCTTTAATCCAAGGGCCAGATGCAGTAAAAACTAAATGCTGCCATTTCATTATCAATTTACATATGCATGATATATGACAAATTAAAATAATAAATATATGTATTTGCAGGTTTAAAATGCATAATTGGAATTAATTCAAATTCAAATTAATACATGTTTTTAGCCAATTCTAGTGAAAATTAAATGGAAATGGCATTTTTCATGGTCACCTAGAATACCAATACATAATTCCAATTCAAATTAAATTGCAGTTTGGTACATTGCAAATTTTAAAAAGTCAATTTAACATTCAATTTCATTATCTAATGTCAGTGTTATACTTTTGAGTGCACCGAATATTATTTGTTAATGGATATGTTGTATTTTCAGTCTAATTGAGTTCCTTACAGAAACAGGAAGCTGTAACTAAAGTATTACAGGGGAAAAGGTATTGGCAATAAGAAGGTGGAGGGTATTCTGTCCATTAAACAAACTGAGGTAGCTTTATGTTCAGTGTTAGTTCATGAAATGGTAACAAGTAAACAAAGGCTACACTGGATTTGGGATACACTGCAAATAAACTCATATAACGTCAATGTCCCTTTCAAATAATACTATACAAGGTTGCATTTAAACAAAGTAAGCTACAGAGGAAATCTGCTGTTTAAACATCAATCAGATTTTCTTGTCAAGCCATCAATAATGATTCTTTCTAGTTGATTTTCTTTTAAGGAAATTTCTGGAAAACAGGTCAAGTGAAATGATATGTGATTTCACTTGACCTGTCAGTGTACATTTACATAGTGAGTGAACTCTTCCTGGTTTTAAGTGATTTTTAAGAGATTTCTTTACAAAGCGGTGTTGGCTGATAATCCCACTCAGGACCTCTGTTGGTGAATTAGGTCAATGAAAGAGGAAAGGAAAGATCTGCTATTTGATGTAGTTACTCTACTAAGTGTGTCCAGTGTGAAACCTCTGACCCTAATACTTGCTAGCTGTTCTTTGAGTTCTATGTATAGCATATCAAAATTAAGAATAATAATAAATACATTCTGAAAAGATTTTCTTATGTGTGGATTTGTTTGGTGGCTTCGTCAGCTGTTTATTTCTCTATCATCTGGTGTACAAAAGAAGAACTGAATATCCTGTAGTGCTGTCTAAATGCAGCCTTGTATAGTGTGTGCCATGTTCAAAGTCTAACAGTACTGTGCCATCCTGAATCCTGTGGCTTTTTCTACTTGTTCAGTTAAGCCAGTGTCTTATTTTTCTGGCATGTCCCCTGTCTTTCTATCACAAACTGAACAAACTATGAATCTTACGTAAGTAAACCAAAATCTCACAATTAAGTGAAAGGCAAAACAATCATTTAAAAACAGAACAACTGCAGCAGCTGAAAATGTTCCCTAAGAACTGCTTGATACATGAAACATTGCACGCACTAATGAGACAACACACTCACATACAGCCACAGTAGTGTGGTGGCACAAATAGGCAAATAAAAAAGCCTTAAAACTATGTATTTAAGTTATTTGACATATACTTCATATAGAAACTGTTCCATGAGCGACACTCTAAACTGAAAGAATGAGTCACTTATGATAAAAGCAGCAGTAATAAAAACCTTAACAAACAACAAAGAACAATACCAGAGTGTTTACAGATTTTAGCTCTAACTACACAATATGCATACTTGGCTGCACATTCTTAGATTTGTGAATGTGTTTTACATACAGTTCCAGGCTTCCACTGGTTTCATTCGTATTCATATGTACAGTGCAAAATGGTAGATATTGGTGTTTCAGGGCAGATTAATTTGAAAAGTCTGCACTGCATTACCTCACAACAATAATGTAACTTTGACAAGAACTAATATAGACCTGTTGTTCACTGGATTACACAGTTTGAGCAAGTTTCAAGTGTCTTTGATTTTCATACCATATGGGAAGTGAAGGAAACCAATGGCTTATTGGAACAGTAGATTAAGTACATTCAAATTTCTAAAACAAAGCAGCATAGTTTGCACAACAATTGGCTGTGAAGTAAATTGTGCGGTAGTAAGTTGTCTAAAACATGCTGGTATGGTGCTTTATGGAGTGAACACTGTGGATCTGTTCATAAGCACAAAAATATGTCAGAATCCTTCTAGATAATCCAGTATTAGATTTTTGTATCTTATGAGAAAACCAGGGCAGTTGATTATAGAAACACATCCTCCTCTCTATGTGGTCTGTATTACGTTGGGCTTCAAAGGAATTATTTTAACCAGTTTAGTGTTGTGTATCTATATTTGTATACCTATAATATGATATAAAATGATAAGATGCTCAATTTACTACAGTTTGGACAATCAATTATAATGACCTACAACAGAATTCAGACTTCATATACAGACTGATAATGCAGACTGATAGCAGCTGAGGTCAGAACAGCTCAGTACAGCTGGGGCTGGCTTGGTTCAGTAGCATGAACAGGTTTACAGTCTCATGCCATGATTATCCCATTGACTTGTTTTGTGCTTTTCTCTCCTCTTGCCATTCTTAGAAAAAAAACATTGCACTTGTGATGTAACAAAACATAAAAGATAACCTGGAACTTTCTTTTGTGCAGACATTTCAAATTTTAAAAGACATATGCAATGCCATGTGGATGACACTGCATTGACTCTATGGTGGTAGGTGAGAGAGCTGAAATTCCTGAACATGGTGGATTTGACTGGCAGCTCATCTAAACTTAGCACAAAAAGTAAGGAAATTTGTGTTTGGTAGATAATTTCTTTGTTGTAACAATACTTCTTGGCAATAAATCTTATACCATTGGAAAGCCTGTTTATTTCCCTTTTAAATTGTGCCACATTTGTAAGGAACATACATTTGTGGGATGAGCAGCAGAGCTGTGTATGTGGGTTGCGCACATGAAAAATTTGCCAAATCTTCTCTGCCAATGCCAAACAGCTTATTCTGCCATTGACTCTTGTTTTGAGCTTCTGGTACCCCCAGGTGTGAGCATGGGCCCTGCTACAGTGGTCAGTAGGTGTCTGCTCCAAGAATCGGCATGCCACGTTTGACTGATCTGGATAGGACCCATGCAATAGGGCAACTTCAAGTTGGTATTCTGCAAAGCCAAATTGCGGCATTATTTGAAGTGAGGCCTAATACTATCTTCAAAGTGAAGGCCAAGTTCCATATAATGAGGGATGTCAGAGACAGGCCGCAAAGTGGGCATCCCAAGAAAATGACACTCCAAGAAGACCATTTCCTCACCTTGTCAGTACTTAGGTACCGTAGGCTGTCTTCTACAGATTTGTAGTCAAGGCTTGCAGGACAATATGGCCAACAGCTCTCTGCAAAGACAATCCGGAACAGACTGCACACAGTCAATCTCCGGTCTCATAGGGCTGCCAGAAGGCCTGCAACGACTGCCCTTCACCGTCAGGCCCGTTTGCGCTGGTGTCGGCAACATGTGCACTGGAATCTGAACATGTGGAGGAATGTCATGTTCAGTGATGAGTCCAGATTCTGCCTACGGCAGTTGGATCATAGGGTCAAAGTGTGGAGAAGACACAGAGAATGCAATGCTGATTGCTGCACCGATAGAGTAACATCTTTTGGTGGAGGCAGTGTGATGGTGTGGGGTGGCATCTCCCTCACTGGAAAAACGAGGCTTGTCATCATTGGAGGCAATTTCAATGCAGAGAGATATCAAGATGAGATTCTGCAACCAGTGGCAATCCCATATCTCCACAGTCTGGGACCGAACTCTATCTTCCAAGATGACAACACTCACCCCCACAGAGCGGGGTTTATCAAAGACTACCTCCAGAGTTTGGGAGTGGAGAGGATGGAATGGCCTGCCAGCAGTCCTGACCTCAACCTCATTGAACACTTGTGGGATCAGCTTGGGCGTGCTGTTCGTGCCAGAGTGACCAACACAACCACGTTGGCTGACTTGCGACAAATGCTGGTTGAAGAATGGGATGCCATCCCACAGCAGTGTGTGACCAGGCTGGTTCAAATTTTTCATGGGTGCAACCCACATACTTAGCTCTGCTGCTCATCCCACAAATGCATGTTCCTTACAAATGTGGCACCATTTAAAAGGGAAAAAACAGGCTTTCCAACAGTACAAGATTTATTGCCAAGAAGCATTGTTACAACAAAGAAGTAATCTACCAAACACAAATTTCCTTGCTTTTTGTGCTGAGTTTATGTAATGATGTCATTGCCTGGCTTCCCAGCATTTCCTTAAGTCAGGCTGTTTGAGTTGGGAGTGTGGGGGATGATGGTACAGCTCTCCATTTTGTCTGTAGTCTCCAGATGTCTCTTTGCACACTGATTCAGATCATAGGGAAGGACCAGGGGTTTAGTTTTCATACATGCACAATACATAAAAGGAACACAATTACAATTTGACTGGTAGTATCAGTTGGGCAATGATGGTCAGTCTGTTGACTATCTGTCTATCAACACTTTGGTTAATAGCACGGTGACTTATCAACTTCTGGTATTGATATTCATGAATCCTTAAAGATGACTTTGGTGACCCACTGATGCTTCTTTTAATGGCACCATTCAGTTGAATATGTTCCTTGACTAGCCATGACAAGAGATCCTGATAAGATTAAATCTGTTGTGGATTTAAATGTCTTCACAGGATAAATCTCAATGGCGAGGCCCTGATCTTTCCTCCTGTGTCACCATCTGCAAACCCTTAACTTTCAGTACCACTACTGGTGGGCTCTAAGAATAGCTGGCAGAGTTTTAAACCTTTTGTCTTGTTTCATCATCAGGTCTAGCCCTGATTCAGTACATCCATGCCACACTCCTAATTGCAGTCATTTGTCCTGCATTAGAAGTCATTCACTGAAAATGTCTGGATTACATCAGCTACCCCTGCTACACCGGAATATGTGGTATGGCCGTCCTGGATCAGAGGTAGAACAGATAAAGCTTTCATAGATAAAGCTTCATCAAAGCCATCAAAAACACCACTGGTATGATGCTATCTTGTGTGAAACAATGTTAAATGTTGTTTCTGGGTAAGCTCAAGGACAAAAACAGGAACATTTTCCCCAGAGGGTGATGTGTATTTATCAAAGAACAGCCAGACTTCAAGTCAAAATGTCAAGGTGTCCTTTCACTGATCGATGCACAGAGCTGAGGCATTCAATCACATGTCATCCTGAGCTGCTTCTCTTGTTTAACCACACACACTCACCGATGCGAACACATACACACTCAACCACAAAACACAGAATTACAATGACTTCAGTACCCTCTACATGATTTGTAAAGTAAAAAATGCTGTATGTTGTATCAGAGTACTGTACATCCTCGTGGTTGGTTTAATTTGGCTGAGATGGCTGCTGTCTGTGCTTTATCTTCCTCTCCATCCTTGATTCATTTCTGCATCCTCTCCTGTCATCTCCTTTTCAATGCTGTCTGGTACTTTGCTTATTTCTTCTTCTCTCCCCTCCACATTCTCCTCCACAGACAAGTTAAGATCAGTATCATTGCACAGCCAAGTTTATGAGGCTGGACTGCTAATAGTTGAGTTGAGCTGCCAGGAAGATTTTTTCTTGGCATTGGGTGAGTTTCACTTATTTCCTTATGAAAGAAAGACTGTGAGCTTGTGTCTGTCAAACTGTCATCCCTTCTTTCTCACTCCCTATCTTTCCTCCCCGCCAGGTTTGGTTGATTTTATCCAAACAAAACAAAATGACTGAGTATAGATGCTACTTTGACCACTGTCTTCATGTAGTTCGCTTTCTGTCTGACCTAGGCCAGAGAAGAACTTTTTGACTACTCAGCCATCTCTAAGTTGGACCACATCCTCAAAGGCTAGAGGATATTTCGAAGGAAACATTTTGGCACAAAGAGAACAGGAGCAATGAGTGTTATTATGTAGATAACAATGGAATTATCCAGGCGGTTGTGGCTGTTAAGGATCACATCATCAGAACTTCCTAACAGTAGGACACCTACACAGTAAGACAGATATGACAGTTTCAAGTTTCTAATGATGCTGAATGTGTGATATTTTCCTTTCCTCATCACATTAGAGGAATGACTGTGTAATTCATGTGTCATTTCCAACCTTAAACAAAACAGTGCATCAGCCTCTTAGGGTTTGAGCAGAGTGCTGAAGCACTCTGTTGATTTGCATTTAGTTCATACCACACAGGATTTCCCTGATGAGCAGAAGTAAAAATAACAGCAACAACCTTACAGAGAACCCAAACATATCCGGTGACATCAACTGAACTTGTGCCAAATCTCTGCTGTGATCACTACCAACAGGGCTGAAGGGTCCTGGGTTGGGCACTGATGTTGAGGAGTCCATAAAGACAGACAGGAATGAGAGATGAAAGTGGGATTGTTGGTAGAAACATATTCTTATTGCCACAGTCTTTGTTGCTGTTAATGTGATAGCAGGATAACCCTCTGATGGCTGCACCCTTTTATGGATTCTGAGAACAGTTATCGTAGAACTATAATGTAGTTTCATATTCTAACCTCTCCTGCACCAGGGCATCATCTTTGTACTGTAGCCGTGGAGGAGTCAGGGAGCTGTCTATGGCCAGAATTGCCTTGCGTATACTGCGGTCAAGGACGTGGCGCTCCCAGGCTGGGTAGCGGTTCCTACAAAGGTCAATCTTGATAACGGTCTCTTCAAGGCGTGGAGCACGAGATGATGGCGTGGATGCCACTGTGGGTCGGACCTGAAACACCGGCATGCAGCCATCTCGCTCAGAATACTTCCCTATGTCACGCTCCAGGGTTGTGGTGGCTCCCCGGTTGGAGCGCAGTGAGTTGGTGGCACCCTCAGGTGGTAGTGTGGAGAACTGAGCAGTGGGGTCCAGGTCAAGGCCCTGACCGCTTGGTGAGCGCCCAAAGCGTGGCCCGTTGGGATGGAAAAAGGCATAGTACATGAGCAAGAAAACCACGCCAGTAAGGAAACTACTAAAGATGACGCAGAGTGCTGGCACTGCAAAGGCGTCTGTGGTATGAGGCGACCGGTAGAGATACCACAACGCACTGAGAGCTGCATTCTCCACTAGGATCACCAGGTAATAGATGAAAAGCCGACACCTGCACAAAGACATTAGACACAAAAAAGAAGTTAATCAGATAGAGTGAAACTACATCAGCTATCAAAGCATGAAGGTGATCTCCAGTATTAGTGGGATTGGTAAATGTGTGGTTGGAAGTGCCTATTGCATTTTGCAGTGAGCCATGAGGATGGCCATAGTGGTCATTTGGTCTGACCCACCAAATTTTTGGTCCACAGCAGGGATGATTCCTCACATTTTTGATGATCTCCTGATCTTTCTCTTATTGCCCCCATCAAACATCCAACAGCTCCATCAACTATCAAAAATATACTGTACAGGTATTAAATTTACTGAAATTTACTGAGCACCTTCATGCTGCCCAGAGGACGAACGCTTTTCATTTTAGACATTCCATGAGCTTTTCCTTTAATTGACACAATTGTACACAAGTACAAACTAGTAAACTTGGCTGTGGATGTTGATGACCCTCAGATGATAATTTCCTTTGATTGAACGCTTCCAAGCTCTTTCTTGAATTTGGTATGCCCGCTCTACACTGCCATTCTGAGGTCAAGAGTTCTGTCAGCAAGGATATAAAATTGTAAATGATCAACCTATCCAATATTTTGATTGTGTGGTGTAATGAGCACTTTAGCTTGTAGTGGTGGCTGCTAAAAAATGTTTGAAGCTGCACTAATCAAATGTTTTTTTAAAACTAGATCAAATGACTATGTGTAATAGTTATGAACCAGGTCAGTATCCTCAGTAATTAACATCCATATTGAACAATCATGGATGGATCGCAGAAAAAAAAAAAAAAAACCCACAATACTCTTTTGTAGCTTTTGGGTCAATAACTGAACTGAGGAAATATGAATAATAATCCATACTACAAGTGAAACTTAAAAAGCATTATACAAAGAGAGAGGGGTGTGGCTGCAGGGCTCCTCTCTGGGGACACTTCCAGTGGAGGCTCCGCTCTCAGGGCAGCTCCATTGTCAGGACAGGAAATAACCAAGTGGCAACTACCAGGACTTGAGGCTGAAGCCAATGCAGAAGTACCTTAAAGTGCAATGCCACTGAAACTCACTAGATGCTGCTCCAAAAAATACCTGGCTCAAATAGACTCCCATTCAAAAAGCATCAATTTCTGTATAGAGATACTAAAATCAGTCATTTTTCCAACAAGTTACTGTGATCTCAATCTCTAAATTCAGGGCCTCTAGTAAGTGCTGGTAGTCATTTTGAAAATTATTGCTCTGTTAATAAGATTTGAAGACTTATAGTAGCTTTGATGTCTGCCGTGTAGGCATTGATTGTCAGCTGTGATCGACAGTTGGCTCACCTGCTGCTCTCCCTGGCTCCAATGCAAATCGATGGGTGACGTCACACCTCATTACATCCATCTTTATATATAGTCTATGGAAATAACATGAAGACACGAGATATGCCCATGGTTGTTTTCAAGAGCCATGTATGGTGACAGTGGTGACTGTGACTTGCTTGGTTTAAAGTAATTAAGGCAATTCATGCTAGTTGTTTAAATAGTAGTAGTTAAATTGTAGCTATATGAATGAAATGTTAAAAACGTAGTGTGTGATCCTGCGGAGTTACTGTACTGCATCAATGTTAGCAGAGAGTTAGCTTTAGGCTAAGTGCCGATAAAGCATTGTGACTCAGCATAACTCTAACGGTCTTCTCTCACACCCTCGGTATCTTATGTAGTATTTACAGTATTTACAGTTACAGTATTTACAGAAAATGTGAGAATTTATGGGAATGGTATTTATTCAATATTACTATGGACAAAAAATAACGAAATACATTGTTCCAAGTCACATGCTTAGTATGCTTTTATTTTGAAGTTTCAAAGAAGTAACCCGCCTTGTGCTTTGTTGCAGGTTTAGTGATGATATTTGTGTTCAAGATGTCGGGTACAAAGTCTGTTGCTTACTTCTGCAAAACTGCAGCATATTGGTGAGTAAAATGTTCAGTTTGAACGACGTCTGTTCTGGTCATTATTTGAAGCTTCCTCTACACAACAGTGATGCAAATTTGCATCCAGAACATGATATAGTTTGAATGTTTTGCTCCATACTAGTGCTGTTAAAATAGCTTATCAGTTTGTGTAAATCTAATAAATTTAGCACAAAAAGTAAGGAAATTTGTGTTTGGTAGATTATTTCTTTGTTGTAACAATGCTTCTTGGCAATAAGTCTTATACCGTTGGAAAGCCTGTTTATTTCCCTTTTAAATGGTGCCACATATGTAAGGAACATACATTTGTGGAATGAGCAGCAGAGCTGAGTATGTGGGTTGTGCCCATTAAAAATTTGCCAAATCTTCTCTGCCAATGCCAAACAGCTTATTCTGCCATTTACTCTTGTTTGGTGTTTGGTGGATTGGATGATTGAAGTTTGAAGAAACAAGACATATTGGCAATTTTACAATTTATTCATTTAACAAACAGGAGCCTCAGTAGTGTGCGGAAGAACCATACACAGCCACAACAGCCTTGCACCTCCTCCTCATGCTGGTCACCAGCCTGGTCACACACTGCTATGGCATCCCATTCTTCAACCAGCATTTGTCGCAAGTCAGCCAACGTGGTTGTGTTGGTCACTCTGGCACGAACAGCACGCCCAAGCTGATCCCACAAGTGTTCAATGGGGTTGACTTCAGGACTGCTGGCAGGCCATTCCATCCTCTCCACTCCCAAATTCAGAGTTTGGTCCCAGACTGTGGAAATATGGGATTGCCACTGGTTGCAGAATTTTATCTCGATATCTCACTGCACTGAGATTGCCTCCAATGATGACAAGCCTCGTTTTTCCAGTGAGGGAGATGCCGCCCCACACCATCACACTGCCTCCACCAAAAGATGTTACTCTATCGGTGCAGCAATCAGCATTGCATTCTCTGTGTCTTCTCCACAATTTGACCCTATGATCCAACTGCCGTAGGCAGAATCTGGACTCATCACTGAACATAACGTTCCTCCACATGTTCAGGTTCCAGTCCACAAATGCATGTTCCTTATAAATGTGGTACCATTTAAAAGGGAAATAAACAAGCTTTCCAACGGTATAAGATTTATTGCCAAGACGCATTGTTACAACAAAGAAATAATCTACCAAACACAAATTTCCTTACTTTTTGTGCTAAGTTTAGTAAGGCTATCTGTTACGCCAACAGTGGCTAGTGTTAGCTCATCAAGTCAATTTCACATACACAAAGCAAACTTTTCCATATATGCTACATTAAAATAAAGCTCTTTTTGGTATATTTATTTTAGATCTATAGATATATATAGGCTAGAGTCTTTTAAAGGTTGTAAATACTAATACAAACTAAAGGATAAACCAGTACAGGTCTGAATGCTTGACCCCTAGAGTGAGGGGATCTGGTGGCTTTGTTATGCTGTGTGTGGGGTTACCAGACGAGAAAGGGTGAAATTCGGGACAGGGGAGTTGGGGTGGGCGTGGCCTCCAGTACATTACATTCAGTGTCAACAAAGAGTAAAACACGTGAAAGTCAAAACTCAACACTAAAATGTATTATTTTTGTTCATGAAGTCAACTGTCTGTCATTGGGAAAAAGAAACACAATGGTGGTGTTGTATGTAACTGTGTAAATCATTATCTGTTACATAAAAGTAATTTCAATTTCATTCATTTCGTCAGTGCGGTACCTATCACATCTGACATGTGTATGTCAGATCACTCCTTCTCCACGGCTGCCTGCAGCTACACTTCCCCTCTCCTTGGAACTGCAACTTCTATTTCATTTTAAAAAAGAATAAATTCAAAACAGGATTACAAGTCATACATATTTCAAAAATAAGTACACATTGTTTGGAGAGCAGCAATAGTAATGTTTACCTTAGAAAGTCATTATATAAGCTCAATAATACCTCACTGGAAACAAATTAGTATTCCTGAGATCAGTTGACTCACAGTGTTTATACCTAGTTCAGTTAATTTTTTTGATATTCTCATGTTGAAACAACTGAACCAATGACATGAAACAGGCAGCTTAATGTCTTTAAATGTCAGAAGGATTCAAAAGCATAAAGTAATATAGAGTGACACCAGACTCTAACTCTGATAATTTGTCATTAATATTATGAAGATCAGTTTGGACAGATGGTTAAAACAGAGAGATACATGGATTGGCTCTGAGGGGGATTTGAAGTACAGTGTCCTGGCTGTGTTTACAAGATGCCTAAACCATTACTCACAGATGACAGGTATGTTACAATCATTTTTCACATCTTTTCAGCAGCTGTGATTGTCATTAAGTTATAGGAGTTTATGAAAACATTTTTTTTTAGATATTTTTTTCACAAATTCCTCCCACAGTGGTGGCTGCACTCTCCATCATCTGCTTTAAAACAGGTTGAATGACATCAACAATTTGTTACACTAATCAGTGCAATGGACAAGTGAAAACATATCAATAATACTCTTACAAATTTTACGAAAACAAATAGGATATTTTTTTAATAACTAAAAGCAGGAATTATAGCCTATAGCCTAAGTGATTTGATCAGAATATTTTCACAGATCCAGAGAGTAAAAAAAATATTGAGCTACTAATTCATGTAGAAGAGCCTCATTGATAATTTAATGAAAGGCTTCTCTCATTTGAATTTAGAGTCCTCTACATTGTATTATTTGTTAAGCGTATCTCCATTATGTTATTAATTATTCATGACAATTTGGCAGCACTCCCAAAGACAAGATATATTTAGCGCAGCATTTTTCAATATTACTGTGTCACCAAGTCAGGTTTCCTCAGCATTTTTGCCTTCAAGTCTCAAGTCAAGTCGAGCTCTCGTTTTTAGCTTGTTCATATTATCTATCTATCTATCTATTATTATTATTATTATTATTATTATTATTATTATTATTATTATTATTATTATTATTATTATTATTATCTTAAAGGTTCATTTTCAGGACAAACAGGAGAGGACACAACTGTTCAGGTAATTCAGGACTGTCCCAAATTTTTCGGGAAGTCTGGTCACCCTAGCTGTGGGGGGTATTTTGCTGGCATGGGTTAGGTCCATTTGTCCCCTTAGAGGGAAGGGTCACTGCTAATCAATACAAAGTTGTTCAGAATGATCACCTTTATCCTATGATGAAACATTTCTATCCTGATGGGAGTGGTCTCTTCCAGAATGACAATGCCCCCATCCATAGGGCACAAGGGGTCACTGAACTGCTTGATGAGTATGAAAATGATGTGAATCATATGCTATGGCCTTCACAGTCACCAGATCTCAACCCAGTTGAACACCTATGGGAGATTTTGGACCGATGTGTTAGACAGCGCTCTCTACCACCATCATCAAAACCCTAAATAAGGGAATATCTTTTGGAAGAATGGTGTTCATCCCTCCAGTAGAGAAACGTGTAGAATCAATGCCAAGGCACATTGAAGCTGTTCTGGCGGCATGTGGTGGCCCAACACCTTACTAAGACACTTTATGTTGGTTTTTCCTTTAATTTGACACCTGTCTGTATATCACTACATTTAAAAAAATCATAGAATACTATAATGTTACTACATTGACAGAATTATTTAATATACTGTATATCATTGACAAAATCAACATAAACAGCAACGCGTATTTTCTGTGACAGCCAATTGTTCTGTGGTCTTTTTTCCTGACAGCGGAGGTATCGTCTTTTATTTTGGTGGCATTTCCTGTCCTGACAGTGGAGCTGCCCTGAGAGCGGAGCCTCCGCCGGAATTGTTCCCTCAGTGGAGACCTGCAGGTAGGCTGTCTTGTACAAAGATGCTTCAAAATTAATTTTGAAGTAACCTATTCCTTCCCAGCTCATCATACGCAGATCTGTTTGTGCTGAAGCTCCAGACAGTTGACGGCTGAAGGAATTTCCTGTGACCAGCTGTCTTTGCAATAAGAAATTACAGAATAGTAAAGAGCTTCAATTAAAATAAAGAATATTTTAAAAAATCAAACCACTGAAAGTGAGTTTTTCTTTAGGTCAACATCACACTGAATGTAGTTGAGTGTCCTTCTCACCTTGTCCGTCCTTCCTTGACATTGAACCAGGAAAAGATGTAGATGATGCCCACCACCATGTCAAAGACAATCTCTTCCCACTTGCTGATGCAGAAATCTGTCTCACAGTGGACAATCCAGAAGGTCATGATGCACCAGTGCAGGACAATGAAGATGCCAAAGTAGAGTTGGAACACAGAGGCAAACAGGGCGAAGGTTATGACCCTTGCTGCGATAGTGAAGAAGTGCCAGCAGAACTGGATCATGACAGCCAGGTAGCTGATGGGCTTCTTGTCATCCCGAGACTCTCGCAAGGCCTTCTGGTAAGAGGCCAGGGCCCAGGCCAGAGAGATGAGGGAGGCTGCTGCTGTCATACCTGCAACACAGAGACAAAGTGGGTTTGATTTCAGTGCCACATCATGGTAAGATTATAGAAACAGATGTGTGTCCAGTACACAGAGTCCAGAATGTGTTTACCCTTTCTTAGCACAAACATTGTAAGCATGACTGTTAGCTTAGAATGTGATTTTAGTAGCTTGCTTCTTTGAAGGTGGCTGTTGTTTTCATAGATGCAGTGAGGTTTTTTTACCCATTTTTTCAGCTTATTTCAGTTACCTTTGTCAGTGTTGGAAGAGAAGTGCACTCACATGCATCAAAATATGAGACTTATTTTATCTGGATAACAACCTCTGATTACAGGCCTTTGCATTTACACGTGGGTCCAGATTATTTATTCATACACACACACACATATTATGTATATATATATATATACAGTTAGTGTAAATGTGAAAGGATAAACCAGTTAAAATACAAAAAATGGGTAGAAACAACACACAGACAGAATTTGAAAGAATCACATACAATTCCTACACACAAGTGCTCAAAGCAATGTCAATTTCAATCAATTTTCTGGCTCAGGA
Organism: Thunnus albacares; assembly: GCF_914725855.1. Classification (NCBI taxonomy): domain Eukaryota; kingdom Metazoa; phylum Chordata; class Actinopteri; order Scombriformes; family Scombridae; genus Thunnus; species Thunnus albacares. The sequence goes on along the minus strand of NC_058117.1, from coordinate 335,520 downwards.
TAGGAAAAAAAGATTGTTTCACTAGCTAGAAAAATGACTGAGAAACATTACATATTGGACTTTTCTATGATCACACAGTTGTAGATGTGTTGTGTGTGTGTGTGTGTGTGTGTGTGTGTGTGTGTGTGTGTGTGTGTGTGTGTGTGTGCGTGCGTGCGTGCGTGACTGTTACCTTGCACAGCCTGAAGCTTGTGTGTCTGTATGATGATGCACAACTGCAGCACCAGTTGCGGAGCACTCTCCAGAAAGGTGGCTAATAGATGCAACATGCTCACATCTGCAAACTCATAGACCATCCTCCAGTAGTAACGCCAGCGCTCTGTCTCAGCGCTCTGACGACTCCGAATGCCCAGGTAGATGGTGTGGAGATACCTGGATGAAATGAAGGAAAACTGCAATCAATATCAACTAGGTAGGATGAAACATAACATGTAGCACATCAACAATACACTGAATTCCACCCAACTGAATTTCTCAAACTTTCTTTCACACCTTTATTTCCTTTCATAAATACTTGAGAAAAGCAGTGATGACACCTGAGAGACAGATTGTTCTGCTAATGCTTCTATGAGGTATGACACCTGAACAAAGTCATTATTGCCCAAATACAGTGCACAACAGCCAGGCCGGACAAAGATCCTGGTTGTGATGTTGCTGTAGGCTCATTCACTAATAATCCCTAATTTAAAGAGACCCTCCTTGATTTTATTATAGCGCTTGATATTACTCAAAATTCCTCCCAGTCACTAGCAGAACAATGTAATGGCTGAACAGGGTACACACCAAAGTTCTCTTCTATAGTTGGGCTTTTCCAGCCTGTACAACAGGCTACCACGTTATAATATACAAGCACCTTCCTCAGCAGAGCCTTGGCAGATCTGGTCACACAATGGACATTATGATGGGTGTAAAATGCATAAATATATATAATCAAATAGCCAAATACTTCTTATACAATTAACAGCATACTAGGGGTGCGCCCGAATACAAATACGTTATTCGGCAAAGCACAAATAGTGGGTGTGTTACAAATATTTGTTTCATACAAATATTTTAAAAATTATTTGTTTTCGGGGAGAAAAAAAAAACATGTCAAATACCAGTGTACAGGTCGGTTACGTGACAATCTCAGTCTCTCTCCTCTGCTCCGCTGTTACATCTATCAGCAGGTCTCAATGAGGGGAGTCACATCCACCTGCTACATGACGTACATTTCCTAATTTGGACATCACTTCCGGAGTTGGGGGTGTTCCCCAGAGATCTGCTGACACATGCCAAGTGCTCCCAAGAGACTCTCCATAACCTGTTGTTCCTCTTCTCCTTTCCACAAAGTTAGGTTGTAAAAAATAGGCAATAAATGAAAAGTGCAAAGCAATAATCACCTTTGAAGTTCTTCCCTATGCGTTACATGCTTGCGCTGTCTCTGTGTATAAATAAGTAGAGGTCTGTCTGCAATGAGGCAATGGGTAAAGTTTTAGCTCAGTAGTCAGTGCAGTCATCTATGATCTGGGAGACTCCAGTTACACACCCGGTGTGGGGACCTCCTTCGTAAGGTAGTTTATTCATGTAACACTTTAATTTTCTAAAATTGAAAGCATCATAAAAACAAAAACAGGATTTTTAAGCCTCTTTCCACTTTTATTCAAGTACAAATACAAATACAAATAATTTTTCTTCCTCAACAAATACAGATACATATACAAATACTGGGCTCTCTGCACATCCCTACAGCATACACTCACAATGCAGACAATACAATACCACAGACTTTATTGCATTATTGTACACTTTTTGTAATGTTCACAGTCTACTATTGGGGCATTTCACTTTCTGCAGCTGCACCTCTTGAACCCTCTAACACTCCACCATTTCTTCCAGATCACTGTTAATGACAGTTTTAGCAGTTTGTATCACTTGCATACAAACTTCAAATGAGCACAGCGCAAATCCCTAACCCGAGCCAAGGTACTGCAGTTGGTGCAGAACACACATTTTGCTTAACACAGTACAGCTTAATTATAATTTAAAGGTTCACAATTTTTCAAGTCCATCCTAAAACAACAGTCAGGAGCCCAAATGAACATTGAAACATATTTTTCTTGCTGTAATCTTTCCTCCCGTTCATACTGGCCATCAGAAGATCCCTTCATAATGCACTTACAATGTAAGTGATGGCGGTATAGGGACATCCACAATTATTCATCACAAAGCTCATGATAAAGGCATCACCCCCCTGTATTTCTGAACTGTTCCGGGAGGAGACACAGAAACACTTTTATCAATCTCGCTTGTGAAGTAAAGTGTTATGATACAGAGATCTAATTCTCTGCTTTAAATTGAAGCCACAGACAACGAGATGCTGATAAATGCAAATTTATTTAACTAAAATGGTTAACAAGTGAATGACATATCAATGCAAACAGATAAATTGATGAACCAGAATGAGTGTAATATGTTTTAAATTATCTAAGTTATGAGTAACTGATGGTGAAATGCTGGAATGATAACGTAATTACCAGAAAATTTAGTTAGAGGTTAACGATATTTGACAAAACAGCTGAATAAAATGATACTTCAAGACATTAAGTGCGAAAGAATTTCAACATAAAGTTTGTTTCACTGAAGTTACAATACTGCACATAGCTTAGAAGAAAATACATTTAATTTAGGAGATCACATGATATGTTAAGATGACAGAAGACCTCAGGGAGAGAAAAAGGAGAAACAAAAAGGAAGAAGCTCGGGTGTAGCTCAATGCGCTAATTTATCCTGGCCTTCGGTAGGGGCATGTTTTTGGGTGGAGATGGATAATCTCCCATGCAAAACAGAAAATCCTTAATACATGATCTCCCCTGACTTGGTTACTTGAAATTAAGTTTAAATCAAAGCTTACATGTTTCATCATATTTAATTATTATTATTTGATGTACTGAACTATGCAATTCATGTTTAAACATGAATTGCATAGTTCAGTACATCACTCAAATATTCAGAGACACACACATCTATAACGTAATCACTATCCCAATACCCTGAGCTGAACGCTCTGAATAAGTTACATAATAAAATTAAAGCTGCAAACAGCGTTGAATGGGCCTTCGCACCCTTGCGCACATCGGGGCGCGGTGCAGTCCAAGGGCTTCTGTCACAGGCATGTAGATGTCTCCAGACCTGGGCTGACAGGTCTGACTTTACATACCTTTGAAGTTTGGTGCAGACTGGAGCATGTACAATAAAGTTACGGCAATTTTCTCTGTCATGGTGAAACATCAAATCTCAACGGTGTGAGGATGAGAATTTTCTGCAGGGTGAGACATGTCTGTCTTGCTCACACTTGTGTCATCAAAATTATGCAAGTTTTGGGCCCTTTCACTGTAATTTCAATTAATAATTTGAAAACTTTTGATGAGTTTGTGTGTAAAAGAAATTCACTCCCTAATTTTCATCGTCCACTTTTAGAAAAGTAAAGACTTTTACATGACCTGGTCAAAGTTTGATTGAAATGTGTACTGTCAGGTGTGTAGAGACAATAAGTAACTGCAGCTGGACACAGAAAATTAAAGCTGCAAGCAGCGTTGAACGGGCCTTCGCACACTTGCGCACGTCGGGCCACGGCACAATCGAAGGGCTTCTGTCATGGGCATGTAGATGTCTTCAGACCGGGGCTGTTTTCAGACAGTGCAAGAAGGAGATAAACATCACTTCCTTTGTCCACTATTTTGCCCGCTGTTGGGGCTGCTTTACTGAAATTTCGTAGGGGGCGCTATTCAGCCAGTTTGCATCACTGATGGAATATTGTCATGTACACGTGTTCAGGCCGGGAGTCTTATCAAACATGTAAAGTTTGGTGCAGACTGGAGCAGTTACAATAAAGTTATAGCAACTTCCTCTGTCATGGCAAAACATCAAATCTCAGCAGTGTGAGGATGAGAATTTTCTGCAGGGTGAGACATGGCTGCCTTGCTCACACCTGTGTCATCAAAATCATGCAAGTTTTGCACCCATTCACTTGAAATTTCAATTAGTAAATTGAAAACCCTTAGGTGAACTTAGGAAGACTGGAGTCCAGTAGCTCAGCATTAAAGTTCTTCCCTCATATAGGCTATAGTCTTTCTTGATCATTAGTACAATATATGATTGCAAGTGTAATAGTCTCCTCAGCCAAGTGGGAAAAAATATGTGCATGTATGAACATCGGCAATTGGCAAAAATGACAGTCAAAAAGTAATCGTGTTAAATAATTATGATCCAATATTGAACAAGATAATCATGATTATGATTTTTGCCGTAATCAAGCACCCCTAAAAACAACATAAATTGTGATTTACATACACACACACACACACACACACACACACACACACACACACACAGTTTAAATATGTATGTGATAAATTGTAAATATGTATGTAATGAATTGTTTTCTTTAAGAAACTGTTACTTGAACATTTTTCAGTGTGCTCTTAAAGTTATATGTGTGCTCCTAATTTTTTTTCATTTAGGAGCATATGTACTCCTTGAAAAAAAAGTAAGGAAACTGTTACTTGAACATTTTTCAGTGTGCTCTTAAAGTTATATGTGTGCTCCTAATTTTTTTTCATTTAGGAGCACATGTACTCCTTGAAAAAAAAGTAAGGATTGAACACTGCTGTCAGATGTGTTTAAACACTAAGTAACTGGAGTGTGGCGCAGTCTAAGGGCTTGTGTCACAGGCATGTAGATGTTTTCAGACCCCCCCCCCCCCCCCATTCTCTCTCTCTCCCTCTCAGCTGGAGAGAAGGATTTCAGAGTACTTTTTTGTAGGAATTTTCGTCACAAATCCATTGATACAGGTTTTAAAGTGGTTGGACTTATAGTTTAGACGTCAGACGCCCCAGTTTGGTACAAAGTCCATGCCCAGAGATTGCCTCCCCATTGGTTTACATTGTAAGGTGTGATGTCGCACTCCAACTTTAAGGGCTTACTAGATCTAAACCGTTCGAGTTATTACAAAGTTTTTAATAACTTCTGTTCAGCACAGTGTGATAAGTCATGTAGTAAAGTTTGAAGCCAATACCATTAACGCCCTAGGAGGAAATAGCGTTTATTCAAGGTCCAAAATTGGCACAAAGTCGTACTTTGAAATTGAGATAGCGGACATCCTGTTGGATTTAGGTCAGGGGTGTCAGTGTATGATTTGTAGGGCTTGATGAGACGAATTATTGAGTTTTGGTTCAATCTCTCTACGACATTCCTACGGGCCGTGGCGGCCGTTTTAGATACATAGGTGGTGCTCTCAAGCACATTTTGGCACTTTGGGGGTTCATTTTTTACATTTTATCAAATTTTTCACCAGACCTGATGTGTGTGCCAAATTTGATGAGTTTTGAGCATGTTTAGGGGGTCAAATTTAGAGTTGAAGTGACGGATTAATAAAGAAAGAATAATAAGAAAGAAACAAACACACGAAAAACAATAGGGTCTTCACCCTTTGGGCTCAGGTCCTAAATACTCATATATTTGAATGGAGAGTGTGAGTGA